>NC_092710.1:111887691-112211491 GCF_047496885.1 Scyliorhinus torazame | reverse complement strand
CTTCATTGTGTATCGCAGGACCAAACGTCCAGGCACCCATCCCCGCAGATGCAGACCGCCCGCAGGATGCCCTCGGAGACCACAGGAGACGGAGAGACCCGAACCCTCCAGCATGCGACGCCCGCAGGATGCCCCTCGGAGACCACGGGAGACGGAGAGACCCGCACCCTCCAGCATGCGACGCCCGCAGGATGCCCCTCGGAGGCCACGGGAGACGGAGAGACCCACACCCTCCGACATGCGACGCCCGCAAGATGCCCCTCGGAGACCACGGGAGACGGAGAGACCCGCACCCTCCAGCATGCGACGACCGCGATACCACCGCTGACGACCCTGGGCCGAGCCCCCCAGGATGCCCCTCGCACACCACTGGAGACGGAGAGACCCGCACCCTCCAGCATGCGACGCCCGCAGAATGCCCCTCGGAGGCCACGGGAGACGGAGAGACCCAGACCCTCCGGCATGCGACGCCCACAGAATGCCCCTCGGAGGCCACGGGAGACGGAGAGACCCCACACCCTCCGGCATGCGACGCCCGCAGGATGCCCCTCGGAGACCACGGGAGACGGAGAGACCCCGCACCCTCCAGCATGCGACGCCCGCAGGATGCCCCTCGCACACCACTGGAGACGGAGAGACCTGGAGCAACAGGGAGACGACACCCCCGTCACGTGCGGGAGCGACCACCCAGCGATGAGGGGGGCAGCCACAGGCCCCCGTCACATCCGAGCCAGGACACCACTACCCAGGACACCACTATCCAGGACACCACTACCGGGACACCACTACCCGGGACAACACTACCCGGGACACCACTACCCGGGACAGCATTACCCAGGAAGACGAAATACCGGACAGTGACTCAGAGTGGATGGGTGGAGACGAACCCCCCACCCCAAAGTGCCATGGACTCAGAGCGGGACGAAGAGCACGACACAACGCCACTGCTGTCACCAACACCCTCCACCATCGCAGAAACACTCACCTCAGTTGGGCACTTTAGTAATGAGGCGTCTGGTACACTCACTGGTGCGCACAACACAGCCGTCCCGGTACAGCAGGTGGAGGTAGGAGCAGCAGAGGGACCGGCGGTCGGAGGGGCAGCCCAGCCCAAGCGAACATCTGCCGCCCAGATGGATGCCGGGTTCCTGGAGTTACCACACCCACACATAGATCCGATGCAACCACCGACCCGGAGACAAGCGAAGAGGGTGACAGGCGGCTTGCGGCGGCTGCAGTCACAGGTGGAGGAGTCCACCCACGTCCAGGAGCTGGGAGTGGTGCCGGTCATGCGTGCCACCCAGGCTGACACCGCACGGGTGGCGTCCGCGGTGGAGGCAATGGGTGCGACGGTGTCAGACATGGGGAACGGTTTGCGAGGCCTGGGGCTTTCCGTGCAGGCGGCGTCTGTGGCCCAGGAAATGGCTGCCCTCTCACAGGAGGCCATGAGCCAGTGCCAGCGCCAGATGGCAGAGGCGCTCAACGCCATAGCCCAGTCTCAGCAGGCCATGGCCCAGTCTCTGCAGGCTATGGCCCAGTCTCAGCAGGCCATGGCCCAGTCTCTGCAGGCCATCGCTGAGGGCATCGGCGCCAGTGGCCATGTGCGAGCCGGCGTCGCACTGTCACAGACAGGGTTTGCCAACCCCCTGGGCTCCATGGCTGCAAACCTGCAGACCCCTGTCGATACCAGCACGGGCCTCCAGGACTGGCAGCGCCAGATGTCGGGGGGGCGTCGGATGGCCAGTCCGTTCGCATCCCCCACCCATGTAGAGGCCTGGGGGCCATCGGGCACCCCGAGGGAGGAGGAGGTGGTGTGGTCCGTCCCGGCTCCCTCTATAGGGGAGGTCCCGGTACACTGCGACACCTCGGACTCCCCCCCTTCCGTCCCAGGTGCATCGGGTGGGCAACGGGCAGGACAGGCTGGCAGCTCGCCATCCCAGTCGCCCGGGCCGCAGCCTGGCCCATCTAGGCCAGGACGCCCCAGGAAACGGCCGCCAAAGGGATCCCGTGTCAGAGGGCAGGAATCACAGGAGTCCACCTCCAGTTCTGCTGTACCGTCTGGGGAACCACGTAGACGTAGTCAAAGGGCCCGTAAGGCCAAACAATTAGACACTGAGTAAGTTGGCACGGTTGCAGGGCACAGATGAGTTTTAGGGGCTAGGGCACGTGCATGAACTCCTTTGGTTATTAAAGTCAATGTTACACCTACAGAAGCTGCCTTTGTGCTCTGTCCAAAGTGTGCAGGGGTGTCATGTACGTTGAGCGCAAGTGTGTGTGTGAGGGGTGGTCTTACTTCAGCCCCAGGTGAGTCTGCCCCCTTTCCCCTGGGCCGCCATCAACATCCCCCGGGCAGAGGACGGGACCGTGCGCTGCAGTGTCACAGCCTCATGCAGGGATGGTCCGGGTGGATGGTGGTACTGTGGCCATGGGTCAGACATAGTCCAACGATGTAGAGCCAGGAGCTCACCGCAGGGCGGGTTGTCATCATCCTCCATGGCCTGCGATAGACACGCGTCCACCCGCAACTGTGTGAGCCCGGCCCGTTGTGCCGCAGGTGGATCGGCAATGGGGGGGGGGGGGGTGGTGTGCATGCGGGTGGGGTGGGTGGGGTTGGGGAGGGGGGTGAGAGTGCTGGGTGGGTGGATGGGTGGGGGGTGTGGGTGGTCGGCTGTTGCCATGGTGTGCGGTCTGTGGCCATACTACCCGATTCCCACGCCCATCTAGTCAGTGAAGCGGGCGTCTATCAGTCTGTCCCGTGCCCGCTGGGCCAGCCGGTAACGGTGGACAGCCACCCGCCTGTGTCTACCCCGTCTGCCCTGACCATTACCCCCATCCCCCTCATCTGGGGAGGACTGCGCCTCTTCCTGCTGCTCCTCCACTCCGCCCTCCTCTGCCTGCGGCACATCGCCCCTCTGCTGGGCTATGTTGTGCAGGACGCAGCACACCACAATGATGCGGCCGACCCTATCTGACCGATACTGGAGGGCGCCCCCAGAGAGGTCCAGGCACCTGAAACGCATCTTCAGCACGCCAAAGCACCTCTCGATCACTCCCCTTGTCGCTACATGGGCATCATTGTAGCGGTTCTCCGCCTCATTGCGTGGCCTCCGTACAGGCGTCATCAGCCACGATTGCAATGGGTAGCCCCTGTCGCCCAGCAACCAGCCCCTCAGCCGGGGATGGCGTCCCTCGTACATGCCGGGGATGGATGACGGCGACAACACAAATGAGTCGTGTACACTGCCTGGGTGACGGGCGCAGACGTGCAGGATCATCATGCGGTGGTCGCAGACCACCTGTACGTTCATCGAATAGGTCCCCTTCCTATTAGTGAACACTGTTATCTGTAGTGGCCGCATGGCGACGTGCATCCCATCGATCGCGCCCTGGACCATGGGGAACCCGGCCACGGCAGAGAAGCCCACGGCCCGGGCATCTTGGCTGGCCCGGTCCACGGGGAAGCGGATGTAATGGTGCGCCATGGCATATAGGGCATCTGTCACTGCCCGGATGCACCGATGTCTGCGATATGCCGGACAGGTCCCCACTCGGTGCCTGGAATGACCCCGTTGCATAAAAGTTCAGGGCCACCGTAACCTTGATGGACACGGGGAGAGGGTGTCCCCCGCCAGTACCACGCGGTGACAGGTGTGCCAGCAGGTGGCAGATGTGTGCCACAGTTTCCCGGCTCATCCGGAGTCTCCTCCTGCATTCCCGGTCCGTGAGGACCCGGTATGACTGCCTGGGCCGGTACACACGGGGCGCCCTCGGGTGCCTCCGTTGCCGTGGGGCCGCGACGTCCTCCTCCCCCTCCTCGTCCTGTCGGTCGGGTGTCCCTCCAGCCTGGGCGGCTGCCACCTGTCCCTCTGCGGCAGCATGCGCCGCCTCTCTGGCACGCTCCTCCTCCTCCTCCTTCTCCTCCTCCTCATCCAGGGCAACATAGACATGAGCGGCTGCTGCCACAGCGGCCAACATCGCTGGATGATCTGAAAACATGACGGCCTGGTGGGGGGAGGGGAACGACGACATGTCATCATTGCCCATATCCCCTCCTCCCCCCAGCCAGGTGGCATGGACCGCATGGGTCCAACTGTTGGAGGCTGGCACCTGGCCAGGTGGACCAACTCACTTGCCCTCCCATCCCCCTCCCCAGCAGGGACCCCCCCCAACCTCCACCCCGGCACGGACACCCCCCCCTCAACCTCCACCCCGGCACAGACCCCCCCCCAACCTCCACCCCGGCACGGACACCCCCATCCCCCTCCCCGGCACGGACCCCCCCCCAACCTCTACCCCGGCACGGACCCCCCCCCCAACCTCCACCCTGGCACGGACCCCCCATCCCCCTCCCCGGCACGGACCCCCCCCCAACCTCCACCCCGGCACGGACCCCCCCCCCAACCTCCACCCCGGCACGGACCCCCCATCCCCCTCCCCGGCACGGACCCCCCCCCAACCTCCACCCCGGCACGGACCCCCCCATCCCCCTCCCCGGCACGGACCCCCTCCCGGCACTCCCCCGGAGCCCAGCCTACTCTAACCACCCCCCACCCCCCCCCCCCCTCCCCCCGCTGCACACACACACACACAACCCGAGACACACCTCTCCTCACGCATTCAGACTGCAGCCACGCCATCGCCTGCTCAGAGCCAACCCCCCAGGCCGTCACTCACCTCCACGCTGGTCGGCGTGAGCCTGGAGCACCGGGTCACGCCGATGAAAAGGAGGTTTAATTTACGTCGACGTGAACGGTCATCACGTCGACGGGACTTCGGCCCATCCGGAAGGGAGAATATCGGCAGGCCGAAAATCGGCTGCCTTGCGCAGACCCGTGACATTCTCCGCGGCAGCGGCGCCATTAACGCCCCGCCGACTTTTCTCCCTTCGGAGACTTCGGCAACCGGCGGGGGCGGGATTCACGGCGGCCAACGGCCATTCTCCGACCCGCTGGGGGGTCGGAGAATGACGCCCATGGAAAAGAGAGATCGGCGAGAGACAGGGAGAGAGATCAAGGAGAAAGACAGAGAGAGAGAGAGACATAAAGAGAGAAGAGGAAGACAGAGGGAAAGAGATCAGGAGAAAGAGGTTGAGTACAATCCTTGGCTCTGACACAGGGCTGTGATTTTCCATGTTGTTCCCACAGATGCTTTATAGCGTTGGCAACAATAACAAAGAGTGCAGTGTGGGCTATCAGGATGCTGCATAGCTGCAGTGAACTCGCCAGGATTGAAACCAGATGCAGCTGTGTCCTGTGACCCCACTTTCAGAAGCTTGGTCAGGATCCAACGCAGAGTCAGATGACTGCGAGTGAGGCAGCACCATTAATGTGAGCAAGCTCACTCACTCACACAAAGACAAGAAGAAAGCTTTGTCTATCTCCCAAGCTCTCCAAACCCAATCCCATCAACATTTAAATTGGAAAGGAATCCTGATCTGGATGTTCAACTGGCAGAATTCCCGGTTTGTAAAATAAGATCAAAAAGAATAGAAGCTGGAATAGACCATTCGGCCCCTCGAGCCTGCTAATCAGGGGCCCGCCGGGTCGGAGAATGGCCGTTGGCCGCCGTGAATCCCGCCCCCGCCCCCACCGAAGCCTCCAGTACCGGAGATTGGGCAGGCGGGAATCGGGCCGCGCCGGTTGGCGGGACCCCCCCGCTGGATTCTCCGGCCCGGATGGGCCGAAGTCCCGCCCAGGAATTGCCTGTCCCGCCGGCGTAAATCAAAGCTGGTATTTACCGGCGGGACCAGGCGGCGTGGGCGGGCTCCGGGGTCCTGGGGGGGGACGCGGGGCGATCTGACCCCAGGGGGTGCCCCCACGGTGGCCTGGCCCGCGATCGGGGCCCACCGATCCGCGGGCGGGCCTGTGCCGTGGGGGCACCCTTTCCCTTCCGCCTCCGCCACGGCCTCCACCATGGCGGAGGCGGAAGAGACTCCCCCCACTGCGCATGCGCGGGAAACTGACAGCGCCCGCTGGCGCTCCCGCGCATGCGCCGCATTTCCGTGCCAGCTGGAGGGGCAACAAATGCCATTTCCGCCAGCTGGCGGGGCGGAAATCCCTCCGGCGTCGGCCTAGCCCCTCAATGTTGGGGCTAGGCCGCCAAAGATGCGGAGCATTCCGCACCTTTGGGCCGGCGCGATGCCCGTCTGATTGGCGCCGTCTTTGGCGCCAGTCGGCGGACATCGCGCCGTTGGGGGAGAATTTCGCCCCTGATTCAGGTCTGCACTCAACATTGTTGCCCGTCTCCTATAATCCTTGGCCATTTGTATAACAGAAATCTGCCTCAATCAGCCTCGAATATATTCGATCACCCATCTGAGAGAAGAAATTCCTCCTCACTTCCATCTTAAATAGGAAAGCCTTTATTTTTAAATGGTGCCCCTGAGTTTGTGATTCCTCCACGAGAGGAAGGATCCGCTCAGCATCTACCCTGCCGAGCCCCCTCAGAACCTTCAATCTTCCAACAAGATCACCTCTCATTCTGCTAAACACAACCTGCTCAAACTTTCCTCATGAGGTAACCCCTTCATCACGGCAATCAGCCTCATGAAACTTCTGTGAAGTCCGTCCAATGAAAGTCTACCCATCCTTCAGTAAGCAGACCAGAACTGTACACAGCACTCCAGGTGGGGTCCCATAAACTCCCTGTACTGTTGCAACAAGACTTCCCCATTTTTATACTCCATCCCCCTCCCCGCAACAAATCCCAACGTTCCATTTGCCTTTCTAATTACTAGTACCTGCATGCTAATGTTTTGTGATCCATGTGCAAGACCACCCAGATCCCTCTGCACAGCCACATCCTGCAGTCTCTCCCCATTGAAATAATATTCTGCCTTTCTCTTCTCCCTGCCAAAGTGTACAACTTCACGTTCTCCCACGTATACTCCATCCACTAAACTTTTACCCACACCTAACCTATCTAGATCCCTCTGCAGAATCTTTGGCCGGAATTCTCTGGTCTTTTGCTGGTGGCAGGATTCTCTGGTTCCCCTCCCACCCCCGCCAGCGCATCCCCATACGCAGGTTTCCCAGCGGCGTGGGGTGGCTTCAATAGGAATTCCCATTGACAGCGGCAGGAGTAGAGAATCCCGCCAGTGGACAGCGCGCTGCCTCGCGCTAATTTCATGTTGCCTCCCGCTGCCAAGAAAGATGTGGCTGGGAGGTCGGAGAGCCCGCCCTTTGTATTCTCCTCACAACTTGCTTTCTTTATATTGTCAGCAAACGTGGTTACAGTAGGGTCGGTTCCTTCCTCTAGATCATTAATATAGATTGTGAATAGTTGATGCTCCAGCACTGATCACTGTGGCACCCCACTTGTTTCAGTTTGCCATCCTGAAAATGACCCTTTTTTCCCTGATGTGTTAAGTAAGTTGGTTCAACGTTGACTGCAACTGGATGCAGTGAAACTAGAAACAGGCTTCTGACACAGGAGATGGTCCAACACTGTTTTATTGAACTTCCTGATTGCTGTACATAGAGTCTGCTGTGAGTTGATACTCTATCCATCTAACTGATAACCTCCTACTGGCTTGACCAGACTAACTCTCTACCTCATGGTGATAGTGCTCACTGGCTTGTCCACTCTTACTATCTCAGTAGCTGTGTCCTGTAGAGAGAGAGGGAGAGTCTTAATGCCCTGTGTGCTTTATAGTGGTGGTGTCCGGTCTGGTGATTGGTTGTTATGTGTTGTGTGTGTTCATTGGTTATCCTGTGTGTCAATCACTGCCTGTCTGCATCTCATTATATACATGAGGGGATATTATGACAGTGTCCAGTTCTGGTTGCCTCATTATAGGAATGATGTGGATGCTTTGAAGAGGGTACAGAGGAGATTTACCAGGATGCTGCCTGGACTGGAGAGCATGTCTTATGAAGAAAGGTTGAGGGAGCTGGGGCTTTTCTCACTGGAGCGAAGAAGGCAGAGAGGTGACTTGATAGAGGTGTACAAGGTGATGAGAGGCATGGATAGAGTGGATAGCCAGAGACTTTTCCCCAGGGTGGAAATGGCTGTCACGAGGGGACATAATTTTAAGGTGATTGGAGGAAGATATAGGGGAGATGTCAGCGGTAGGTTCTTTACACAGAGTGTGGGTGTGTGGAATGCACTGCCAGCAGAGGTAGTGGAGTCAGAGTCATTAGGGACATTTAAGCGACTCTTAGACAGGCACATGGACAGCAGTAAATTGAAGGGGTGTAGGTTAGGTTGATCTTAGATTAGGATAAATGGTTGGCACAACATCGTGGGCCGAAGGGCCTGTACTGTTCTATGTTCTATGTTCGATGAGGTAGCCTCAACTGATTCATAGATTCACAACCCTTTGGGTGAAGAAGTTCCTCCTAAACTCAGTCCTAAATCTACTTCCCCTTATTTTGAGGCTGTGCCCCCTAGTTCTACTTTCACCCGCCAGTGGAAACAACCTGCCCGCATCTATCCTATCTATTCCCTTCATAATTTTATATGTTTCTATAAGATCCGCTCGCATCCTTCTAAATTCCAACGAGTACAGTCCCAGTCTACACCGTTTCTCCTCATAAGCCAATCCTCTCAACTCCGGCATCAACCTAGTGAATCTCCTCTGCACCCCCTCCAGCGCCAGTACATCCTTTCTCAGGTAAGGAGACCAAAACTATACACAGTACTCCAGGTGTGGCCTCAGCAGCACCCTATACAGCTGCAACATAACCTCCCTGTTGTTAAACTCCATCCCTCCAGCAATGAAGGATAAAATTCCATTTGCCACCTTAACTACCTGCTGCACCTGCAAACCAACTTTTTTGCAATTCATGCACAAGGACGCCCAGGTCTCTCTGCACAGCAGCATACTGCAATTATTTACCTCCCTATCTCTGTACCTTCCTCCAGCCCGACAACCCTCCCTCTCTCTGTAACCACCTCCAGCCCCTACAACCCTCCCTCTCTCTGTAACCTCCTCCAGCCCCCTACAACCCTCCCTATCTCTGTAACCTCCTCCAGCCCCGACAACCGTCCCTATCTCTGTAACCTCCTCCAGCCCCCTACAGCCCTCCCAATCTCTGAAACCTCCTCCAGCCACTACAACCATCCCTATCTCTGTAACATCCTCCAGCCCCCTACAACCCTCCCTATCTCTGTAACCTCCTCCATTCCTACAACCCTCCCTATGCCTGTAACCACCTCCAGCCCCTTACATCCCTCCCTATCTCTGTAATTTCCTCCAGTCCCCTAATGCCCTCCTTATCTCTGTAACCTCCTCCATCCCCTGACAACCTTTCCTATCTCTGTAACCTCCTCCAGTCCCTACCACCCTCCCTATCTCTGTCACCTTCCACTGTAAGCTTTCTGGAAATCTAAATAGATCACGTCCACTGGTTCTCCTTTGTCTACCTTCCTCGTTACCTCTGTAAGTGCAGTCCGCTAGTACATCCTTTGCAAAGCCCACTGAGCCATATTGTTCCTTCCGACCCCCTCATCAACGTGCGCCACACCCTGCGTTTCGGATCAGAGTATTGGGGGGGGGGATTCTGTTTGCACGCTCGCCGTGACCGCAATATGAGCACACATGTCTCTGCTGGTTCTTTGCAAAGATACAGGGCCACTGTCACCTTAAGAATCACTGGCATAGTTGGAGGTAGTCTCTCACACGTGGAGGTGACAGTCTCCCTGGAGAGGAAGAGCCTTCTTCAGCACTGAACCCCAGACACATCCTGGTAACAGGAGGACTGCCTGTACACTGTGCCTGTTGGAAAATGGTGCCTCCTCCACATCCTTCCACCTTACACTTCCTTCTGGCCCTGCATCCTGCTGAGCCTGTCAATCCATGGATTCCACTCTGGGTCACTGCCTGGGGGCAACTGTCTCCTCTCCTTTCTGGTCCTCGAAGTCCCTCCAGCAGTGTACGCAGTCCCCATTTCTGTGCCAATGTTTCCACAGGTTTCTGCATCAAGGGGCTTATTGGCAGACGAGCTCTGCAAACGCTAAGAAATCAGAGCGTTCTCCAGAACAACAAAGAAAGGCCAGAAATGATCTGTAAACCAGCTTCGAACCATTCACAGTCAAAGTCTCAACTGTGGGCCTTTAATCACACCTTGGATGCAAAATCCATTAAACACGTGAACCTGCAGGGTAGGTGGATTGGCCACGCTAAATTGCCCCTTAATTGGGAAAAATAAACTCTAAATTTATAAAAGTGCACAGGCCACTTAAAATCACAGTCTATTCCCCTTTAAATGATCTCAATTGGCCCTTTACTTGTCGGCGGGCAAGCTTCCGATCCCCACGCTTGGCGGCTCGATGACATCATGGTGCCCTCTGACATCATCATGCCCCATTTTGCAAACCATCGGTACCGCCACGTGCACGCTCCACAGGTGCAAAATTCTGGCCTTAGCTTCCTGCACTTGGAGACAGGGAAAGGATGGGAATTTCGATGGATTCCCATCAGTTCAGCTCCACAACATGTTCCTGCCTCTGTCCGCTATTCCCGGTGCCGGGCTCCCAGTGACAGCGACCCACTCGACTGTGAGGGGAAGACAATTAAGGCACTTTAAGCGCAGCCAATCCCTCTGGTGGAAATGGATTGAAATGGATATTCCTGTTGACATAGACCCCCCACTGCATCAGGAGCCTGACAATACAGAGAAGGAGGCTTCATGGTGGGTGGGCATTGGGGGTGGAGCGCAGTCTGAAATGTGAAAGATTTGAGGGTTCTCTGGCAGTATGTTGCAATGTTCAGGTCTTCAGAGGTGTGTCATTGCAGCTGCTTCATGGCGACTAATATCTCCACCAATCCTTGCTCTGTTGCAACATCCCACTGAAGGTGCCAAGCTCTGTGGCACTGTTGCTGAGGGCCTGGCATCACCCATGCTGCAAAAGCAATCCACAGCCCAACCCACCGGCCACACTGATTAGATTTCCCAGCTAGCATCCCTGCTTGGGCTGGGCTCCCAGAGGCGGGCAATGACGAAGCAGAGTCCAAGTCCCAAATTGTGGGTCCCTGACCCGGAATCGAGGCTGACCTCAGGATCACGACTGAACCTGGAAAATTAAACCCCATGAAATCCTTCTTGACATTCTGTCAAAATGGCCTTTACATCCCATCTGCAATATAGAAATGAAGTACTCTGGGACATTCTCGGTTTATCCAATATTAATGCAAGTTACCTCTTTCTTTATCTAATCCTCTTTTGAACATCCTTGCCACTGCATGGCTTAGGAACTCTCCCAGTTAAGTTTCACACAGGTCCCTTTGACAGCTCAGATAGGGAAAACCTGCAGCCTCATTTCTGGTTTCTGATGGAACATTTCCAGAACTTTCTCTTTTCACTTCAGAATTCCAGCCCTAGTAAAATTGTAATCTTTTAAAATTCAGGGCCGGCATTGGGCCGCAGTGGTTAGCACCGCTGCCTCACGGCGCTGAGGATCCGGGTTCGATCCCGGCCCTGGGTCACGGCCCGTGTGGAGTTTACACATTCTCCCCATGCCTGCGTGGGTTTCACCCCCCCACAACCCAAAATGATGCGCAGGGTAGGTGGATTGGCCATACTAAATTGCCCCTTAATGGGCAGCACGGTGGTGCAGTGGTTAGCATTGCTGCCCACGGCGCCGAGGTCCCAGGTTCGAATCCCGGTCCTGGGTCACTGTCCGTGTGGAGTTTGCACATTCCCCCGTGTTTGCGTGGGTTTCGCCCCCACAACCCAAAGATGTGCAGGGTAGGTGGATTGAACACGCTAAATTGCCCCTTAATTGGAAAAAAAAATAATTGGGCACTGTACATTTATAATAAATAAATAAATAAATTGCCCTTAATTGGAAACAAATTATTGGGTACTCTAAATTTATTTTTAAAAATCTAAATTTAATTGATCTGTATTTGAGACTTACTTGGAAGATATACTGGAATTAAAGAAAGAAGCACCATTTCTTTAGCACCTTTATTAGCCTCAGAACATCCGGAAGCTCTCCGCAGCCAACAATGTATTTTTGAAGTCTAACGTCAGGAACGTAGCAAACACAAATAGTGCACAACAAGCTCCCACAAGCAACAAAATAATCACCAGATAATCTCTATTACGGATACTAGCTGTGGAGAGGACTCAAGGGAGAATTCCCCTCGCTGCTCTAGAAAAGCTCTGGAAATGTACTGAAGGTGCATTGGTGGGCTTGGCATCGCTCAAACTGCAAAAATGGCCCACAGCCCTACCCCAGGCCACACTGATTAGATCTCCAAACCCTGGAACACATCCCCTAGAAATATATTGGTGAGAATTCTCTAGCCATTCACTGGCCGCAGG
This sequence comes from Scyliorhinus torazame, assembly GCF_047496885.1. NCBI lineage: Eukaryota > Metazoa > Chordata > Chondrichthyes > Carcharhiniformes > Scyliorhinidae > Scyliorhinus > Scyliorhinus torazame. The sequence goes on along the minus strand of NC_092710.1, from coordinate 112,199,219 downwards.
CTTCTCTGGTCTATCCATCAGCGCACACCTGTCTGCGGGTGTCCTAGCGGCATGGGGTGGCTTCAATGGGAATTCCCATTGACAACACGGGAGCAGAGAATCCCGCAGCCAGCGAAGGGCGCACTGCCTCCTGCCGCCAAGGAACGCGTAGCTGGGAGGCTGGAGAATCTCGCCCATTAGATCCACCCGAGAGGGCAAATGAGGTCTTGATTTAACACATCCATCGGAAATACAGGGCAAAATTCTCCGTTATCGGCGGAATGTCCGCCGATCGGCGCAAAAAACGGCGCAAATCCCACTTGCGTCACGTCATAAAAATGGGCCGATAGTCTCCGGCCCGAAATGGGCTAGCAGCGACGTGACGGGATCCGCGCTTACGCAATGGTTCACGCCGTGCAGCGTCATACGCGCTGCACGGCGTGACGGCTCATAAGGCCGCGATGCTCCCCCCCACCCGACTGGAACACCCGACCGCAACACCCGACTGGATGGCTGGCCGCCGCTCAGCCCCGAGGTTCGAGTCACGCGATGTGGAGGCGCTCCTGGACGCGGTGGAGCAGAGGAGGGACGCCCTGTATCCCGGGCACGGCCGCAGAGTTGCCCCACGCCACAGCCGGCGTCTGTGGAGGGAGGTGGCAGAGGCCGTCACCGCTGTGGCCCTAACACCACGGACAGGCACCCAGTGCCACAAGAAGGTGAACGACCTCGTCAGAGCAGGCAGGGTGAGCCTCCCCATATACCCCCCCTCCCCATATCCCCCCTCCCCCATATACCCCCCTCCCCATATCCCCCCTCCCCCATATCCACCCCTCCCCCATATCCCTCCTCCCCCATATCCCCCCTCCCCCATATCCGCCCCTCCCCATATCCCCCCTCCCCATACCCCCCCTCCCCCATATCCCCCCTCCCCCATATCCCCCCCTCCCCCATAACCCCCTCCCCCATATCCCCCCTCCACAATATCCCCCCTCACCCATATCCCCCATATACCCCCCTCCCCCATATACCCCCTCCCCCATATCCCCCCTCCCCCATATCCCCCCTCCCCCATATCCCCCCTCCCCCATATCCCCCCTCCCCCATATCCCCCCTCCCCCATATCCCCCCTCCCCCATATCCCCCCTCCCCCATATCCCCCTCCCCCATATCCCCCATTTCCCCCCTCCCCCATTTCCTCCCTCCCCCATATCCACCATATCTCCCCCTCCCCATATCCCCCCTCCCCATATCCCCCCCTCCCCCATATCCCCCCCCATATCCCCCATATCCCCCCTCCCCCATATCCCCCATATCCCCAAGTGAATCCAGCCCTAACCTTAACCTCTGCAATGCACGCGCAACCGATGGCGTGCATTCATATACCTGCCTAACACTGTTGCCTTTTACCCCTGCCACCACCCCCCCCCCCCCCACAGGAGAAGCGCGCACACAACAATAGGGAGCATGTGAGGACTGGAGGAGGGCCCGCTGATGAGAGGCCACTGACCGTACACGAGGAAAGGGCCCTGGAACTGGCTGGCGGACCTGAGGACCGGGAGGTTGCTGATGCAGAGGTCGGGGCCCCACGAGCAAGTGAGCCACCAACAGCCCGTCCCCATATCCCCCCTCCCCTATATCCCCCTCCCCCGTATCACCTGATCACTGCCTGATGTCTAACCATGCATGCTTCATTGTGTATCGCAGGACCAAACGTCCAGGCACCCATCCCCGCAGATGCACACCGCCCGCAGGATGCCCCTCGGAGACCATGGGAGACGGAGAGACCCGGACCCTCCAGCATGCGACGCCCGCAGGATGCCCCTCGGAGACCACGGGAGACGGAGAGACCCGGACCCTCCAGCATGCGACGCCCGCAGGATGCCCCTCGCACACCACGGGAGACGGAGAGACCCGGACCCTCCAGCATGCGACGCCCGCAGGATGCCCCTCGGAGACCACGGGAGACGGAGAGACCCGGACCCTCCAGCATGCGACGCCCGCAGGATGCCCCTCGCACACCACGGGAGACGGAGAGACCCGGACCCTCCAGCATGCGACGCCCGCAGGATGCCCCTCGCACACCACGGGAGACGGAGAGACCTGGAGCAACAGGGAGACGACACCCCCGTCACGTGCGGGAGCGACCACCCAGCGATGAGGGGGGCAGCCACAGGCCCCCGTCACATCCGAGCCAGGACACCACTACCCAGGACACCACTATCCAGGACACCCCTACCCGGGACACCACTACCCAGGACACCCCTACCCGGGACACCACTACCCAGGACACCCCTACCCGGGACAGCACTACCCGGGACAGCACTACCCGGGACAGCACTACCCGGGACACCCCTACCCGGGAAGACGAAATACCGGACAGTGACTCAGAGTGGATGGGTGGAGACGAATCCCCACCCCAAAGTGCCATGGAGTCAGAGTGGGACGAAGAGCACGACACAACGCCACTGCTGTCACCAACACTCTCCACCATCGCAGAAACACTCACCACGGTTGGGCACTTTAGTGATGAGGCGTCTGGTACACTCACTGGTGCGCACAACACAGCCGTCCCGGTACAGCAGGTGGAGGTAGGAGCAGCAGAGGGACCGGGCAGTCGGAGGGCAGCCTAGGCCAAGCGAACATCTGCCGCCCAGATGGATCCCGGGTTCCTGCAGTTACCACACCCACACATAGATCCGATGCAACCACCGACCCGGAGACGAGCGAAGAGGGTGACGGGTGGCTTGCGGCGGCTGCGGTCACAGGTGGAGGAGTCCACCCGCGTCCAGGAGCTGGGAGTGGTCCCGGTCATGCGTGCCACCCAGGCTGACACCGCACGGGTGGCGTCCGCGGTGGAGGCAATGGGTGCGACGGTGTCAGACATGATGAACGGTTTGCGAGGCCTGGGGCCTTCCGTGCAGGCGGCGTCTGTGGCCCAGGAAATGGCTGCCCTCTCACAGGAGCCCATGAGCCAGTGCCAGCGCCAGATGGCAGAGGCGCTCAACGCCATAGCCCAGTCTCAGCAGGCCATGGCACAGTCTCAGCAGGCCATGGCCCAGTCTCAGCAGGCCATGGCCCAGTCTCAGCAGGCCATAGCCCAGTCTCAGCAGGCCATGGCCCAGTCTCAGCAGGCCATCGCTGAGGGCATCGGCGCCAGTCACAGACAGGGTTCGACAACCCCTTGGGCTCCATGGCTGCAAACCTGCAGACCCCTGTCGATACCAGCACGGGCCTCCAGGACTGGCAGCGCCAGATGTCGGGGGCGCGTCGGATGGCCAGTCCGTTCGCATCCCCCATCCATGTAGAGGCCTGGGGGCCATCGGGCACCCCGAGGGAGGAGGAGGTGGTGTGGTCCGTCCCGGCTCCCTCTGTAGGGGAGGTCCCGGTACACCGCGACACCTCGGACTCCCCCCCTTCCGTCCCAGGTGCATCGGGTGGGCAATGGGCAGGACAGGCTGGCAGCTCGCCATCCCAGTCGCCCGGGCCGCAGCCTGGCCCATCTAGGCCAGGACGCCCCAGGAAACGGCCGCCAAAGGGATCCAGTGTCAGAGGGCAGGAATCACAGGAGTCCACCTCCAGTTCTGCTGTACCGTCTGGGGAACCACGTAGACGTAGTCAAAGGGCCCGTAAGGCCAAACAATTAGACACTGAGTAAGTTGGCACGGTTGCAGGGCACAGATGAGTTTTAGGGGCTAGGGCACGTGCATGAACTCCTTTGGTTATTAAAGTCAATGTTACACCTACCGAAGCTGCCTTTGTGCTCTGTCCAAAGTGTGCGGGCGTGTCATGTACGTTGAGCGCAAGTGTGTGTGTGACGGGTGGTCTTACCTCAGCCCCAAGTGAGTCTGCCCCCTTCCCCCTGGGCCGCCATCAACATCCCCCGGGCAGAGGACGGGACCGTGCGCTGCAGTGTCACAGCCGCATGCAGGGATGGTCCGGGTGGATGGTGGTACTGTGGCCATGGGTCAGACATAGTCCAACGATGTAGAGCCAGGAGCTCATCGGAAGCGGGTTGTCATCATCCTCCATGGCCTGCGATAGACACGCGTCCACCCGCAACTGGGTGAGCCCGGCCCGTTGTGCCGCCGGTGGATCGGCAATTGGGGGGGGGTGGTGTGCATGCGGGTGGGGTGTGTGGGGTTGGGGAGGGGGGTGAGGGTGCTGGGTGGGTGGATGGGTGGGGGGTGTGGGTGGTCGGCTGTTGTCATGGTGTGCGGTCTGTGGCCATACTACCCGATTCCCACGCCCATCTAGGCAGTGAAGCGGGCGTCTATCAGTCTGTCCCGTGCCCGCTGGGCCAGCCGGTAACGGTGGACAGCCTCCCGCCTGTGTCTACCCCGTCTGCCCTGACCATTACCCCCATCCCCCTCATCTGGGGAGGACTGCGCCTCTTCCTGCTGCTCCTCCACTCCGCCCTCCTCTGCCTGCGGCACATCGCCCCTCTGCTGGGCTATGTTGTGCAGGACGCAGCACACCACAATGATGCGGCCGACCCTATCTGACCGATACTGGAGGGCGCCCCAGAGAGGTCCAGGCACCTGAAACGCATCTTCAGCACGCCAAAGCACCTCTCGATCACTCCCCTTGTCGCTACATGGGCATCATTGTAGCGGTTCTCCGCCTCATTGCGTGGCCTCCGTATAGGCGTCATCAGCCACGATCGCAATGGGTAGCCCCTGTCGCCCAGCAACCAGCCCCTCAGCCGGGGATGGCGTCCCTCGTACATGCCGGGGATGGATGACTGCGACAACACGAATGAGTCGTGTACACTGCCTGGGTGACGGGCGCAGACGTGCAGGATCATCATGCGGTGGTCGCAGACCACCTGTACGTTCATTGAATAGGTCCCCTTCCTATTAGTGAACACGGCCCTGTTCTCTGCAGGTGGCCGCACGGTGACGTGCATCCCATCGATCGCGCCCTGGACCATGGGGAGCCCGGCAACGGCAGAGAAGCCCACGGCCCGGGCACCTTGGCTGGCCCGGTCCACGGGGAAGCGGATGTAGCGGTGCGCCATGGCATAAAGGGCATCTGTCACTGCCCGGATGCACCGATGCACCGATGTCTGCGATATGCCGGACAGGTCCCCACTCGGTGCCTGGAATGACCCCGTTGCATAAAAGTTCAGGGCCACCGTAACCTTGACGGACACGGGGAGAGGGTGTCCCCCGCCAGTGCCACGCAGTGACAGGTGTGCCAGCAGGTGGCAGATGTGTGCCACGGTTTCCCGGCTCATCCGGAGTCTCCTCCTGCATTCCCGGTCCGTGAGGTCCTGGTATTACTGCCGGGGCCGGTACACACGGGGCGCCCTCGGGTGCCTCCGTTGCCGTGGGGCCGCGACGTCCTCCTCCCCCTCCTCGTCCTGTCGGTCAGGTGTCCCTCCAGCCTGGGCGGCTGCCGCCTGCCCCTCTGCGGCAGCCTGCGCCGCCTCTCTGGCACGCTCCTCCTCCTCCTCCTCCTCATCCAGGGCAACATAGACATGAGCGGCTGCCACCACGGCGGCCAACATCGCTGGATGGTCTGAAAACATGACGGCCTGGTGGGGGGGAGGGGAACGACGACATGTCATCATTGCCCATATCCCCTCCTCCCCCAAGCCAGGTGGCATGGACCGCATGGGTCCAACTGTTGGAGGCTGGCACCTGGCCAGGTGGACCAACTCATTTGCCCTCCCATCACCCACCCCGGCACGGACCCCCTCCCCAACCTCCACCCCAGCACGGACCCCCCCCAACCCCCAACCTCCACCCCAGCACGGACCCACCCCCAACCTCCACCACGGCACGGACCCCCTCCCCAACCCCCAACCTCCACCCCAGCACGGACCCCTCCCCCAACCTCCACCCCGGCACGGACCCCCTCCCCAACCTCCACCCCAGCACGGACCCCCCTCAACCCCCAACCTCCACCCCAGCACGGACCCCCTCCCCAACCTCCACCCCAGCATGGACCCCCCCCAACCCCCAACCTCCACCCCAGCACGGAGCCCCCCCCCAACCTCCACCCCGGCACGGACCCCCTCCCCAACCCCCAACCTCCACCCCAGCATGGACCCCCTCCCCAACCTCCACCCCAGCACGGACCCCCCCCAACCCCCAACCTCCACCCCAGCACGGACCCCCCCCCCAACCTCCACCCCGGCACGGAACCCCTCCCCAACCCCCAACCTCCACCCCAGCACGGACCCCCCCCCAACCTCCACCCCAGCACGGACCCCCTCCCCAACCTCCACCCCAGCACGGACCCCCTCCCCAACCCCCAACCTCCACCCCAGCACGGACCCCCCCCCAACCTCCACCCCGGCACGGACCCCCTCCCCAACCCCCAACCTCCACCCCAGCACGGACCCCCCCCAACCTCCACCCCGGCACGGACCCCCTCCCCAACCCCCAACCTCCACCCCAGCACGGACCCCCTCCCCAACCTCCACCCCAGCACAGACCCCCCCCAACCCCCAACCTCCACCCCAGCACGGACCCCCCCCAACCTCCACCCCGGCACGGACACCCTCCCCAACCCCCAACCTCCACCCCAACACGGACCCCCCCCCAACCTCCACCCCAGCACGGACCCCCTCCCCAACCTCCACCCCAGCACGGACCCCCTCCCCAACCCCCAACCTCCACCCCAGCACGGAGCCCCCCCCAACCTCCACCCCGGCACGGACCCCCTCCCCAACCCCCAACCTCCACCCCAGCACGGACCCCCCCCCCAACCTCCACCCCGGCACGGACCCCCTCCCCAACCTCCACCCCAGCACGGACCCCCTCCCCAACCCCCAACCTCCACCCCGGCACGGACCCCCTCCCCAACCCCCAACCTCCACCCCAGCACGGACCCCCCCCCCAACCTCCACCCCAGCACGGACCCCCTCCCGGCACTCCCCCGGAGCCCAGCCTACTCTAACCACCCCCCCCCCCCCCCCCCCGCCGCACACACACACACACAAGCCGAGACACACCTCTCCTCACGCAATCAGTCTGCGGCCACGCCATTTCCTGCCCAGAGCCAACCCCCCAGGCCGTCACTCACCTCCTCGCTGGTCGGCGTGAGCCTGGAGCACCGGGTCACGCCGATGAAAAGGAGGTTTGATTGACGTCGGCGTGAACGGTCATCACGTCGACGGGACTTCGGCCCATCCGGAAGGGAGAATATCGGCAGGCCGAAAATCGGCTGCCTTGCGCAGACCCGTGACATTCTCCGCGGCAGCGGCGCCATTAACGCCCCGCCGACTTTTCTCCCTTCGGAGACTTCGGCGGGGGCGGGGGCGGGATTCACGGCGGCCAACGGCCATTCTCCGACCCTCTGGGGGGTCGGAGAATGACGCCCACAGTGTCACACTCTCTCGGTACAGCATCAACCTGGGTAACATGCAAAAGTGTCTGAAGTGGGACTCGAACATACATAACGTTCTGACTCAGAGGTAAGAGCCAATGCAATCAAATTGACACTGAGGAAAAACTATGAGCCACCAGATGAGATCCCGTGCGAATGGGCTGTAGCGGGGAAAGGAGTGGGTTTGATATATATGATGTGGGGGGGGGTGGATTAAAATCACTTATCACTTGCTAAAGCCAATCAAGAAAATAGCAAGGAAACACAGCAAGCATTACAGCTTGGGACAAACAACCAAAGTCCGAAAGGGGCCAATAGGGATCTAACAGGTCACAGATTCCAGAAATGTGTTAATAAATCGCAAGGATTTGGAGCGATTAATCATCAAAGGAGGCAGCTCTAAGCTGCCATGGGTGGGATGCCAGTGGGCTGGTGAAGGGGCACAAGGGGGAGGAAGTTGGGGATGGGGAGGCTCAGGAATCCCGCTTCCATTGGCTGGCGGGTGCCATTTTCTTTGTGGTCCCCTGCGGTGCGACAGGAAAACCGGTCCCTGACAGCTGGGAGCCATAAAGAGGGTGTGTGTGTGTGTGTGTGCAGCTCAAAATGCACTAACGTTTCCAGGCTGTCCGCAAGCTAGGCCCCGTGCAGACAGCGAAAGGATTCCGAACAGAACATTTTTATTGTGCGAGGCTGTTTTTCTGTTGGTGACTGAAAAATGTTTTCTTGGCTGCGACGATTGCCAATTCACATCCTGAAATCTTCAGTCACTGCTCAGAGTTGAAAAGGAAGTGTGCTGGAAATTTTCTGGTGTTTTTTTAAAAGTTTTTTTTTGCCTGTGCCTGTTGGTTAGGGCAGTGGAACAAGAGTCTCCTTTGTCAAGTTTCTGATGAAATAGCTGGTGGTTGCCGGGTGCCAGGTTTTTGATGACTAAGAGAGCTGTTGATGTCACTGCTGAGATTGTTTCTATTAATGAATGCCAGAGGCTGGAAATTGCAGCTGGAAACTGCAGCTTGACTCTTAACCCCTGCGTTGCCGAGGTGTTGCTAAGTGGTGTACATATGCTGTATTAATATTTGTGAGGCTGAATAGAATCTTGTACAGTACAGAAGGCCACTCAGCTGACTTTTCTTGTGCTGGCCCATCGAAAGAGTTACCCAATGAATTCTATTCTTTCCCAAGGGTGACACGGCGGCACAGTGGTTAGCACTGCTGCCTCACAGCGCTGAGGACCCGGGTTCGATCCCAGCCCTGTGTCACTGTCCGTGTGGAGTTTGCACATTCTCCCCATGTCTGCGTGGGTTTCGCCCCCACAACCCATGTGCAGCGTGGGTAGATTGTCCCTTAATTGGAAAAAAAGAATTGGGTACTCTAAACGTATTGAAAAGAAATTCCACTCTTTTCCAGTAGTCTCATTACTTTTTTCCTTGCCAAGCAATTGTCCAGTTTCCTTTTAAGAGTTATTACTGAATCTGCCTTCCCCTGCACTTTCTTTTCAGACAGCATATACAAAGTTATTTACAACTCGCTGTGCCAATGACCTTAAATCCATGTCCCCTGGCTCCTGACCGTCCTGCCAACGAAAACAATTTCTCCTTATTTACTCTATCAAAACCCTACGTGATTTTGAACACCTCCATTAGATATCCCCTTCATATTCTCCACTCTGAAAAGAACAGTTCCCTCTTCTGTCTACAATATTTCCATGTCACCGGAATCTCTCATCCTTGGTTCTATTTTCATAACTCTCCTCTGCAGTCTGTCCAAGGCCTGAACATCCTTCCCGAAGTGTGGTTCCAGAATTGCCCACAATGTGGCTTAACCAGCGATTTAGTAAAGTTCTGCTTAACTGTAACACGTTTTTAGAAACATAGGGTGGGATTCTCCCCTACCCGCGGGGCGGGTCGTACCGGCTCCGAGGAGTGGCGGGAATCACTCCGGCGTCGGGCCGCCCGGAAGGTGCGGAGTCCTCTGCACCTTCAGGGGCTAGGCCGGCGGCGGCAGGGCTGGCGCCACGCCAACCGGCGCCGAAGGGCCTCCGCCGGCTGCCGCGAGTTGCCGCATGCGCGGGAGCGCCAGCGTGTGCTGGCGTCATCCCAGCGAATGCGCAGGGGGGTTCTTCTCCGTGCCGGCCATGGCGGAGGTTGACAGCAGCCAGCGCGGAGGGAAAGAGTGCCCGCACGGCACAGGCCCACCCGCGGATCGGTGGGCCCCGATCGCGGGCCGGGCCACCGTGGGGGCACCCCCCCCGGGGCCAGATCCCCCCACTCCCCCGCCGAGGACTCTGCAGGCCGCCCGTAGAGCCAGATCCCGCCGGTATGATTTACGCCGGCGGGACCAGCCGAAAACGGGTGGCCACTCGGCCCATCGCGGGCCGGAGAATCGACAGGGGGGGGGGGGGGGGGGGGGGCGTTGCCAACGGCCCTCGACCGGCGCAATTCCCGCCCCCGCCGAAACCCCAGCGCAAGAGAATTCGGCAGCCGGCGTCGGGGCGGCGGGGTGTGATTCACGCCGCCCCCCCCTCCCCCCGGCGATTTTCCGACCCGGCGGGGGGTCGGAGAATCCCGCCCCATAGATCTTGATGGTGCTGATGGGAGGTGGGCTTTGGAGCAGAAGGAGTGAGTGTACATAGCTCCGCAAGTGTTGGAAGCTTGCCCACCATTTTGTCCAAATAGTCACTGTTGTTATGAGGTCAGGGATTCTGACTTTGGGAAGACATTGACAGCCATGTTCTAACTTTCCCAATCCGTACCGTCACATGGCAGAGGAGTGTGGATGGGATCCCTTCATGGACACTGGTAAGGGATTGTGGGAGATTCCTGCCTTTCCATCAAAGATAAGGCGACTTTCCTGGATACCAAACAAAGACAAATCACAGAGCTTCCTCAACCACGTGGTTCCTTGTTGTAGCATTCTCTAAGGAGCCGTGGGGAGGAAGACGGGAGGGTGTTCCAATTCTTCCCCCTTTCCCCACACACAACACTGTAACCTCTTCCAGCACATCGTTTGACCTTTCAGTTCGGCTAGGCGTGGTTCAAGAAAGCTGAACCTCTTAACCCGATGGTGCACCAAATGTCTGTGAACTGCAGGAATGTTGGGATCATTCAGCACAGTGACAGGCACAGCTCCCGGGGATTAGGGATCTGACTCTCCGGCATCGGGTGGTTCATGTCATCCAACTGCCCTGGCCTGCTTCGTTTGTCCCGTTAAGTTGGTTTATTCCAGAAGTTGTGCAGAGTGAAAGACATTTCTATGAACACAATGGGTGGGATTCTCCAATCCCACAGCCGCAAATTTCTCGGCACCGCACCGTTTGCTGGCAGTGGGATTCTCTACTCCCGCCGCTTGTCAAGGGGATTTCTCCTTGAAGCCACCTCGCACAGCCGGGAATCCCGTGCTGCCAGCGGGAAAAACAGAATCGCAACGCCGGAGAATTCCAGCTGCGGTCGTTTGGATGAGAGATTAAACTGAGGCCTTGTCTACCCTCTCAGGTGAATATAAAAGAGCCGTGTCCTGGACCACTGAAGAGATACTGAGCCACGGCCGATGTGATCTCATCGCTGATGACCTCATTCCTGTTTGTGGGAGTTTTCTGTGTGTAAATTGACAGCTGCTACGTTACAACGTGACTGCACTTAGGGTGGAGCGAGGTGGAAGGTGCAAAAGCTAAAGAAATGCGAGTTCTTCATTTTCTTCAAGCTCTTTTATTCATTCACTTGTGGAATCTTGCCGTGCATAAAATGGTTGCTGTATTTGTGAACATTGACAAATGTGACTGCACTTCCTGGGTAACCCATTGGGCGGGAAGGGAGTTGGGAACCGCGAGGACGTGATGCGATGGAGGTTCTTTCCTCTGTCCAGCTCTGCCAGGGTTAAATTGCTAGACGATCAGCTCTCTTCTCTTCTTGTCCGAACACCATCTGTACAGGCGCCCCATGATTCAGAGCGGCAGGTTCCAATCCCTCCTCCACAGGGTTGAGCAGAGCACCGATTTCAGACCAAGTGAGGCTGCCCATCTGTCCCATTGCTGACCGTCCACTCCTTCCAGTGACTAACGTTCCGCATGGATTTCAGAAGAGAACCTCAGTACTGTGGAGAATTGGCTTTGAAAAACACAGAGATGCCATTGGACGACCTGCAGGGGCTCATTGCGCTAACTGGGAAGCTGATCCCTAGGAAGGCTGAACTTCAAATTGGGATCAAGTTCACTGAAGTGGCCGGGATGTTGAGCTGATGAGGCCAGGAACAACATGACTCCCAGATTTGGAAGTGGAGTGGTAATAAATGCACTCCACCCCTTGGCAGGGCTCCCCCCTTGTCTGTCAGAGCGGTGCAGCTGCACTCTACAAAATACTGCGAGCCGTTATTGAACTGTGGAAATATTTCATCGAAAACAGAATGGATCTACATATACATGGGAAAGAGCTGAGCAACTGATGCTCAGACAAGCCCGATAAAGGATTGTACATTGGCAAGGAGAGAGCAAAACAATTGCCAAGAGAAACAAGGCAACACAAAGCTTCTGCTGAGTGACGGCCCGATAGAATGGTCCTGGAAATGTCCTGCTTCTGCGTAACGAGCACAGAATAAAGAAAACAGGGAAGAAAATCCCAGGAAAGCGGCTAGGGCAGGCCAGAATCAGTTCTTGTTCCCAAGCCAGCAATCACTTATAACATCAATCCTCCACACATCAGCTCGACATTACCTGCATTCCCACGGTATCTTTTCAAGGGAAGGAGGAAGGGGTTGTTGGGCAGGGGAGCATGGGGAAGGGGAGGGACTGGAGCTGTGGGATGGGAAAAGGAATGAAGTGGGGGAGGGGTTAGCATAGCATGGAGTGTTGGGATGGAGAGGAAAGGGGGCGGGGACAGACAGAAATAGGGGCACATAAGTAGATGCTTCCAGCCTATCTCGCCGTTCAGTTAGACTAACTTAAGTGGGGTGCTCTTTCCAAGGGCCGGTGCAGACTCGATGGGCCGAACGGCCTCCTTCTGCTCTCTAAATTCTATGAAACTATGAAACCTTGGCTGTTCTGTAACTTTGCCCCAGTTATCTGCCTTGGCTCTGTAACCCTTATCAAAGAAAAATAATTTGCGCTGGGAGATTTTCTTACATGCTGATAGTTGAAGTGCCCCTTAATCAGTAGCAATGGAACAGAATTTCCATGTTCCCTGTGAGAGATAGAGGCCAAAACATGGAGATCATGCTCCCAAAATAGACTCTGAGCCTATTGGCGGGTGGAGCCTGGTGTGTTCTGAATGAGTTCAGAGTTGAAAAAATAAATGGTAAATATTTATAACCGCAGCAAATTGACTTGAGTATGAAACTGGAACTTTAATCTATCTGATTTGCTTACCGACTTAGATTTCCTGTAGTAACCAGATTTCTCTAGTTGTCTGCAGTTGTGTTTGGCTCAGGGTTTCCTCCCATGACGCACACACACATTGTGCTCCCTATAGAAAACAAGAAGCTCCCATTCCTACAGCCTGCTCTCTTAATGAGGTCACCCGCTATATAAGACCCATCCGTCTTGTACACAATACCCCCCCCCCACACACACATCCCTTTTGTCCCAGTCGGCGACATGCCTGTAACCTGCTTTCAGTCAGAGATTGTGAGGACGTTTGTGGAGCAGTGTACACGTGGTCAGTCTGTCTTGTTTGTGCACTGACCCTCCCTCTCTCTACCTGTCCCTCTCTCCCACTCTCTCCCTGACCCTCTCTCCCACTCTCTCCCTGTCCCTCTCTCCCTCTCTCTCCCTGTCCCTCTCTCCCACTCTTTCCCTCTCCCTCGCTCCCTCTCTCTCCCTCTCTCTCCCTGGACCTCTCTCCCCATCACTCTCCCTGTCCCTCTCTCTCCCTGTCCCTCTCTCCTTCTCTCCCTCTCTCTCCCTGTCCCTCTCTCCCTCTCTCTCCCTGTCCCTCTCTCCTTCTCTCCCTCTCTCTCCCTGACCCTCTCTCCCTCTCTCTCCCTGTCCCTCTCTCCCTCTCTCCCTGACCCTCTCTCCCACTCTCTCCCTGTCCCTCTCTCCCTCTCTCTCCCTGTCCCTCTCTCCCACTCTCTCCCTGTCCCTCTCTCCCTCTCTCTTCCTGTCCCTCTCTCCCACTCTCTCCCTCTCTCCCTGTCCCTCTCTCCTTCTCTCCCTCTCTCTCCCTGTCCCTCTCTCCCTCTCTCTCCCTGTCACTCTCTCCTTCTCTCCCTGACCCTCTCTCCCTCTCTCTCCCTGTCCCTCTCCCTGACCCTCTCTCCCACTCTCTCCCTGTCCCTCTCTCCCTCTCTCTCCCTGTCCCTCGCTCCCGCTCTCTCCCTGTACCTCTCTCACACTCTCTCCCTGTCCCTCTCTCCCTCTCTCTCCCTGTCCCTCTCTCCCACTCTCTCCCTGTCCCTCTCTCACTCTCTCTCCATCACTCTCCCTGTCCCTCTCTCTCGCTCTCTCCCTGTCCCTCTCTCCTTCTCTCCCTCTCTCTCCCTGTCCCTCTCTCCCTCTCTCTCCCTATCATTCTCTCCTTCTCTCCCTGACCCTCTCTCCCTCTCTCTCCCTGTCCCTCTCTCCCTCTCTCTCCCTGACCCTCTCTCCCACTCTCTCCCTGTCCCTCTCTCCCTCTCTCTCCCTGTCCCTCTCTCTCCCTGCCCCTCTCTCCCTGTCCCTTTCTCCCTCTCTCTCCCTGTCCCTCTCTCCCTCTCTCTCCCTGTCGCTCTCTCCTTCTCTCCCTGACCCTCTCTCCCTGTCCCTCTCTCCCACTCTCTCCCTGTCCCTCTCTCCCTGTCCCTCTCTCTCCCTGACCCTCTCTCGCTTCTCTCTCCCTGCCCCTCTCTCCCACTCTCTCCCTGTCCCTCTCTCCCTCTCTCTCCCTGACCCTCTCTCCCTCTCTCTCCCTGACCCTCTCTCGCCTCTCTCTCCTTGCCCCTCTCTCCTTCTCTCCCTGACCCTCTCTCCCTGTCCCTCTCTCCCTCTCTCTCCCTGACCCTCTCTCCCACACTCTCCCTGTCCCTCTCTCCCTCTCTCTCCCTGTCCCTCTCTCCCACTCTCTCCCTGTCCCTCTCTCTCCCTGTCCCTCTCTCTCCCTGACCCTCTCTCGCCTCTCTCTCCCTGCCCCTCTCTCCCACTCTCTCCCTGTCCCTCTCTCTCCCTGCCCCTCTCTCCCTCTCTCTCCCTGTCGCTCTCTCCCTCTCTCTCCCTGACCCTCTCTCGCCTCTCTCTCCCTGCCCCTCTCTCCCACTCTCTCCCTGTCCCTCTCTCCGTCTCTCTCCCTGCCCCTCTCTCCCTGCCCCTCTCTCCCACTCTCTCCCTGACCCTCTCTCCTTCTCTCTCCCTGCCCCTCTCTCCCACTCTCTCCCTGTCCCTCTCTCCCTCTCTCTCCCTGTCGCTCTCTCCCTCTCTCTCCCTGCCCCTCTCTCCCACTCTCTCCCTGCCCCTCTCTCCCTCTCTCTCCCTGCCCCTCTCTCCCTCTCTCTCCCTGTCCCTCGCTCCCGCTCTCTCCCTGTACCTCTCTCCCTCTCTCTCCCTGCCCCTCTCTCCCTCACTCTCCCTGTCCCTCCCTCCCTCTCTCTCCCTGCCCCTCTCTCCCTCTCTCTCCCTGTCCCTCTTTCCCTCTCTCTCCCTGTCCCTCTCTCCCACTCTCTCCCTGACCCTCTCTCCCACTCTCTCCCTGACCCTCTCTCCCTCTCTCTCCCTGCCCCTCTCTCCCAGAGCGCTCTCTCCCTGTCCCTCTCTCCCACTCTCTCCCTGACCCTCTCTCCCACTCTCTCCCTGACCCTCTCTCCCTCTCTCTCCCTGCCCCTCTCTCCCGCTCTCTCCCTGTCCCTCTCTCCCTCTCTCTCCCTGACCCTCTCTCCCTCTCTCTCCCTGACCCTCTCTCTCTCTCTTTAGTCCCCTGGCTTGTTCAGGGTCAGCTACAATGACGAGCCGAGCAGATCAGAGGACAGAGCACATGTTGCCTTGGAAACCAGTGCCTGTGGCGGCTCAGCACGAAAGCATGAGCTGAGCTCCCACTGCAGAGCAAAGCAGCAGAGTGTAAACAGCAGCAACACCAACCCCCCCTCTCCCCGTCACAGCCCCCCACCCCACTTCACAATCCCTATCCCCCCCCCCCGTCACAATCCCTATTCCCCCATTCACAATCCCTATTCCCCCCCTTCACAATCCCTATTCCCCCCTTCACAATCCCTATTCACCCCTTCACAATCCCTATTCCCCCCCTTCACAATCCCTACTCCCCCCCTTCACAATCCCTATTCACCCCTTCACAATCCCTATTCCCCCCTTCACAATCCCTATTCCCCCCCTTCACAATCCCTACTCCCCCCCTTCACAATCCCTATTCCCCCCATCACAATCCCTATTCCCCCCCCCCCCCCGTCACAGTACCCACTCCCCGTCACAATCCCTATCCCCCCCCCGTCACAATCCCTATCCCCCCCCCGTCACAATCCCTACTCCCCCCCTTCACAATCCCTATTCCCCCCCTTCACAATCCCTATTCCCCCCTTCACAATCCCTACTCCCCCCCTTCACAATCCCTATTCCCCCCCCATCACAATCCCTATTCCCCCCCCTTCACAATCCCTATTCCCCCCCTTCACAATCCCTATTCCCCCCTTCACAATCCCTACTCCCCCCCTTCACAATCCCTATTCCCCCCATCACAATCCCTATTCCCCCCCCCCCCCGTCACAGTACCCACTCCCCGTCACAATCCCTATCCCCCCCCCCCGTCACAATCCCTATTACCCCCGTCACAGTCCCTATTCCCCCCTTCACAATCCCTATTACCCCCCTTCACAATCCCTATTACCCCCCTTCACAATCCCTATTCCCCCCCATCACAATCCCTATTCCCCCCCGCCACAATCCCTATTACCCCCCTTCACAATCCCTATTCCCCCATCACAATCCCTATTCCCCCCCCCCCCCGTCACAGTACCCACTCCCCGTCACAATACCTATCCCCCCCCGTCACAATCCCTATTACCCCCGTCACAGTCCCTATTCCCCCCCTTCACAATCCCTATTACCCCCCTTCACAATCCCTATTACCCCCCTTCACAATCCCTATTCCCCCCCATCACAATCCCTATTCCCCCCCGCCACAATCCCTATTCCTCCCCATCACAATCCCTATTAACCCCCTCATCACAATCCCTATTCCCCCCCGTCAGAATCTCTATCCCCCCGTCACAATCCCTATTCCCCCCCGTCACAGTCCCTATTCCCCCCCTTCACAATCCCTATTCCCCCCCGCCACAATCCCTATTCCTCCCCATCACAATCCCTATTAACCCCCTCATCACAATCCCTATTCCCCCCCGTCACAGTCCCTATTCCCCCCCTTCACAATCCCTATTCCCCCCCGCCACAATCCCTATTCCTCCCCATCACAATCCCTATTAACCCCCTCATCACAATCCCTATTCCCCCCCGTCAGAATCTCTATCCCCCCGTCACAATCCCTATTCCCCCCCTGTCACAATCCCTATTCCCCCAAGTCACAATCCATATTCCCCCCCCTTCACAATCCCTATTCCCCCCCTTCACAATCCCTATTCCCCCCCTGTCACAATCCCTATTCCCCCCCTTCACAATCCCTATTCCCCCCCTTCACAATCCCTATTCCCCCCCCGTCACAATCCCTATTCCCCCCCTGTCACAATCCCTATTCCCCCAAGTCACAATCCATATTCCCCCCCCTTCACAATCCCTATTCCCCCCCTTCACAATCCCTATTCCCCCCCTTCACAATCCCTATTCTCCCCCCTTCACAATCCCTATTCCCCCCCTTCACAATCCCTATTCCCCCCCTTCACAATCCCTATTCCCCCCCTTCACAATCCCTATTCCCCCCCCTTCACAATCCCTATTCCCCCCCTTCACAATCCCTATTCTCCCCCCTTCACAATCCCTATTCCCCCCCTTCACAATCCCTATTCCCCCCCTTCACAATCCCTATTCCCCCCCGTCACAATCCCTATTAACCCCCTCATCACAATCCCTATTCCCCCCCGTCAGAATCTCTATCCCCCCCGTCACAATCCCTATTCCCCTCCCGTCACAGTCCTTATTCCCCCCCTGTCACAATCCCTATTCCCCCCCGTCACAATCCCTATTCCCCCCCTCCGTCACAGTTCCTCTTCCCCCTCGTCACAATCCCCCCCGTCATAGTCCCTATTCCCCCGTCACAGTCCCTATTCCCCCTCGTCACAATCCCCCCCCCGTCACAGTCCCTATTACCCCCCCTTCACAATCCCTATTCCCCTTCTTCACAATCCCTATTCCCCCCCATCACAATCCCTATTCCCCCCCGTCACAGTCCCTATTCACCCCTTCACAATCCCTATTCCCCCCCCGTCACAATCTCTAGTCCCCCCCCCGTCACAGTCCCTGTTCCCCCCCCCACCTGTCACAGTCCCTATTACCCCCCCCGTCACAGTCCTTATTCCCCCCCATCACAGTCCCTATTCCCCCCCCCTTCACAATCCCTATTCCCCCCGTCACAATCCCTATTCCCCCCATCACAATCCCTATTCCCCCCCCCCGTCACAGTACCCACCCCGTCACAATCCCTATCCCCCCGTCACAATCTCTATTCCCCCCCCTGTCACAGTCCCTGCCCCCCCCCACCTGTCACAGTCCCTATTACCCCCCCCCCCCGTCACAATCCCCATTCCCCCCCGTCACAGTCCCTACTCCCCCCGTCACAGTCCCTATTTCCCCCATTCACAATCCCTATTCCCCCCCGTCACAGTCCCTACTCCCCCCCCTTCACAATCCCTATTCCCCCCCTTCACAATCCCTATTCCCCCCCTTCACAATCCCTATTCTCCCCCCTTCACAATCCCTATTCCCCCCCTTCACAATCCCTATTCCCCCCCTTCACAATCCCTATTCCCCCCCTTCACAATCCCTATTCCCCCCCCTTCACAATCCCTATTCCCCCCCTTCACAATCCCTATTCTCCCCCCTTCACAATCCCTATTCCCCCCCTTCACAATCCCTACTCCCCCCGTCACAGTCCCTACTCCCCCCGTCACAGTCCCTACTCCCCCCGTCACAGTCCCTATTTCCCCCATTCACAATCCCTATTCCCCCCCGTCACAGTCCCTACTCCCCCCCCTTCACAATCCCTATTCCCCCCCTTCACAATCCCTATTCTCCCCCCTTCACAATCCCTATTCCCCCCCTTCACAATCCCTATTCCCCCCCTTCACAATCCCTATTCCCCCCCTTCACAATCCCTATTCCCCCCATCACAATCCCTATTCCCCCCCGTCACAATCCCTATTAACCCCCTCATCACAATCCCTATTCCCCCCCGTCAGAATCTCTATCCCCCCCGTCACAATCCCTATTCCCCTCCCGTCACAGTCCTTATTCCCCCCCTGTCACAATCCCTATTCCCCCCCGTCACAATCCCTATTCCCCCCCTCCGTCACAGTTCCTCTTCCCCCTCGTCACAATCCCCCCCGTCATAGTCCCTATTCCCCCGTCACAGTCCCTATTCCCCCTCGTCACAATCCCCCCCCCCGTCACAGTCCCTATTACCCCCCCTTCACAATCCCTATTCCCCTTCTTCACAATCCCTATTCCCCCCCATCACAATCCCTATTCCCCCCCGTCACAGTCCCTATTCACCCCTTCACAATCCCTATTCCCCCCCCGTCACAATCTCTAGTCCCCCCCCCGTCACAGTCCCTGTTCCCCCCCCCACCTGTCACAGTCCCTATTACCCCCCCCGTCACAATCCTTATTCCCCCCCATCACAGTCCCTATTCCCCCCGCCTTCACAATCCCTATTCCCCCCGTCACAATCCCTATTCCCCCCATCACAATCCCTATTCCCCCCCCCCCGTCACAGTACCCACCCCGTCACAATCCCTATCCCCCCGTCACAATCTCTATTCCCCCCCCTGTCACAGTCCCTGCCCCCCCCACCTGTCACAGTCCCTATTACCCCCCCCCCGTCACAATCCCCATTCCCCCCCGTCACAGTCCCTACTCCCCCCGTCACAGTCCCTATTTCCCCCATTCACAATCCCTGTTCCACCCCGTCACAGTCCCGATTCCCCCCCCCCGTCACAGTCCCTATTCCCCCCCCATCACAATCCATATTCCACCCCCCGTCACAGTCCCTATTACCCCCCCCGTCACAATCCCTATTCCCCCCCGTCACAGTCCCTACTCCCCCCGTCACAGTCCCTGTTCCCCCCCGTCACAGTCCCTACTCCCCCCGTCACAGTCCCTACTCCCCCCGTCACAGTCCCGATTCCCCCCCCCGTCACAATCCCTATTCCCCCCCGTCACAGTCCCTACTCCCCCCGTCACAGTCCCTGTTCCCCCCCGTCACAGTCCCGATTCCCCCCCCGTCACAATCCCTATTCCCCCCCGTCACAGTCCCTACTCCCCCCGTCACAGTCCCTGTTCCCCCCCGTCACAGTCCCGATTCCCCCCCCCCCGGTCACAGTCCCTATTCCCCCCCATCACAATCCATATTCTGCCCCGATTTTAACACACGCGGCCCGTAATTGGGTCACTGTGAGGGGGGTGGAATATAAGACTTCCGCCTCATCTGCTGTGGCGGTGCGATGGGTTGTTACAGGGTTCATGGGAGCCTGTATTCCCTGCTGTGTGGGGGGTGGGGGTGCTCTCCTCCTTTGGGGTTTTCCCTGCGCACATGCTCCCTGAACATATCTCTGCGTTGTCTCTTGCAGTTCTTCCCAATCAGGGCCGTCTTCCTGGTCTAAACTTTCCCCAAAGGTGTCTTGGAATCCCTTTTGGACAGAAAGCAGTGATTGCAGGTCTGCAATTTGCTTTCGGCACTTCGCATGGTCTAAGGTACTCTGCCTTTGTTCCGTGGTTGCAGCGTGGAGCGCTCTCAAGGCTGCCTTGAGATCACTACATTGCTTCTGTAGCGTCTCCACCTGCTTCTCTGTCTCTTTCTTAACGAGGACGGCACGCTGCGTGTCCTGATAAGCCTTCTCATACTGGGATTCAAAACTGCTTAAATGCGCCAGACAAGACTGGTGACCCCGTTTGGCGTAAGCCACCTCTTCGTCCTTGGCTTCTAACTGCCTTTTCAATTCCAGGTTCTCTTTTTCCATCTCGCATACATCGATTTTACTCATACGATGTATGCCCTCGATTTCTTTTCGGAGCGTCCTGACGACCTCCTCTGTGCCTCGCAATTGTGCCATGCAGGACACGATTGCCATCGGCTTGTGCGCTTTCGCTAAGCTTTTCTTATGGATTTCACTCATGTTCTCCCACCAAGTATGCCCTATACTTCCGGGACCTGAGTCGTCATTATTACAGAAACCGCTCCACACGGGCCATCCTTTGCCCTGCAGAAATTTGCGAATTTCCACTTCCCAAATGGGACACTGTCCCACTTTAATGCTGCTGATCGGCGCGACCGCAAATTCTTCGGGGTTCATGAGGCGTTGCATTGCCTGCATGGCCATCTCTCTTATCTGCTCGTTACGTTCAAATTTGGAACAGGGGGCTAAGGTGGTGTCGTAGATGCGGGTACGGCTTGCGCTAATTTCCGAAAATATCGACTTCCGACAGTTTTGACGCAACAAAAGCTATCAGTTTTACCTTATAACCCTGTTAGTTACGCATGCATACACTCACTTCCGAATTGTGAATTATTAACCAGAACCACTTGAACACTTGTGGTTTTTTTGTTTTTGTTTCCGATTGGATTCTATTCAAATTGTTGGGGTTCTCCCGGAGTGGTTTTCCACTTCTATGTCGGGTCCCGGCGGAGTCGCCAATTATGTTGCTCTTTTTAGCCTTAGTTTATTAGCTCTGATTATGTCACCTATGCTCACGAGTCGCCAGGTATCTTTCTGATACCGCCACGTGGTTCAAGCTCGAGTTATGATTAATAAGACAGCACACCGCTTAGTAAGATTGAAATCAACGGTCAGTTATTATGTACAACAAGTAATGCTTACACAATAATCCTACTTTCTATATCACAACCTACCACTACTGGCCAATACTTAACTTTAGGAAGGGCCCACCAGGTCAGGGAAACGAATGGTTTATCGAATCGGATCTGGCCTGCGGGATTCAAAAAGGCTGATACGGGTCGATGGCTAGGAGTCTCTATCGGGTAGCGATCGCTGGAGTCAGACTTACTGTTCCTTTGTCGATGTTCTTGCGAAGGTCTCGAGCAGGAGAAGAAGGGAGAGAGAGAGAGATCTGAACTTGGACCCTCACTTTATAGGGCCAGGGGCTTCCCGCCTCTCGGGGCGGCCCTTGACCCTGAGTCCCAAGTGATTGGACTTGTTCCCAATCACTGGGTTCGATATGTCCAATGACGGGGCGATTCCTTGATCGGGGGGTGGTCGTTCACCTGTCTTTGTTTCGGCCACTGCAGGCGCCGACAGGTTTGGCCCGGCATTCAGTTGCTAATATGTTGCAATTGTACCCGGGGATAGCCGATTAAACTGCAGGGGCGACATTCTCCGACCCCCCGCTGGGTCGGAGAATCGCCGGGGGCTGGCGTGAATCCCACCCCCGCCGGTTGCCGAAGCCTCCGGCATCGGTTATTCGGCAGGGGCGGGAATCGCGCCGCGCCGGTTGGCGTGCCCCCCCCCGCTCGATTCTCTGGCCCGGATGGGCCAAAGTCCCGCCGATAAATTGCCTGTCCCGCCGTCGTAAATTAAATCACCTACCTTACCGGCGGGACAAGGCGGCGTGGGTGGGCTCCGGGGTCCTGGGGGGGCGCGGGCCGATCTGGCCCCGGGGGGTGCCCCCACGGTGGCCTGGCCCGCGATCGGGGCCCACCGATCCGTGGGCGGGCCTGTGCCGTGGGGGCACTCTTTCCCTTCCGCCTCCGCTACGGCCTCCACCATGGCGGAGGCAGAAGAGACTCCCTCCACTGCGCATGCGTGGGAAACTGACAGCGGCCGCTGACGCTCCCGCGCCTGCGCCGCCCCGAGATGTCATTTCCGCACCAGCTGGCGGGGCAACAAAGGCCGTTTCCGCCAGTTGGCCTCAATGTTGGGGCTCGGCCCCCAAAGATGCGGAGCATTCCGCACCTTTGGAGCGGCGCGATGCCCGTCTGATTGGCGCCGTTTTGGGCGCCAGTCGGCGGACATCGCGCCATTTCGGGAGAATTTCGCCCCAGATGTCTGGGTTGATGTGCTGCTAATGGTCTTGAGTGTCGGTCTGGGCCGACTTCCCCAGAGCCGAATACGCTATTCTGTCTGCAGCTGTCTGTTTGTGTCCTGTTGACTGCTTTTCCCATCAGCCTTTTCGGTTAGTCATTTTAAATCGGGTTTTGGCCAAATTTAATAGGGGATCAGCCATTTTAGGTGGCTACACCAACTCGCGCCGGCCCCCCCGCGATGGGCCGAAGTCCCGCTGCTGGAATGTCTGTCCCACCGACGAGAATCAAACCACCTCTCTTACCGGTGGGAGCAGGCGGCGCGGTCGGGCTCCGGGGTCCTGGGGGGGGGGCCGGGGGGTGCCCCCACGGTGGCCTAGCCCGCGATCGGTGCCCACCGATCCGCGGGCAGGCCTGTGCCATGGGGGCACTCTTTCCCTTCCTCCTCCGCCACGGTCTCCACCATGGCGGAGGCAGAAGAGACTCCCTCCACTGCGCATGCGTGGGAATGCTGTCAGCGGCCGCTGACGCTCCCGCGCATGCGCCGCCCGGCAAAGTCAGTTTTGCGCCAGCTGGCGGGGCACCAAAGGCCTTTCCCGCCAGCTGGCAGGGCGGAAATCAGTCCAGCGCGGGCCTAGCCCCTCAAGGTTAGGGCTCGGCCGCTCAAGATGCGGAGGATTCCGCACCTTTGGGGCGGCGCGATGCCGGACTGTTTAGCGCCGTTTTTGACGCCGGTCGGCGGACATCGCGCCGATACTGGAGAATTTTGCCCCTTATTCTTGTTTGGTAAACAATCTCTCCACCTCAGCCGGGCAGATAGCTGCCGTGTCCGCCCTGAGCTGGTCACATTCAGTCCAGAGTCCCGCGCCCAGTGAAGAATCCAGTCCCACCACATTCCTGCTCCCTGGCCCAGTCCCAGAACACAGAGCCACCTATTCCTTCTTGTATTGCCAGACCTCGGGCTTCCATGGGGCAGAATTCTCCATTGCCTGACACGGGATTCTCCGATTTCCAGGCCATGTCCTGACGCCGGCGTAGGAACGGTGGCTTTCTACGCCTGAAAATTTGGCGCAAAATGGCCACTGATCCTCCATTTATTGGGGGGCAGGGAGCGGCCACACCGTACAACATGGCGCAAGCCGCGCGTGGACGCGGCCTGTCAAATACTGCCTCATTTGACCAACTCGCGACCCCCGGACCACCCCCCAACAGTGCCCCCAACCCATGCCAAAGTCCTCCTGCCCGCGGATCGGCTCTCCCCCGACTGTGGCGGCGTTGGACTGGACTGAGTCCACAGCCGCCACGCCGAGTTCCCGACAAATAATAGCACGAGAGACCCACGCCGTCGGGAACCCGGCCGGTCGGTGACGGAGCATCGAGGGGAGGGCCTCAGGCACCATCCTGAGGCCGTCGATATGGCGTGCGGCGCACTCCTAGAGTGCGCCGCTTTGGAGGGGGCGGAGCATCGCGAAAGCAGCTCCTCCCCCGATTTCGGCACGAACGTCAATTCTCCGGCCGATTGCCAAATGCGATTTTGCCGTCGGCGACCGGAGAATTCCGCCCTGAATTCAGGAACCGCGTTTGGACGGAGAATAGGTTCCTATGGCTAAATCGAGGCGGGCGCTGATTGGCACCAAATCGCAATCCGCCATCTCCTCGACAGCGGCATCAATGTGGTCCGGAACGCACGTACAGTTAGCACCATTTGCATATCATTCTCCGGATCCTTCACAATGCTCCGCCTCCGATGGGGCGAGTTCCTCACTACGCAGTTCACTTGTGCTTTTAAATGTCGTGAAACCGGCGTGGCGGTTGCTGACGTCGGGAAAGGGGGTACGGAAAGTGTCCAAATCGCAATAGTTTGTTGACAATTGTCGTAAAAAGACATTTTTGTTCTCATGCCGGCCTCGGCACTTCGCTGCAAAATC
This sequence comes from Scyliorhinus torazame, assembly GCF_047496885.1. NCBI lineage: Eukaryota > Metazoa > Chordata > Chondrichthyes > Carcharhiniformes > Scyliorhinidae > Scyliorhinus > Scyliorhinus torazame. The sequence continues at coordinate 112,174,867 of NC_092710.1, read as the reverse complement.
AGAGAATCCAGCCCTCATAGTCTCGGCAATGAAGAATCCAGCCCCATATCTTTGGGCATTTCCATTGCGCCTTACACGATGGCCTGAGAGCCAACAGCCGCCTTTTTCAAGTGTAATCCCTTGTAATTCAGGAAACACTGCGGCTAAAGGGGGCGATTGTCTGAGCCCCGCGCAGGGCCGGAGAATCGCCGCAACCGCACCACGACGCCCGCACGCGATTCTCCGAGGTGCGGAGAATCGGTGCCATTTGCGCCGCCGCATTTGGCTCGGCGCCGGCTGCGGGCCGCTGGAATAGGCGGCCGCGCGGATACGACAGAGTCCCGCCGACGCCATTCACCCCTGGTCGCTGCCGGCTGGAACTCTGCGCGAAGGGCCAGGGGGCGGCCTGTGGGGGGGGGGGGGGGGATGGAGGGGGGCTCCTTCACCGTGGGGGGCCTCCAATGGGGTCTGGCCCGCTATCGGGGCCCACCGATCGGCGGACCGGCCTCTCCCTCCTGGGCCTACTTTCTGGTGCGGCCGGCCCCTGAACACCGACTCCATGTTGAGCCGGGGCCGGCGCGCTAAAGAAGTCCCCCGTGCATGCGCGGGTTGGCAAGGCGCCCATTTGGCGCCGCGGAAGGAGGCTGGAGCGGCGTGAACTGCTCCAACGCCATGCTGGGCCCCCTGTGGAGGACAGAATCGGTCGTACCCGGGCCCGGTTCGTGCCATCGTGAAACGCGAAAGCGTTCACAGACGGCGCAAACACGTGGCCTCCATATTGGAGAATCGCCCCCGATGTGTGCACAGGAAGATCCCACAAACTGATAGGTAGATAAATGACAGAATAATCCAACTTAGTGATGTTGGCTGCACTGAGGGAGAAATATTGGCCAGGACATCAGGGAGAATCCATACCTCTTTGCTCTCTTATATAGCACCATATGGAATCATAAACGGATGGGGGCTCCCAGCTCAGTATCCCATTTAGAAAGTGGCACCCTTGGTCGCATCACGTGCTCAGAGAGCTAGGACCGAAACGCAGCAGGTCTGACAGCATCTGTGGAGAGGGAAGGGGGCTAACGTTTCGAATCTGGATGCCTCCTTGTCAAAGCTTTGTGCCCAAGGAGGAATTGAACTTCTAAAACCTGCCCAGGTGGCAGTGCTATCTGAGCCACAGGAGACATTGTATGAACCTTACAAAAGGGTTTAATTGGCTGCAAAGCACTTTGGGAGATCTCGAGGTGATGAAAGGTGACATACAGCGGCAAGTCCTTTCTTTATTAACTGTTTCATGCCAACAAAGATCCAAGGCATTCAGGATGTGGCTCATTCTAAGGTAAAGGACTGCACGCTGGCCCGCCCTACAGGAGGAGCTGATTGAGCAGAGAGGTCATGCGGCCAATTTGTTCTCTTGACTGGGAGTTTTTTTAAATTTCACTGGATGTGAGCTTCGCTGCCTAGGCCAGAATTTGTTGCCCATCCCTAATTGCCGTTGAGAAAGTGGTGGTGGAGACGTTTTTCTTGAGCCGCTGCAGTCCATGTGGTGGAGATGGTGTAGGTGCACCCACTGTGCTGTTAGGGAGGGAGTTCCAGGATTTTAACTCTGACCATGATGGAACAGCGATATATTTCCAATTAAAGAGGGCGAGTGCCTTGGAGGGGAGCTTTGCAGGTGATGTTCTCATGGTTCTGCTGCCATTGTTCTTCTAGATGGTAGCGGTCATGGGTTGGGTTTGGAAAGCGGTGTGGAAAGTGCATTGATGAATTGCTGCTGTGCATCTTGTCGATGGTACACACTGAAGCCAATATATGTTGTTGGTGGAGGGAGTGAATGTTGGTGGATGTGAGATCAGTCCCTATGACGTCTCTGTGCCCACTCCCAGGGCGATGTTCCTTTACCGATGGCCGTTTTCTTGATTGCGCATGCGCGGCGTCTCGCGCATGCGCAAACGAACCTTCCGGTTCTGCGCACTTCTCGCTCAACTGCGCTAGTGTAGTCCCTTTAGCAAGATGGCCACCGACCTCGACCCAAATCGCTCTCTGGTCCGGGATTTCGGCCTCGAGGTGAGTACTGGCGCTTCTCTTACCTTTCCTTGCCGATTGGAGTGTGTTTTCTTCACAGTATTTGTCGAATTTGTCCAGGACTGCCTGGAAGTCGTACCTGTTTTGCCCCTTGGAGAACTTGAATTTTTTAAAGATTTCTTCTGCTCTTGCACCGGCGATGGTGAGGAGAAACTCTATTTTTTCATCATCGGCCAGGTCTTTAAGTTCGGCTGCCACCAAGTAGAATTCAAACGTTTGCCGGAATCGCTGCCAATTTTCGCGGAGATCGCCATGGCACTGGAGCGGCTGCGGAACCGGGAGCTCGTACACCTTGCCTGGGTATTGCTGGTTGTCACTGTACGCTGAGGTATGGCTATCTGGATTTAAGCAGTTCACTTGTGGTACCATGTTTTGTTATGTTTCCTTTGTAACATAAGCGGCTTCCTTGTGTTGCATTTGTCAAGGAAGGTCGAGACGTGTAAATAACTTCAACTCATTTATTTACACTATGTACACTTTTATAACTTGAGTTCGACACTACTGCTAATCCTATTGTAGCTACCTAAACTGACTAACCAGCTGCTGTCTTCCACGTGGTGGGTGTGATGATGAATCAACCCTGTGCCTCTCCTCACTGACTGTCTCCACTGGCCAAAGGGCTGATCATGTGTGTGGTGTCCTTTATGTATGGGTTGGTGTAATGCCCCACTGTGGTCGTGTCACCTCCTTGTGTATCGTGAATGTCCATTGGTCGCCTCCCATCTAACTTATCTATTGGTTGAGTGTGTGTGTGTGTGATGTTTCTGGTGCTCCCTCTAGTGTCTGTCTAGCTTACATGCATTTACAGTGATGCACAGATGTGAGATCAGTCCCTATGACGTCTCTGTGCCCACTCCCAGGGATATATTGCCAGTGAGCAGAGTCTGTACGAGGAGCGTCATTGCCCTCTCCATTCCAAACTTTACGGTGTCTTCCTCACAGCAGAGTTGAAGGTTTGGAGTTGCAGATAATGCTCAGGCAGATGCCATTTGACTCCTCAGGGGTAGGACTGGTTCCATGCGAGTGGATTGCTGGGAGCTTCCGTTCGGGATCCATTTGATTCCAGACGGAGGGGAGATGGGTGGCAGCTAGGAAATGGGCAATGAAATCGCGGGCGGCACAATAGCACTGTGGTTAGCACTGTGGCCTCACAGCGCCAGGGTCTCAGGTTCGATTCCCGGCTTGGGTCACTGTTTGCGGAGTCTGCACGTTCTCCCCGTGTCTGCGTGGGTTTCCTCCGGGTGCTCCGGTTTCCTCCCACAAGTCCCGAAAGACGTGATGTTAGGTGAATTGGACATTCTGAATTCTCCTGCTGTGACAGCGAGTGGAGGGTTTTAAAGTGTACAAGGTCATGATTTATCAGCATAATCAACCAAACACATTCCCCATCCCCGAGGGTTCCTACATCGCTTGGAGATCAAAGGCAGTGAAAAGACCACAGGACACTGAAGTGGAAATCGATAGGATAGAAGGAGTTGTACTTCACCTCAACACTATTTGGAAGAAGAACAGGAAAGATCTCCACATGAGTACTAGCCAATATTTATCCCTCGGCATCACTGAAAATAAATGATCGGGTCATTATCCTATTGCTGTTTATGGGAACTTGCTGCGCACTGATTGGCTGCCATGTTTCCCATATGACAAAATAATTTTTATTAAAATTTAGAGTACCCAATTATTTTTTTCCAATTAAGGGGCAATTTAGCGTGGCCAATCCACCTACCCTGCACATCTTTTGGGTTGTGGAGGCGAAACCCACGCAGACACGGAGAGAATGTGCAAACTCCACACGGACAGTGACCCAGAGTGGGATCGAACCTGGGACATCGGTGCCGTGAGACAGCAGTGCTAACCACTGCCCACCGTGCTGCCACCCCCCATATGACAAAAATGATCACACTTCCAGAAAACCACTTCACTAACATTAAAGCCTTTTGCGAGATCCTGAGGTAGTGAGTGAAAGGTGCCAGAGGAATGCAAGTCTTTCTTTCTCTGTTGTTGTACCTCGCCCTCTTTAAGCACCTTCCTTCCTCTTTCAAATGTTCATGATTTGCCGTAAGCTGTGGGCTCTATTCTTGAAGAATCAAAGTGTGATACAATTCCTTTCATTATGTAAATCTCCCTGGGATATTTTCACAGAAACCTCAAACTAGTTGCTATAATGAAAGGGTTTTTGTATTGGATTCCAGGCACCAGTTGAAGATTTCCTCTTTGATCTGTGAGAGGGAGAGAGTCCTGCTCGAACATGTTTTGTCAGGAGGGGGCGGGGAAGCCAGGAGCAACATCAAGTGTCAGCTGTGGTTCAATAGATAGCTTGCTTTGTCTTTGTGTCAGAGGTTGTGGGTTTCAAGTTTCACTCCAGAATCGTGGGCACTTAGTTCATGGTGCTGCCATGGCGCAGTACTGAACGTGTGCTACACTGTCAGATGTGCCGTCTTTTAAATGAGATGTTAAACTAAGGCCCGAGCAAGGTCATGGATCCTCGCTGTCTTCAGGGGATATCCCGGAGGACTGGAGAATAGCCAATGTTGTTCCTCTGTTTAAGAAGGGTAGCAAGGATAATCCCGGGAACTACAGGCCGGTGAGCCTTACTTCAGTGGTAGGGAAATTACTGGAGAGAATTCTTCGAGACAGGATCTACTCCCATTTGGAAGCAAATGGACGTATTAGTGAGAAGCAGCACGGTTTTGTGAAGGGGAGGTCGTGTCTCACTAACTTGATAGAGTTTTTCGAGGAGGTCACTAAGATGATTGATGCAGGTAGGGCAGTGGATGTTGTCTATATGGACTTCAGTAAGGCCTTTGACAAGGTCCCTCATGGTAGACTAGTACAAAAGGTGAAGTCACACGGGATCAGGGGTGAGCTGGCAAGGTGAATACAGAACTGGCTAGGCCATAGAAGGCAGAGAGTAGCAATGGAGGGATGCTTTTCTAATTGGAGGGCTGTGACCAGTGGTGTTCCACAGGGATCAGTGCTGGGACCTTTGCTCTTTGTAGTATATATAAATGATTTGGAGGAAAATGTAACTGGTCTGATTAGTAAGTTTGCAGACGACACAAAGGTTGGTGGAATTGTGGATAGCGATGAGGACTGTCGGAGGATACAGCAGGATTTAGATTGTCTGGAGACTTGGGCGGAGAGATGGCAGATGGAGTTTAATCCGGACAAATGTGAGGTAATGCATTTTGGAAGGTCTAATGCAGGTAGGGAATATACAGTGAATGGTAGAACCCTCAAGAGTATTGAAAGTCAAAGAGATCTAGGAGTACAGGTCCACAGGTCATTGAAAGGGGCAACACAGGTGGAGAAGGTAGTCAAGAAGGCATACGGCATGCTTGCCTTCATTGGCCGGGGCATTGAGTATAAGAATTGGCAAGTCATGTTGCAGCTGTATAGAACCTTAGTTAGGCCACACTTGGAATATAGTGTTCAATTCTGGTCGCCACACTACCAGAAGGATGTGGAGGCTTTAGAGAGGGTGCAGAAGAGATTTACCAGAATGTTGCCTGGTATGGAGGGCATTAGCTATGAGGAGCGGTTGAATAAACTCGGTTTGTTCTCACTGGAACGAAGGAGGTTGAGGGGAGACCTGATAGAGGTCTACAAAATTATGAGGGGCATAGACAGAGTGGATAGTCAGAGGCTGTTCCCCAGGGTAAAGGGGTCAATTACTAGGGGGCATAGGTTTAAGGTGAGAGGGGCAAGATTTAGAGTAGATGTACGAGGCAAGTTTTTTACACAGAGGGTAGTGGGTGCCTGGAACTCACTACCGGAAGAGGTGGTGGAAGCAGGGACGATAGTGACATTTAAGGGGCATCTTGACAAATATATGAATAGGATGGGAATAGAAGGATACGGACCCAGGAAGTGTAGAAGATTGTAGTTTAGTCGGGCAGCATGGTCGGCACGGGCTTGGAGGGCCGAAGGGCCTGTTCCTGTGCTGTACATTTCTTTGTTCTTTGTTCTTTGTCAGTACAAACGATCCTCTGGGCCCTCTTTGTAACATAAACCTGGATCATGAACATAGCAGGGAATTCTCCCAAGCCCCCCTGAATCCTGGAGCAATGAAGATGGAGCATTTATGTGTTTCCAAAGGACAGTCACTGTTTTAATGTAGTGAAGTCAGTCAGACAATTGTGCCCAACAAGCATGTAATTAAGCTCAGCTGTTTCAATGATGGCGGCTCATGGAGCACTGGCACCAGTATTGAGGAAAGTGGGAGCTGTACCATTGGGACGGTCTGCATCTGAACTGTGCTGGGACCAGTGTTCTTGAAAACCGCTTAACTGGGGAAGTAGAGAAGGCCTGGAACTAAGGAGAGGTGAGGGGGATTTCGTAGAGGGGATATGTAAGCTGACAAAGCAAAAGGATGTGACAGCATTACAAAGCAGCTGTTTAGCTAATGATAACCAGAGTGTGACAGGAAGGTACAGTGTACAAACATTAAGAAAAGCAATAAATACGGTCAAAATCGGAAAAAATGGTAACAGGGCAAAACTAATGGTTCTTTACTTAAATGCACGTAACATTCGGCACAAAACAAATGAATTAATGGCACAAATTGAGTCTGACCTTATAGCCATTACAGAGACACGGGGCGACATTCTCCGACCCCCCGCTGGGTCAGAGAATCGCCGGGGGCTGGCGTGAATCCCACCCCTGCCGGTTGCCGAAGTCTCCGGCACCGGATATTCGGCGGGGGCGGGAATCGCGCCGCGCCGGTTGACGGGCCCCCCCGCTCGATTCTCCGGCCCGGGTGGGCCGAAGTCCCGCCGATAAATTGCCTGTCCCGCCGGCGTAAATTAAATCACCTACCTTACCGGCGGGACAAGGTGGCGTGGGCGGGCTCCGGGGTCCTGGGGGGGGCGCGGGGCGATCTGACCCCGGGGGGTGCCCCCACGGTGGCCTGGCCCGCGATCGGGGCCCACCGATCCGCGGGCGGGCCTGTGCCGTGGGGGCACTCTTTCCCTTCCGCCTCCGCCACGGTCTCCATCATGGCGGAGGCGGAAGAGACTCCCTCCACTGCGCATGCGTGGGAAACTGTCAGCGGCCGCTGACGCTCCCGCGCATGCGCCGCCCCGACATGTCATTTCCGCGCCAGCTGGCGGGGCAACAAAGGCCGTTTCCGCCAGCTGGCGGGGCGGAAATTCCTCCGGCGTCGGCCTAGCCCCTCAATGTTGGGGCTCGGCCCCCAAAGATGCAGAGCATTCCGCACCTTTGGGGCGGCACGATGCCCGTCTGATTGGCGCCGTTTTGGGCGCCAGTCGGCGGACATCGCTCCGTTTCAGGAGAATTTCGCCCATGGTTAGAATCATAGAATTTACAGTACAGAAAGAGGCCATTCGGCCCATCAAGTCTACACCAGCCCTTGAAAGGGCATCCTACCTAAGTCAGTAAGCCCACCTAACCTTTTGCACATTAAGGGACAATTTAGCATGGCCAATCTACCTAACCTGCACATCTTTGGACTGTGGGAGGAAACCGGAGCACCTGGAGGATACCCACGCACACACGGGGAGAAAGTGCAAACTCCACACAGACAGTGACCCGAAGCTGGAATTGAACCCGGGACCCGTGAGGCTAGTGTTAACCACTGTGCCACCATGTCACCCACAATGAGATCAAACTGGGACCTAAATATTCAGGGTTATGAGACTTTTCGTAAGGACAGACAGGTAGGAATGGGTGGTGGGGTCACTTTGTTAGTACGAGATGGGATAAGTACAAGAACAAGAAATGATCTTGGATCAGAAGATGTAGAATCCATATGGGTGGAGGTATGAAATAACAAGAGGAAGAAGACACTGGTGGGAGTAAACTATAGGCTCCCTAACAGTAGCTATACTGTTGGATGGAGAATAAATCAGGAGATAATAAAGTCATATAAAAAAGGTCGTACTTTAATCATGGGTGACTTTAATCTTCATCTACATTGGGAAAATCAAATCGGCAGAGATAGCTATGAAGAATCGGGACAGTTTCCTAGAACAATATTGTGGATTCATACAGGGATTGGGCTATTTTGGGTCATGTGCAATGAGGGAGGTTTAATAAACAAAGATCCCCTAGGAAGCAGTGACCATAACATGGTAGAATTTAGCATTTAGTTTGGGAGTGAGAAACTTGGATCAGAAACAACTGTGCTCAACTTAAATCAGGATAATTAGAAAGGAATGAGGGCAGCGTTGGCTGGAGTGAACTGGGAAAGGAATTTAGCTGGAAAGGTGGCTGACCAGCAATGGCAGAGGTTTCTGAAAATAGTTCATGGGCGGGATTCTCCGATATCGGCGCGAGGTCCGCCAACCGGCCCCAAAGGTGCGGAAGTCTCCGCATCTTGAGGGGCCGAGCCCTCACCTTGAGGGGCTAGGCCCGCGCCGGACTGATTTCCGCCCCGCCAGCTGGCAGGAAAGGCCTTTGGTGCCCCGCCAGCTGGCGCAAAACTGACTTTGCCGGACGGCGCATGCGCGGGAGCGGAACGCCCCCCCCCTGCCCCCCAGACTGTGGAGCGCTGGGCACAGTCCATAGCCGCCCGCCACGTGAGGTTTTTTTTCAAATTTAGAGTACCCAATTCATTTTTTCCAATTAAGGGGCAGTTTAGCGTGGCCAATCCACCTACCCTGCACATCTTTGGGTTGTGGGGGCGAAACCCACACAAACACGGGGAGAATGTGCAAACTCCACACAGTGACCCAGAATCGGGATCGAACCTGGGACCTCGGCGCCGTGAGGCAACATGGCTAACCCACTGCGCCACCGTGCTGCCCCCCGCCACGCGAGGTTGACGAAGACGCAGAGCACAAGTGATCCACGCCGTTGGAAGGTTGGCCCATCAGGGGCGGAGCATCGGCGGAGGGCCTTCAGGTGATGTCCTGAGGCCGTCTCAATGGCGCACTCATCGATGATGCTGTTTTCGAGGGGGCGGAGCATCTGAAAACTGACTCCGCCCCCGATTTCGCCGTCAAAAGGGATTCTCCGCCCGATCCCCGGATGCGATTTCGGTGTCGGCAAGCAGAGAATCCCGCCCATAATGTGGCAAAGATTAGTGTTAAGCCAGAGGATTGGGAAAGTTTTAAAAAAACAACAAAAGATGACTAAATAAAAAGAGGGAAAAGATAAATAATGAGGGTAAACTAGCAAGTAATATAAAAATGGACAGCAAGAGCTTCTTTAAATATATAAAAAGGACGAATGAGAGGCTATTTAATAAGATAAGAGCCCATGGTTGGGGGTGTGACATTAGCATGGATAGAGGATTGGCTAATTGATAGAAGACACAGATTTGGGATGAACAGGGCATTTAAAAATGGCAACCTGTAACTCGTGGAGTGTCACAGGGATCAGTGCTGGGGCCACAATTATTAACAATAGATATTAATGACCTGGAGGAGGGAAGTGAATGTCCAATTGCCAAGTTTGCGGATGATGCCAAAACAGGTGGGAAGTGGTGAAGATGACGCAAAGAGTTTATAGGGGCATATTGACAGGTTAGGTGAGTGGGCAAACATTCAGCGGGTGGAATATAATGGAGGAAAGTGTGAAGCTGTGCGCTTTGGTCGGAAGAGAAAGGAGCTGAATCTTAATTAAATGAAGAAAGACTGCAGAAAGGTGGAGAAACACTGCAGAAACCACAGAGGGATTTGGGGGTCCATGTGCATAAATCACAAACAGCTGGCATGCAAGATCAACAGAGAATTGTAAAGGTAAATGGAATGTTGGTCTTTATTTCAAAGGGAACGGAATATAAAAATAGGGAAGTCTTGCTAAAACTGTACAAGGTACTAGTGAGACTAAACCTGAAATACTGTGAATAGCTTTGGTCCCCTTATCTAAGGAAAGATATACCGGCATTGGAGGCAGTCCAGAGAAGGTTCACTAGGTTGATCCTTATGTAGCTAGATTTTCTTATGAGGAAAAGTTAAGTAGGTTAGGCCTGTGCTCATTGGAATTTAGAAGAATGAGTGGGCCCCGATTGCAGGCCAGGCCACCGTGGGGGCACCCCCCGGGGCCAGATCGCCCCGCGCCCCCCCCAGGACCCCGGAGACCGCCCGCGCCGTCTTATCCCGCCGGTAAGAGAGGTGGTTTGATTCTCGCCGGCGGGACAGGCATCCCAGCAACGGGACTTCGGCCCATCGCGGTCCGGAGAATCGCCGGGGGGCGGGGGCGGGTCGTGGCGCGATTCCCGTCCCCGCCGAATATCCGGTGCCGGAGAATTCGGCAACCGGCAGGGGCGGGATTCGCGCCAGCTCCCGGCGATTCTCCGACCCGGCGGCGGGGGGGTAGATGCTGAGAAGTTGCTTCCCCTTATAGGAGAGTGTAGGACCAGAGGGCAGAATCTCAGAGGAAGGGGTCACCCATTTAAGACCCAAATGAGGAGGAATTTCTTCTCTCAGAGGGTTGTGAATCTGTGGAATTCTTTTACCGCAGAAAGTTTTAAAGACTGGGTCGTTAAGTATGTTCAAGGCTGCAGCCGTTCATCAACTTCTTCAAGAAAAGTTAGACTGTCAGCAGGGGTGGGGAGGCATGGAAGTGAGGAATAAGGGTAGGGAAACCAATGGGGGGGAAGGCCGGGAAGGGCTGGCGGTGTGTTTTTAACAGCCATGTTGGTTGGGGTTTATGTTCGGGGGATGGTGATTATTTTGTTGTGGGTTCTGTCTCTGTTGGATGTTGTTAATGAAAAATGTTAAAATTAAAAATGCCTCAATAAAATATTTTCTAAGAAAGAAAAGTATGTTCAAGGCTGAGCGAGGCAGATTTTTAATCAGTCAGGAATCAAGGGTTATGGGGGATAAGGCGGGAAAGCGGAGTTGAGGATTATCATAATGGATCAGCCATGATCTCATTCAATGGCAGAGCAGACTTTTAAAAAATAAATTTAGAGTACCCAATTATATTTTTCCCAATTAAGGGGCAGTTTAGCGTGGCACACCTTTTGGGCTGTGGGGGTGAAATCCACGCAGACACGGGGAGAATATGCAAACTCCACATAGCCAGGGCCAGGATTCGAACCCAGGTCCTCAGCGCCGTAGTCCCAGTGCTAACCACTGCGCCACCGTGCTGCCCGGCAGGGCAGACGTGATGGGTCGAATGGCCTACTTCGGCTCCTATGGTCTTATGACTGAGGGATAAATAACTGGTCCGGGGAGGTCTTCTTCAAGCAGTACTTTGACAGCCACCTGAGAAGCAAGGCCGAGCCTCATAGTTTAACACCCACCCTGAGAACAGCCTCTCCAATGCTGCAGCACCCCCTCAGGACGGGAAGCAGGAATGCCAGCACGGATCTTTAATACTCTAGTGGCTGCAATGGGGCTTGAACCCACAACCTCCTGGCTCTGCAGCAAGGCACCCACTGAGCCGCGCAAGCTGACAGAAAATAGAAAGAGTAAATGAGTCTGACCTGTTAACCCAGAGGGGCAGTCTTTATTTCCAAACAGTGAGATGAATCAAGTGGGTCACACTTTTCAGTGGAGTTGCTGGGCTTGGCTCCAAACAGCTGAGGTTTGAGACTGCTGCCATTTTGCTGGCAGATGGTTCTCTGTCAAGAGTCCAGTCAGCGTTGCTCCATTCAACAAGCTCCTCGTTTCAGGAGAAGGGATGTGGAGGCTTTCATTATCCGAGACAGGGAAGCAGCAGAGTAAACTGGGGCCAGGAAGGAGCGGAAGGAGGAATCCGCCCCTTCTGTATTTTCATTATGTGGTAGTCACCACTAGTGGTATATTATACGTATTACGGCACTGCCTGTATATTACAGGTACGACGGTAAAGCCCTGCCTGTTGGCTCCGCCCAGCAGGCGGTGTATAAATGTGTGTGCTCTCCTGCACTGCAGCCATTCTGGTTCCAGCTGCAGGAGGCACAACATCTTGTTCAATAAAGCGTCGATTGTTCCACCATTCTCGTCTCGTGGTAATTGATGGTGCATCAATTTATTGAACAAGATTTTTAAAAACGATGGATCTCCGCATCAAACCTGATCGCCTGCAGCTGAGCCCTCACGCAGCCAACGCCACGTCCGCCTTCGACCACTGGCTAGCCTGCTTCGAAGGCTACCTCAGAGCAGCCACTGAAGAACCCTCGGACCCACAGAAGCTCCAAGTCCTCTACTCACGGGTGAGCCCTGACATTTTTCCCCTCATCCGGGGTGCGCCCACCTACTCTGAAGTGATGACGCTCCTGAAGGGACATTACGTTAAACTGGTGAATCAAGTGTACGCCAGGCACCTCCTGGCCACGAGACAGCAACTCCTGGGGGAAACTCTGGACGATTTCTTCAGGCCCTACAGATCCTTGGTAGGAACTGCGACTGCCAGGCAGTTTCGGCAGTCCAACACACTGAACTTTTAATTAGAGACGTTTACGTCACGGGCATGAAGTCTGCGTACGTCCGCCAGCGGCTACTCGAAGGGGGTACGCTCAATCTTGCGGGAACTAGGAAGCTCGCTAATTCATTGGAAGTGGCCTCCCGTAACGTCCAGTCCTACGCCCCGACCGCGCGGCACCCTTGTGGGCCCCACCAGCGGCCGACTCCAGCTCACCGCAAGCCTGCACCGCGCGGCAGCCAGCCAACTCCGGGGGCCCCAAGTGTTATTTTTGCGGACTAAACAAACACCCCAGGCAGCGCTGCCCAGCGCGGAGCTCGACCTGCAACGGGTGTGGGGAGAAGGGACACTTTGTTTCTGTTTGCCAGGCCCGGTCGGTCGCCGCTGTTTCCAGGCCCGGCGTTCCTACACCCCCCACGTGCGACCCAGGGGCGCCACCATTTTCCCCTTCACAAGCCAAGTGTGGCCCGTGGGCGCTGCCACCTTCTTCACCGTAAGCCACGTGCGGCCCATGGGCACCGCCATCTTTGATGCCGCCCGTCATGTGCGCCCCGTGGGCGCCGCCATCTTCGGCGCCATTTTGGACGGCGCCTCAGGACCCCTGCTCGTCTGCCGCTGCCTCCACCACCACTGACCAGCCCGGGACCTCCCAGCATCCTCCGCAGCTCGCCTCTATCGCCCCGGATGGCTGAGGCCCGCCAGGCCTTCAACCATATCAAGGCAGACATCGCCAAGGCCACGATGCACGCGGTCGACGAGTCCCTCCCCATTCAGCTGGAGAGCGATGCATCGGACGTAGCTCTGGCCGCCACCCTCAACCAGGCAGGCAGGCCCGTGGCCTTCTTTTCCCGCACCCTCCATGCCTCCGAAATGTGGCACTCCTCTGTCGAAATGGAGGCCCAAGCCATAGTGGAAGCTGTGCGACATTGGAGGCATTACCTGGCTGGCAGGAGATTCACTCTCCTCACTGATCAACGGTCGGTTGCCTTCATGTTCGATAGTGCACAGCGGGGCAAGATCAAAAATGACAAGATGAGGTGGAGGATCGAGCTCTCCACCTATAATTACAAGACTTTGTATTGCCCGGGGAAGCTCAACGAGCTCCCTGATGCCCTATCCCGCGGTACATGTGCCAATGCACAAGTGGACTCAGGGCTCTCCACTGTGACCTCTGCCACCCGGTCCTTCCATTTTTTCAAGGCCCGCAACCTGCCCTACTCCATTGAGGAGGTCAGGACCGTCACCAGAGACTGCCAAGTCTGCGCAGAGTGCAAGCCGCACTTCAACCGGCTAGATAGAGCACATCTGGTGAAGGCCTCCCACCCCTTTGAACGCATCAGCATGGATTTCAAACGGCCCCTCCCCTCCACCAACCGCAACGTGTACTTCCTCAACGTTATTGACGAGTACTTCCGGTTCTCCTTCGCCATCCCGTGCCCGACATGACTTCTGCCACGGTCATCAAATCCCTGCACAGCATCTTCACTCTGTTCGGTTTCCCCACCTACATCCACAGCGATCGGGGATCCTCGGGGGTCAGTTCCTGCTCAGCAAGGGCATCGCCTCGAGCAGGGCGGCCAGCTACAACCCCCAGGAAAACGGGCAGGTGGAGAGGGAGAACGGGACGGTCTGGAAGGCAGTCCTGCTGGCCCTGCGGTCTAAAAATCTCCCGGTCTCCCGCTGACAGGAGGTCCTCCCCGACGCGCTCCACTCCATCCGATCGCTCTTCTGCACCGCGACTAATGAGACCCCTCACGAGCGTATGTTTGCCTTCCCAGGAAGTCCACCTCCGGGGTCTTGCTCCCAACATGGCTGACAGTTCCTGGGCCCGTCCTCCTCTGGAAGCATGTGCGGACCGATAAGTCAGACCCCTTGCTCGAAAAAGTCCACCTCTTACATGCAAACCCGCAGTACGCCTACGTGGCACACCCCGACGGACGCCAAGACACAGTCTCCCTCCGGGACCTGGCACCCGCTCGATACCCACCCACGGCCCCCGACCTGACACTGCCCCTCCCCCTCCTCCCCGGTTGCCTCATTCACCCCTGTGCCACTCACCCTCCCTCCAGCGAACCTTACCGCAGCCCCCACCCCAGCAGGATCCATCCTCCCACTGGTTCCACTCAGGGGTGATGAAGATGAGGACAACACGCTCCTGGAGTTGCAGGTGACCAAGTTGCCGCCCACATCACCACCAGGACTAAGGCGATCGCAGAGGAGGGACAGACCTAACTTGTAATGTTTCCACCACCCCGCCGGACTTTTTTTTAACAGGGGGTGAATGTGGTAGTCACCACTAGTGGTATAATATATTTATTACGGCACTGTCCGTATATTACAGGTACGACGGTAAATCCCTGCCTGCTGGCTCCGCCCAGTAGACGGAGTATAAATGTGTATGCTCGCTGGTGCTGCAGCCATTCTGGTTCCAGCTACAGGAGACACCACATCTTTGCTCAATAAAGCCTCGTCTTGTGGTAATTGACGGTGCATCACATTACTGAAAGGAAACACCACCTCTGTTGTTCAGGGGGTGGATCTCATTCAGTCAGACTTCCTCCACGACTGGCACCAATGGCAATTCAGTACTCTGGACTATCTGCCTGCTGCTGAGGGATAGTGCCAGCCTAGAGTGAGAACGTGGGGTTAGCACAAAATGTCCTCCAAGCTCTCAGGATCAAAGGGCAATGGCGCGGTGGGGTAGGGGGTAGAGGAAACTGTGCTTCACCAGCCTCTGTGCAACTCTACATAGAGATACATAATCTCTTTAGCACCGTTCACAACCCCAGGGGCACCCCTAAAACCTCACAACAAAGTACAGTCAATTGTTGTTGTGCAGGAAATGTGACAGGCAAGCTGTGCACAGCCAAATACCACAAGCAGCAATGAGGTTTTGGCCAGATAGTCCGTTTTTAGTGATGTTGGAGGGAGGGATAAATGTTGGCCAGGACACCGGGGAGAAGTCTTTTCCCAATAGTGCTGTGAGATCATTAACATTCACCTTAAGGCAGGTCTTTAGTTTAATGCCTCACCTGAAAGATGGGCGGAATGTCAGCACTCCCTCAGTCCTGCTCTGGGTGTGTCAGCCGGGATTTTGTTCTCGAGTCTCCGACATGAGACTCAAACCCGTCACCTGCTGACACCCCGAGGCAAGTATGTCAGCATCAAATACACACTGCTTCATCGTTTACATGAATCCTGGTGATTAAGCAGTTCCGTAATAACTCCAAGATATCATTTGATGGGAATAACACAAGAGAGATCATGGCCAGCTTGATTCGTGATTCTTGATTTCTCGAGGAATTAAGGGCTATGGAGAGAGAGCGGGTAAATGGAGTTGAAATCAGCCATGATTGAATGGTGGAGTGGACCCGATGGGCCGAATGGCCTTACTTCCGCTCCTATGTCTTATGGTCTTATGGCCAGAATTCTCCAGCCGTTTACTGGCGGCAGGATTCTCTGATCCCTCCGGCAGCGCCCCCACTGGCGGGTTAATAGCGGTGCGAGGTGGCATTCCCATTGACAGCAGTGGGAACAGAGGGCGGGATTTTCTCAGCCCGGGGCCGGGCCGGAGAATCCCCGCGACCGGCACGAATCGCGCCACACCGCCCCGACGCCGGCTTGTGATTCTCCGCAGAGCGGAGAGTCGGCGCCATTGGCGCCGTCGTGGTTGGCACGGCGCCGGTCGGGGGCCACTCTACGTGGCCGGTCCACCTATTCTCGGCCCAGGATGGGCTGAGCGGCCGTCGTAAAAAAGCCGAGTCCCACCGGCGCCGTCCACACCTGCTTTCAGCCGGCGGGACCTCGGCATTGAAGGGTCGGGGGGCTCGGTCGTTATTTTAGGGGGTATTTTGTGCGTCGACCGCGCGCTGTTGTTTTAGAAATGTCAATATGTTAAATTGTGAAAATTACAAATGCCTCAATAAAATGTTTTCTAAAAAAAAAGGGTCAGTGGGGCGGCCTGTGGTGGGGTGAAGGGGGTTCCGACCCTGGGGGGGCCTCCGATGTGGCCTGGCCCGCGATCGGGGCCCACTGATCGGCGGGCCGGCCTCTCTGGCTGGGGGCCTCCTTTCCTATGCGCTGGCCCCTGTAGTCCTGCGCCATGTTGCATCGGGGCCGGCGCGTTGAAGGAGGCCACTGCGCATGCCCGTGTTGGCGCTGGTGCCACTGCGCATGCGCGGATCCCACTGCGCCCATCTGACGCCTGGATCCGCAGCTGGAGCTGCGAGGGCCGCTCCAGTGCCGTGCTGGCCCCCTGTAAGGGCCTGAATTGCTGATCCTGAGGCTGTGTTGACGCCGTCGAGGAACGTGACAGCTTTTCCGACGGCATCAACACTTAGCCTCAGGATCAGAGAACCCCGCCCAGAGAATCCCGGATAGCAAACAGCGCGCCGCCTCCCGCTGCCGAGAAACACGCGGCTGGGAGACCGAGAATCCCGCCCCAGATCCCTGTTAATGCTTTGGAGGTCGGCATCACAGGCAGTTCAGGCGTGCCCATCCCTAAGTGCCCTGGGAAGGTGTGGGAACTGAAGAGCTAGGTCACTTCAGAGGGCAGTGCAGAGTTAAGCTTGGTCTGGGGCCTGGATTTCCCATGTAGAACCAGCTGGGCAAGGGCTTCAGATTTCCTTCCCTTAAGGACCTTTAGTGACACTGTTTGGTTTTTACCACAATCCATCAGCTTTTACTTTTACTCAGGCCAGCTTTTTTTAAAAATGAATTTTAATTCTCAAACTTCTATAGTTGGGATTTGAACTCATGGTCTTAACAAGGATCGATTGAGCTTGGCCTCCAGGTTATTAGTCCAGTAACGTAACTATCACACCATTGTACCCTAGAGTAACATGGGTGAGATGATTCCTTTAAATCATTCTCTCTGCAATAAAACCAGACACAAAATTCAATCATGAATTAACTTACTTGAAGCTTTACTGAGTTTGCTAAGCTCATTTCTTTACCAATGAGTGAGGGGAGAGAGAGGGAAGAGAGAGCGAGAGGCTCAGAGGGACAGATGGAGAGAGAGAAAGAGAGAGGGTGGGTGGGTGGTGACATGGGGCAGATAGAAAGGAGAGATGAGGAGAGTGAGAGAGGCAGAGAGAGTCTATTGCAGAGAGGATCCGAGAGACAAAGAGGAATGGAGAGAGACAGACTGAAAGAGAGATAGATGGCAGATATATATACAGAGAGAGTGAGAATCAGAAACAGGGATAGAGGGAGAGAGAGGAAAAGGAGCAGAGAGAGAGAATTAGAGTTGGACAGAGAGAGAGACAGATAGAGGGGGACAAATAGAAAGGAGATACGGATGAGTGAGAGTGAGAGACAACTAGAGATAGCAAGAGAGAGGAGATTGAGAGAGACAGGGGCAGAGGGAGTCAGAGAATTCACTTCAATTCTTATTCAGCTATCGTTGGCAATTGAAATCAATTACAGTGCTTGAGGTCTGTAAATCCCTGGGGTGATGTAATGCTCGATATGTATTCAGTGCACAACCCCAGCAGGCTGAGAGACAACAATCTGGGCCAAGGAGCAATGTAAAGCAGCAAGCAGGAAGATTAACATTCCGTTCAGACTCACCCAACACACCGCCTGTTTCCAAAGGGCGGCCAGGAAGCTGAGATGACAGGTACCCCAATGGCATGGTCTGATAGATGTGAGGGTGTCAGCGCCCTGTAATTACATCATGGATAGCAGCAATGCAAGTTCCACATGTGAAGATGTCACGTTTTGATCAATGACCCGTGTGTACCATTCAGTCATTGCCATTCTGCGATAGCATTTCTCTATAAATCTCCCAATTACAGATTCATTAACAACTCCATCAGAATGTGTCTGAGGTACCCTCAATAATGATGCTTAGAGATTAAACTGTAAAGAAGGCTTTATTAGGCTAATAACTATGCTACAGATTTGGACGAGAGCAGACTGCTACACAGACCATGAGGCAGGCCTTTATGTATGGCTCCCAGATGGGCGGAGCCAGAGGTGGAGTCCCCAGGGTTCCAAGCCTGGTCTTAAAGGGGACATCACCTTACATGCTGATAAGACAGTAACCGTTCATCACATTCACCCCCTGTTTAAAAAGGAGTCCGGCGGGGGTGAAGTGCCATCATAGGTCCATCCGTCTCGGCGGCCGGATCATCCTCCTTGATCTCCTCAGTTCGGGCGGTGGTGCGGCGGGCACGGACGTCCCGGTTGAGGGCACATCCGGGAGCACAGCGGTCGGAGCTTCGGTCCGGGTCGGGGCAGAGGAACTAGGCAGGGCCGGGGGTAGTGGAGCCGGGGCAGAGGAACTAGGCAGGGCCGGGGGTAGCGGAGCCGGCGCCGGCGGGGTGTGTAAAGGTAGGAGCTCACCAACGGGTGGTAGGGCCGGAAGGGGGTGTGTTGTAGGGGGCGACGGGTCCTGCAGGGGAGCGGCGCGGGAAGGGGCATCTGTGGTGGAGGATCCAGCGGGCGCCAGATCCCGGAGGGAAACCGTATCTTGCCTGCCGTTGGAGTACTCCACGTAGGCGTAACTGGGGTTGGCGTGGAGCAGTCGGACCTTTTCAACTAGGGGGTCCGTTTTATGGCTCCTCGCGTGCCTCCAGAGAAAAACAGGCCCCGGAGCCGTCAGCCAAGGTGGAAGCGAGACCCCGGAGGTAGACTTCCTGGGGAAGAGAAACAATCGGTCGAGAGGAGTCTCATTTGTGGCCGTGCAGAGGAGTGACCTAATGCAGTGTAGGGCATCGGGTAGGACCTCCTGCCAGCAGGTGGTTGGGAGATTTCTCGACCGCAGGGCCAGAAGGACAGCCTTCCACACGGTTGCGTTCTCCCTCTCCACCTGCCCGTTTCCCCGTGGGTTATAGCTGGTTGTTCTGCTCGAGGCGATGCCTTTGCTGAGCAGATACTGACGCAGTTCATCGCTCATGAACGATGTACCCCGGTCGCTGTGGATATAAGCAGGGAAACCGAACAGGGTGAAGATGCTGTGCAGTGCCTTAATCCCCGTGGCTGAGGTCATGTCGGTGCAGGGAATGGCGAATGGGAAACGGGAGAACTCATTGATCACGGTGAGGAAATAGGCATAACGGTTGGTGGACGGGAGGGGCCCCTTGAAGTCCACGCTCAGTCGCTCAAAGGGGCCCGAGGCCTTCACGAGCCGAACCTTGTCTGGCCGATAGAAGTGCGGTTTGCACTCCGCACAGACCTGGCAGGCCCTGACCATGGCCTTGACCTCCTTGGTTGAGTAAGGTAGGTTGCGGGACTTGATGAAATGGACGAGCCGGGTAACCACCGGGTGGCAGAGGTCATTGTGGATGGCTTGCAGGCGGTCCTCCTGCACGTTGGCGCATGTGCCGTGGGACAGGGCATCTGGGGGCTCGTTGAGCTCCCCTGGACGATACTTGATATTGTACGAGTAGGTGGAGAGTTCGATCCTCCACCTCAAAATTTTATCGTTCTTTATTTTGCCCCGTTGCGTGTTATCGAACATATAGGCGACCGACCGTTGGTCGGTGAGGAGGGTAAACCTCCTACCGGCGAGGTAGTGTCTCCAGCGCCGCACAGCCTCCACAATGGCTTGTGCCTCCTTTTCGACTGCAGAGTGTTGAATCTCGGAGGCGGTGAGGGTTCGGGAGAAGAACGCTACTGGTCTGCCTCCTTGATTGAGGGTAGCAGTCAGGGCGATGTCTGATGCATCGCTCTCTACCTGGAAAGGGATGGTTTCGTCCACCGCGTGCATGGCGGCCTTGATGATGTCGGCCTTGATGCGGTTGAAGGCCAATTGAGCCTCAGCCGAGAGGGGAAAAGTGGTGGTCTTTAGGAATGGGCGGGCTTTGTCCGCATACTTGGGGACCCACTGGGCATAATAGGAGAAAAGCCCCAAGCACCGTTTGAGGGCCTTGAGGCTGCGGGGGAGAGGGAGTTCCTTAAGGGGGCGCATGCGGTCGGGGTCGGGACCTAGGACCCCGTCTTCCACGACATAGCCGAGGATGGCCAGCCGGGTGGTGTGGAAAACGCATTTGCCCTCGTTATAGGTCAGGTTAAGGGCTCGGGCGGTCTGGAGGAACTTTTTGAGGTTAGCGTCATGGTCCTGCTGATCATGGCCGCAGATGGTGACATTGTCCAAGTACGGGTATGTAGCCCGCAAACCGTACTGGTCCACCATTTGGTCCATCGCCCTTTGAAAGACGGAGACCCCATTTGTGACACCAAAGGGGACCCTGAGGAAGTGGAAGAGCCGGCCGGCTGCTTCGAAGGCAGTATAGGGGCGGTCTTTTGGTCGGATGGGGAGCTGGTGGTAGGCAGATTTGAGGTCGACCGTGGAAAAGACTCGGTATTGGGCGATCCGATTTACCATTTCCGCGATGCGAGGAAGGGGGTACGCATCAAGCTGCGTGAATCGGTTTATGGTCTGGCTATAATCCACGACCATCCGTTTCCTCTCCCCGGACCGGACTACCACCACTTGCGCTCTCCAAGGGCTGTTGTTAGCCTCGATGACCCCCTCTCCCAGTAAACGCTGGACCTCTGACTTGATAAAAGCCATATCTTGGGCACTGTAGCGCCGGCTCCTGGTGGCGACGGGCTTACAGTCAGGAGTGAGGTTAGCGAATAGCGAGGGGGGTGCGACTTTCAGTGTCGCAAGGCAGCACAACGTAAGGGGGGGCAAGGGTCCGCCGAACTTCAGTGTCAGGCTTCGGTGGCTGCACTGGAAATCCAGTCCGAGCAGCAGGGGGGCACAGAGGTGAGGGAGGATATAAAATTTGAAACGGGTGTATTTGGAACCCTGGATCGAGAGATCCTCAATACAGTACCCCGTGATTTGTACCGAGTGGGACCCAGATGCGAGGGCTATGGTTTGGGATGTGGGATGGGTGCGTAGGGAGCAGCGCCTTACCGTTTCAGGGTGGATAAAGCTCTCCGTGCTCCCGGAGTCGAAGAGGCATGCAGTGTCGTGCCCGTTGACCTGGACCTGCATCATGGAGTCCTGCAGGTGTTTTGGCCGAGTTTGATCGAGGGTGATCGCACCCAGTCGCGGGTAGTCGGAGTCGTAAAATGGCCGCTGCCGTTGGTCGCACGTGTCGGGTCGAGAAGATGGCCGCTCCCATGATTCGCACGAGGCTGATGACGCGTCAGAAGAGGACGTGTCGGGTCGGTGCGCAGCAGCATTGCGAGGCCTGCGGGCCTGGGAGCCCGATTTTCGGGCCGGCTGTTCTTTGTTTTTCTGGCCCCTGGGTCTGGCCAGGCAGACGCTCGCAAAGTGCCCTTTCTTCCCGCAGTCGCTGCAGATCGCGGAGCGGGCTGGGCAGCGTGGGCGTGGGTGCTGGCCCTGCCCGCAGAAGTAGCAAGGTGTGCCCCCATGGTGAGCGGGTCGCCGCGTGGCGCAGGCCTGTAATACGGGCGAGTCTGAGGAAGTCCGGGGGGGGCTGGCAGAGTCCGCGGGGTATGTACCCAAGTTATGTCGGGCCACCTCCAGCGTGGAGGCGAGCGTTAGCGTCTCCTGGAGGTCTTTTGCCCCGTTTTCGAGCAGTCACTGCCGGATGTAGGTCGAGCGGATGCCGGACACGAAAGAATCTCTGATGTGTAGGTTCATATGGACTTCCCCTGTCACATCCTGATGGTCACAGTCCCTGGCCAGCGCGGTGAGTTTCTCAACAAACTCGTCGAGCGATTCCCCCGAGCGCTGCCGGCAGGTAGAGAGCAGATGCCGGGCGTGCACCTCATTGACGGGTTTGACAAACCGCTTGCGGAGCAACTCAATCGCTTCCTCATAACTCGTCGCCTTTTCGAGCGTGGCGGAGATTCTGTGACTCACCCGGGCGTGGAGTAGACGCAGCTTGCGTGGCCCCAGGATGGGAGTCTCTGCGGAGTCCAGGTAGGCCTCGAAGCACCGCAGCCAGTATTAAAAAATTTCCTTTGCCTCCGGCGTTCGTGCTTCCAGATTGAGCTTCTCTGGTTTTAGGCCTGCGTCCATCCTGAATCTAGTTTAGCCTAATAAATTGAGGTACCCTCAATAATGATGCTTAGAGATTAAACTGTAAAGAAAGCTTTATTAGACTAATAACTATACTACAGCTATGGACAAGAGCTGACTGCTATACAGACCATGAGGCAGGCCTTTGTGTATGGCTCCCAGATGGGCAGAGCCAGAGGCGGAGTCCCCAGGGTTCCAAGCCTGGTCTTAAAGGGGACATCACTTTACATGATGATAAGACAGTAACCGTTCATCACAGTGTCTCACGAATTAAACCACGCCTTTTATCTGCATTGAAGCCAAGGACTTGTGTGTGTAGCCTCAGAACATCCCAAAATGTTTTACCGTCACTATTCTGATCAACAATCATTGACCTGAAATGTTCACTCTGTTTCTCTCTCCTCAGATGCTGAATATTTCCACCATTTCCTATTTTAAATTAAAAATGTCTGAGGTCTTAGTCACGGGCGTGATGCCCGAAACGCGGCAGCCAATTCACGCACAGCAGGATCCCGCACATAGCAATGTGATGGAGACCAGATAACCTGTTTTCAGTCGGTAGTTGTGGATGAATGTTAGCCCAGGCTACCAGGACGAGCTGCTCTGCCCTTTTCAAACACTGAATCTTTTACACCCAGCCGAGAGCAGTTTCTGGAGGTGGTCAAACCCTGAGTTACCTGCCCTTTTTGTTCCCCCACCCTCTTCCTCCGTGGCCGACCAGGTACCATGGTCTCCTCGGAGCTCACTTACTCACTCACTCACTCACTTACTCACTCACTCACTCACTTACTCACTCACTCACTCACTCACTCACTCTTTCCTCATGAGGGTGGGTTGGATTTTCCTCAAGTTGACAGATGATTGGGCTGAATTTCCTTGGCCCATTGGTCTCAGGCTGATAATATGAGGGCATTGGGAGGGCAGCTTGCACCTTCCCACTGGCACGGCATTTAACAGCAGCGGGAATCAGGGTGGCACAGCACCGGTTTCTCCTATCCATCCACATAACTGAACTTCCTCATCTCTGGCACCATTCTTGTGAATCTTTTCTGTACCCTCTCCAGTCCCTTCACATCTTTCTCAAAGTGTGGTGCCCAGAATTGGACCCAATACTCCAGTTGAGGCGCAAGCAGTGTTTTACACAGATTAATCATAAACTTCCTTTCGAGGGGCAGCACGGTGGCGCAGTGGGTTAGCACTGCTGACTCACGGCGCCGAGGTCCCAGGTTCGATCCCGGCTCTGGGTCACTGTGTGGAGTTTGCACATTCTCCCCGTGTTTGCGTGGGTTTCGCCCCCGCAACCCAAAGATGCGCAGGGTAGGCGGATTGGCCACGCTAAATTGCCCCTTCATTGGAAAAAAAATAATTGGATACTCTAAAATTAAAAGAAAGGATTAAAATTAAAGTGAAAAAAATAATAACTTCCTTTCTTCTGTAACTCTATGGGCGCCGCAATTTAGCGACTTCGTCAGGCCTGACTTGGTGTCGGGATGAGGCCTTTGAGCCTCACGAGAGGCCGCTTGCAATGTTTGAAATGTCTTGCGAGATTGTGTTGAATCTCATGAGACGTCGCGATCTGCATCTCGCCCTCACTGGGCGTGATCCAGATCAGCATATTTAAATGAGCTGTACGGCTCATTTAAATATACGTTCACCGAATCCACCCGGCACTCGGAACTCAACGGCCACGCCCGGAAGACCTCACCATGGCGCCGTTTAGTGCTGTGTCATGATGTGCACTCATGCACATAATGAGATACAGACAGGCAGTGACAGGCACTCAGTGCAGCCAATCAACACACAGGACAGAAAACAACCAATCACCAGGCAGAACACTAGAGGGGGGTTTCCCACTATAAAACACACGAGGCATCAGCACTCTGCCTCTTTCCACTGGTGACAACTGTAGTGACAGTCAGGGTGTATATATCATTTAGCACCTTCTACACGTGGCTCAGAGCTAGTCTAGTTAGTTATAGTTAGCACGCTTAGATTAGTAGAATGTCAACCCACAGCAAGCTGTGTGCACTGCTCAGCAAGTTCAATAAAGCATATTGAACCAACATCACAGTTTGGAGTCTACTTTCAAGTACAACTGCATCCAGTTGCAGTCCGTGTTACCCCAGGGTGATTAACACGACATGGTACCAGTAGTCTACTTTATCGAAGTGGTTTACCTCGAGTGGTACCGTGACGACCAGCAAGTGCCTTCCAGCGGAACGGAAAAGATCCAGGCCCCTCCACAGCTCCGGATCTCCGGCAATCTCGGCACCAACTGGCGGGTCTTCAAGCAAAGGTTCCTTCTCCACATTGAGGCCTCAGCCCTCGAGGATGCGTCCGATGCCAGAAAAATCACGCTGCTCCTATCAACTGCGGGGGACCAAGCCATCCAGATTTTCAACTCGCTTAATTTTACCGACGGCGCGGACAAGACCAAATTCAAGACTGTTTTAGCGAAGTTCGACAGACACTGTGAAGTCGAAACAAACGAGAACTTTGAGCGCTATGTCTTCCAGTAACACCTTCAGGGTAAGGATGAACCTTTCCAATCCTTCCTCACTCATCTCCGTATATTAGCGCAGTCCTGCAATTATGGTGACACCGCTGATTCCATCATCCGGGATCAGATCGTGTTTGGGGTGCACTCCGATTCTTTGCGGGAGCAACACCTCAAAATTAAAAACATGACTCTGCCAGTCGCAATCGAGACGTGTAAAGTGCATGAGCAGGCGAGAAATCGGTACTCCCGTTTCAAATCGGCAGAACAGGAACAACTTGCCTCCCACGAGGCAGAGAGTGTACAGGCCACCGCCCAGATGCAGCGCCTCAGTATCGATGATAGCAGCCATTTTGCACCCTTTTCCCGGGGTCCCACGCATGCGCATCACGAACGGGAGAACAAAGCGGCCGAAAACCAAACTGCGCAGGTGCAAACGTCGGCTGACCGCACTGCGCATGTGCGACGACGCACGGAGCGTAACGACGTCAACGTCATGACGTGCCCGAACTGCGGCACCACCCACTTAAAGCGGCAATGCCCTGCAAAAGGCAGGCGATGTTTAAATTGTGGGAAGCCTGGACATTATGCAGCCTTGTGCAGGTCTGCACCACCGGTCAAGGGCCAGCGATCCCAATTCCAACGCAAGCGCGTTCGATGTGTACAGCAAGGTTTACTGGATTCTGATCCTGGTAGCACTACGGATCCAGAGGACGACTGCCTGGAGTCCCCTATCGTGTGGGCATCATCACTACATGCGAGTATGCCTCCTCAAATTCAGCAAGACTCCTATCTATCCTCAATGTGGATTCCGCGGACGAATGGCGTGCTGTCATACACGTAAATCAATGCAGCATCCAGTTCAAGCTGGACACTGGTGTTTCTGCCAATCTCATCTCTCAAGCTGATTTTGACCGCATTAAAAAGCAACCCAAAATTCTTCCGCAACCTCCCAGCTCCTCAATTATAATGGCAATGCCATAACTGCACTAGGATCTTGTCATTTATTTGTCTCCAACAAGGCCATCAATGCCACACTGCGATTCGAAATCATCAAGCCTGACAAGGCATCCCTGCTTGGTGCCCATGCATGCCAGCTACTCAACCTCGTACAGCGAGTCTATGCCATGTCCTCTTCCAATGTGGATCTTCAGGCTGACATTGATGACATCCTTGCTCAATATCCGGATGTGTTTAGTGGAATGTGTCATGTGAGAGTACCTTTAAGAAATGGATGTTTAAGCAATGTACCTTTAAGAAAACAGTGATGTCAGAGAGTGGGTGGAGCTGAGCTCAGTTCAGCCATTTTTGAAGTTTCAGTTTGAAAAGAGCTGGGTGTGTCTGTGTTTGCAATGAGCTGAATCTTCTGTGATCTCTGCCATGAAAGACTATCTCTGGATCATTTGGGTGATTTAAACTCACAATAGTAAAACCTTTACCCTGATGTGTTTCTGTTGAAAGGTGTTAAGTCTCTTGGATGTTGAAAGGGATAACTGAAGGATTATTTAGTGTTGTAATATTTTCAGGGTTATCTTTGAAGTAAGGGGTGTTAAGGGATCCAATGTTTATTTAAAAGGTTAAGTTGAGTTCATAGAATAAACATTGTTTTGTGTTTAAAAACCCACGTGTCCATAATTGTAATCTCACCCCTGGAGAACAAGCCGTGTGCTTCAAAAGCAACAATCCATTAAAGGGGAGGTTGGTTGACTCCATGATACATTTTGGGGTTCTGAAAACACCTCGCCCATAACAATTGGGGGCTTGAGGGGGATAAAAGTCTATCTATTGGATTGGCTTTTGTGAACTTAAAGGCAGGGAAGGATTGTTGCTTTTCCGGTGTGGTATTTTAGTTTAAGTGGGGAGAGTGTTGTGAACAATGGCTGTTTTTGGGGTTGAACGCGGTAACACGTGATACCCTACGGACAGAGAGTAAAGACAGACTGTTGGGTTTGGCAAAAGCATTGCAGTTAACACTGCCTAGCAAAATATGAAAAGATGAGGTACTTAACGCGGTATCTGCACATTTACGTTTGCCCGTGATACATTCTGACTCATTAGATATGGCAAAGCTCCAGTTACAGATTAAGCAACTTGAACATGAAAAAGAATTAAAGCAACTTGAACATGAAAAAGAATTAAAGCAACTTGAACATGAAAAAGAATTAAAGTGGCTTGAATATGCAATGAGAGAAAAAGAAAGAGATAGGGATAGAGAGGAAAAAGAAAAGGAGAGAGAAGAAAGAAACAAAGAAAGAGATAGAGAGGAAAGGGAAAAAGAGAGAGTGTCTGAACTTTGAAAAATGGCTCTGAAACATGAAAATCAGTTAAAATTGCGAGACGCAAAGGGACACGTACAGTTGGAGGAGATGGATGAGGATAATGAGACAGAGCGTCATAGTCGAAGACGTGGTGGGGATCTATTTAAATATGTCCAAGCATTGCCAAGGTTTGACGAGAAGGAGGTAGAAGCCTTTTTCATTTCATTTGAGAAGGGAGCTAAACAAATGCAATGGCCACAGGATATGTGGGTATTACTGTTTCAAACAAAACTGGTAGGTAGGGCTAGTGAAGTGTTTGCATCACTACTGGAGGAGGTATCTGAGTCATATGAGGAGGCGAAGAAATCCATCTTCAGTGCATATAAGCTAGTGCCTGAAGCTCACAGACAAAGGTTTAGAAATTTAAGGAAAGAATTTGGTCAAACATACATGGAGTTTGAAAGGCTCAAACAGAGTAATTTTGATAGGTGGATAAGGGCTTTGAAAATAGGGCAAATGTATGAAGCTCTCAGAGAAATTATACTTTTGGAGGAGTTTAAAATTTCAATTCCTGATATAGTGAGAACACATGTGGAAGAGCAGAGGATTAAAACTGCGAGATTAGCAGCGGAAATGGCAGATGATTATGAATTAGTTCATAAATCAAAGATTGGTTTCCAACATCAGATTCAGCCGGGGAGGTATAGAAACTGGGGACATGAGAAATACTCAAGTGGTAAAGGTAAAGGTGATCTGATGGGAGACAATATAGAGAGTGTACCTCAGATTAAAAACGAAATCCAGGAGGGTGGAAAAGCAATGAAAAGTTTCAAATGTTTTCACTGTAATAAACTAGGCCATGTAAAGTCACAGTGTTGGTGGTTGAAGAAAAGTACTGGGAAGGCTGATGGGGTAAAACAGGATAAGACAGTGGGATTTGTTAGGGTGGTAAAGGAAAGCCCAAGGGAAACAAAGGAGGTGCAAACGATTGTACAGCCTATTCAAGAAGTAATTGTTAAGAAGGTGCCAGATGTCTTTAAAGAATTTACTTGTGTGGGTCAAGTTTACTCATGTGTATCAGGAGGAGCAGGTATTGAAGTCACAATTTTAAGAGATACAGGAGCTAGTCAATCTTTAATGGTAAGAGATGAGGAGTTATGTAGTTTGGGAAGAATATTGCCAGAAAAGGTGGTGATATGTGGAATTCAGGGTGAGAGGAGTAGTGTTCCATTATATAAGGTAAGGTTGGAAAGTCCAGTGACGAGTGGTGAAGTGGTAGTAGGAGTAATAGATAAACTATCTTGTCCAGGAATACAGTTTATCTTGGGTAATGATATAGCTGGATCGCAGGCCTATTGTGGTTGATAAGCCAGTAGAAAATCAGACAACTGAAGTGTTGAAGGACGAATATCCTGGGATTTTTCCGGATTGTGTCGTAACAAGGTCGCAAAGTCACAGGTTAAGACAAGAGGAGAAATCAAAGTGTGAAGATGAAGTTGAAGTACAATTATCAGAAACAATTTTTGATAAGATGGTTGAAAAAGAACATGAACAGGTGGAGGATGAGGTGTATATTTTTAGTTCAGGAAAATTGGCGGGTTACAACAGAAAGATGTAGAAATAAAACGGATATATCAGAAAGCATATACGGAAGAGGAATCTGAGAGTATACCAGAGTGTTATTACCGTAAAAGTGATGTCTTGATGAGAAAATGGAGACTGTACATATGCAGGCGGATGAAAAGTGGGCAGAAGTTCATCAAGTAGTATTGCCGGTAGGGTATAGAAAGGAGGTGTTGCGAGTTGCACATGAGGTACCAGTGGGAGGTCATTTGAGAATAAGGAAAACTCAAGCTAAAATCCAGAAACATTTTTATTGGCCTGGATTACATAAAGATGTAGTTACATTTTGTCAATCATGTCACACATGTCAAGTGATAGGGAAACCTCAAGCAGTGATAAAACCAGCGCCCTTAATACCCATTCCAGCATTTGAGGAACCTTTTACAAGGGTCCTAATTGATTGTGTAGGACCGCTTCCTTAAACAAAAAGTGGGAATCAATATCTTTTGACTATAATGGACTATACTAGGTTTCCAGAGGCCATTCCAGTACGTAATATTACAGCTAACAGGATTGTGGAGGAGTTACTTAAATTCTTTACCAGATATGGACTACCCACAGAAATTCAATCGGATCAAGGATCAAACTTTACCTCAAAGTTATTCAAAGAAGTTATGGATAGCTTAAGAATAAAACAATTTAAATCAACTGCGTACCATCCAGAATCGCAGGGAGCATTAGAAAGGTGGCATCAGACATTAAAGACAATGTTGAGGGCTTATTGTCAAGATTATCCACAGGATTGGGATAAAGGAATCCCATTCGTATTGTTTGCAATTAGGGATGCACCTAATGAGTCTACCAAATTTAGTCCTTTTGAACTAATTTTTGGTCATGAGGTAAGAGGACCACTTAAATTGATTTTTAAAAAATTGGTGGGTGAGATATCGGAAATTACACTATTGGATTACGTGTCAAATTTTAGGGAACGATTAAATAGAGCAGGTGAATTGGCTGGACAACATTTGAAAGTTGCACAAAATGTGATGCAACGGGTAGCGGACAAGAAATCCAAAGTTCGTAGTTTTGCCAATGGAGATAAAGTTTTAGTGTTGTTACCAATGGAGCGTGTCTGGTTCTCTGTGGTGCCTGTTGATCCCACTGTGCGCCTCATGGCCAAACAGCCCCATACTTGATTAACATCTCCTTCTGCCACGTTTTGGAGCTCAGTGGGGCCTTTCTTGGTGCCCTCTGCCTCCTGAGCAATCTCGATTGCTTTTCCAATGTGATTGGAGTTTCAACCAGGAGTTTCCTTTGGATGCTGAGATTATGGATTCCACAAACTAAACGGTCCGAATTAGCAATGCTCAGCGTGCTGGCGAAGCCTGGCTATGAGGGAGTCTTCAAGGTCCCTGACAGCGGAATTGAGTTTGTACCACTGGAAGATGATCGAAGGCCTGGGGCTGAAATGTTCCTTGACCAACGTGACTAACTGGTCGAAGGTCATTGAGTCAGGAGCCTCTGGGGATGTGCGGATCCTTGTCAGGTTGTAGGTTGAAGGCCCACAAGCCATCAGAAGCCTCACCTTATGCGGTGAAGAAATAGCAGAGCCGTTCAAGGTACTGGTTCCAGTCTTCAGCCCCCTGCTCGAACGGGTCTCGTTTCCCAATTGTAGGCATTTTCAATCACTTTTTGGGTACGAAGGCCAATGGTTCCCGACTCTCGTTTGTCTTCTTGATGGTTCTTCCTTCCCTCCTGGAATCGCGAAATGCTGCAGACTGCGATCGGACTTTTACCTCGTCACCAATGCGGTGGCTCGAGATAATGTGCTGGAGGCTTCCAGTAACAACGAAAGGGGTTTTATTAACAAAGGCAAGTGTACACAGGCACAGAACACGCCAGGTTAGGTCTTGTCTCTCCGGTTCTGGGGCCTCCTCTGCCCGGGCCCCTGCTCCCAGGGCCCCGCGCTTACTCGCTATTGGTTGGGGTTCCCGCGCTCCCACACGATTGGCCCCATCCGGTCATGTGGCCGCCAGGCCCCTTTAAAGGGGCCTCGATACCACACTAAGCTAACCAGGAAACGATTCCCACTTGTGAGAGGATTGAGAACGAGAGGGCACAGATTTAAAATAATTGGCCAAAGAAGCAAACGTGACACGAGGAAAACATTTTCATGCAGTGAGTAGGTCGGGTGTGGAACACTCTGCCTGAGAGTGTGGTGGAGGCAGGTTCAATGGGAGCACTGAAAAGAGCTTTAGACTGTTGTCTGAACAGGACAAACGTGCAGGGTTAGGGGGAGGAGAATTGCTCATTCAGAGGGCTGGTGCAGGTATGATGGGCTGAATGGCCTCCTTCCGTGCTGTAACCATTGATAGAACCACAGAACCCCTACAGTGCAGAGGAAGGCCATTCGACCCATCAGGTCTGCATCGGCCCTTCAAATGAACACGCTACCCATTTACACTCCCCTGCCCATCCTGCTCTGTCCCTGTAACCCAGACCCGAATCTGCACAGGGGCTGGTTTAGCACAGTGGGCTAAACAGCTGGCTTGTACATAGAACATAGAAACATAGAAAATACAGCACAGAACAGGCCCTTCGGCCCACGATGTTGTGCCGAACCTTTGTCCTAGATTAATCATAGATTATCATTGAATTTACAGTGCAGAAGGAGGCCATTCGGCCCTTTGAGTCTGCACCGGCTCTTGGAAAGAGCACCCTACCCAAACGCAACACCTCCACCCAACACCAAGGGCAATTTGGACATTAAGGGCAATTTATCATTGGCCAATTCACCTAACCCGCACATCTTTGGACTGTGGGAGGAAACCGGAGCACCCGGAGGAAACCCACGCAGACACGAGGAGGACGTGCAGACTCCGCACAGACAATGACCCAAGCCGGAATAGAACCTGGGACCATGGAGCTGTGAAGCAATTGTGCTATCCACAATGCTACCGTGCTGCCCTTAAGAACAAATAAATCTACATTATATCATTTTACCGTCATCCATGTACCTATCCAATAGCTGCTTGAAGGTCCCTAATGTTTCCGACTCAACTACTTCCACAGGCAGTGCATTCCATGCCCCACTACTCTCTGGGTAAAGAACCTACCTCTGATATCCCTCCTATATCTTCCACCTTTCACCTTAAATTTATGTCCCCTTGTAATGGTGTGTCCCACCCGGGGAAAAAGTCTCTGACTGTCTACTCTATCTATTCCCCTGATCATCTTATAAACCTCTATCAAGTCGCCCCTCATCCTTCTCCGCTCTAATGAGAAAAGGCCTAGCACCCTCAACCTTTCCTCGTAAGACCTACTCTCCATTCCAGGCAACATCCTGGTAAATCTTCTTTGCACCTTTTCCAGAGCTTCCACATCCTTCCTAAAATGAGGCGACCAGAACTGTACACAGTACTCCAAATGTGGCCTTACCAAAGTTTTGTACAGCTGCATCATCACCTCACGGCTCTCAAATTCAATCCCTCTGTTAATGAACACGAGCACACCATAGGCCTTCTTCACAGCTCTATCCACTTGTGTGGCAACTTTCAAAGATGTATGAACATAGACCCCAAGATCTCTCTGCTCCTCCACATTGCCAAGAACTCTACCGTTAACCCTATATTCCGCATTCATATTTGTCCTTCCAAAATGGACAACCTCACACTTTTCAGGGTTAAACTCCATCTGCCTCTTCTCAGCCCAGCTCTGCATCCTATCTATGTCTCTTTGCAGCCGACAACAGCCCTCCTTACTATCCACAACTCCACCAATCTTTGTATCGTCTGCAAATTTACTGACCCACCCTTCAACTCCCTCATCCAAGTCATTAATGAAAATCACAAACAGCAGAGGACCCAGAACTGATCCCTGCAGTACGCCACTGGTAACTGGGATCCAGGCTGAATATTTGCCATCCACCACCACTCTCTGACTTCTATCGGTTAGCCAGTTCGTTATCCAACTGGCCAAATTTCCCACTATCCCATGCCTCCTTACTTTCTGCATAAGCCTACCATGGGGAACTTTATCAAATGCCTTACTAAAATCCATGTACACTACATCCACTGCTTTACCTTCATCCACATGCTTGGTCACCTCCACAAAGAATTCAATAAGATTTGTAAGGCAAGACCTACCCCTCACAAATCCGTGCTGACTATCCCTAATCAAGCAGTGTCTTTCCAGATGCTCAGAAATCCTATCCTTCAGTACCCTTTCCATTACTTTGCCTACCACCGAAGTAAGACTAACTGGCCTGTAATTCCCAGGGTTATCCCTAGTTCCTTTTTTGAACAGGGGCACGACATTCGCCACTCTCCAATCCCCTGGTACCACCCCTGTTGACAGTGAGGACGAAAAGATCATTGCCAACGGCTCTGCAATTTCATCTCTTGCTTCCCATAGAATCCTTGGATATATCCCGTCAGGCCCGGGGGACTTGTCTATCCTCAAGTTTTTCAAAATGCCCAACACATCTTCCTTCCTGACAAGTATTTCCTCGAGCTTACCAATCTGTTTCACACTGTCCTCTCCAACAATATCGCCCCTCTCATTTGTAAATACAGAAGAAAAATACTCATTCAAGACCTCTCCTATCTCTTCAGACTCAATACACAATCTCCCGCTACTGTCCTTGATCGGACCTACCCTCGCTCTAGTCATTCTCATATTTCTCACATATGTGTAAAAGGCCTTGGGGTTTTCCTTGATCCTACCCGCCAAAGATTGTTCATGCCCTCTCTTAGCTCTCCTAATCCCTTTCTTCAGTTCCCGCCTGGCTATCTTGTATCCCTCCAATGCCCTGTCTGAACCTTGTTTCCTCAGCCTTACATAAGTCACCTTTTTCCTCTTAACAAGACATTCAACCTCTCTTGTCAACCATGGTTCCCTCACTCGACCATCTCTTCCCTGCCTGACAGGGACATACATATCAAGGGCACGTAGCACCTGTTCCTTGAACAAGTTCCACATTTCACTTGTGTCCTTCCCTGCCAGCCTATGTTCCCAACTTATGCACTTCAATTCTTGTCTGACAACATCGTATTTACCCTTCCCCCAATTGTAAACCTTGCCCTGTTGCACGTACCTATCCCTCTCCATTACTAAAGTGAAAGTCACAGAATTGTGGTCACTATCTCCAAAATGCTCCCCCACTAACAAATCTATCACTTGCCCTGGTTCATTACCCAGTACTAAATCCAATATTGCCCCCCCCTCTGGTCGGACAATCTACAATTGTAATGCAGAACAACGCCAGCAGCGCGGGTCCAAATCCCGGACCAGCCTCCCCGAACAGACACCGGAATGTGGCGACTGGGGGCTTTTCACAGTAACTTCATTGAAGCCTACTGGTGACAATAAGCGATTATTATTATTATTATTACATCCCTGCACATCAAGGAGCAATTTAACATGGCCAATCCACCTAATGATCATTCTCAACCTCCTGTGCCACCTCCATCAACTTGTGCACAAGCCAGCCCCCCAGGTCTGTCAGCTTTAGAACTGTGCTCTTTATTTGAATGGTCTTTTTTGTGTTCCTCTCTAAATGAATCACTTCACCCTTCACTGCATTCATTTTTAGCAGCTGCGTGTCTGCTCCTTCCACCAGCCTGTCTTACGCCCTCTTCATGACTATTATCATCCGTCCAACTGTTCACAATACTTACAATTTTTATCTCATCTGCAAATTTTGAAATTGTGCCCAGTACACCCAAATCTGGGTGATAAATATTTCTTAAAACAAATTCAGAGTACCCAATTCATTTTTTCCAATTAAGGGGCAATTCAGCATGGCCAATCCACCTACCCTGCACATCTTTGGGTTGTGGGGGCGAAACCCACGCAAACACGGGGAGAATGTGTAAACACCACAGAGACAGTGACCCAGAATTGAACCTGGGACCTCAGCGCCGTGAGGCAGCAGGGCTAACCCACTGCGCCACCGTGCTGCCCTGGGTGATAAATATAAGCCCGGGAAAGGCAGAGGTTTATTCCGACCCCCTGGGAAAGTCGCCTTCTTCTGAGCTGAAAAAAGAACCATTCACCATTGCTCCCTGGTTCCTGTCACTCAGCCAGTTTTGTATCTGGGCTCAGTAAGAAGTCTTACAACCCCAGGTTAAAGTCCAACAGGTTTGTTTCAATGTCACTAGCTTTCGGAGCGCTGCTCCTTCCTCAGGTGAATGAAGAGGTCTGTTCCAGAAACATATATATAGACAGATTCAAAGATGCTAGACAATTGCCCATTCTCCTAGCTTGTCCAAATCCTTCTGCAGCCCCCTTGCTTCCTCAATACTACCTGTCCCTCTGCAGATCTTTGTATCATCTGCAAACTTAGCAACAGTGCCTTCAGTACCTTCTTCCAGATCATTAATGTATATTGTTAAAAGTTGTGGTCCCAGCACAGATCCCTGAGGCACACCACTAGTCACCGACTGCCATCCTGAAAAAGACCCCTTTATCTCCACTCTTTGCCTTCTGCCAATCAG
Organism: Scyliorhinus torazame; assembly: GCF_047496885.1. Lineage (NCBI taxonomy): Eukaryota > Metazoa > Chordata > Chondrichthyes > Carcharhiniformes > Scyliorhinidae > Scyliorhinus > Scyliorhinus torazame. Next base: position 112,139,725 of record NC_092710.1, on the reverse strand, counting down.
CTAATCCTCTATCCATGCCAGAATCTTACCCTTAACACCATGGGCTTTTAACTTATTTAACAGTCTCCTATGCGGCACCTTGTCAAAGGCCTTCTGGAAATCTAAATAAATCACCTCCACTGGTTCTCCTTTGTCTAGTTTCCTTGTTACCTCCTCAAAAAACTCTAACAGATTTGTCAGACATTTGTTTCTTTATAAATTTAGAATGCCCAATTATTTTTTCCAATTAAGGGGCAATTTAGCGTGGCCAGTCCACCTACCCTGCACATCTTTGGGTTGTGGGGGTGAAACCCACGCAGAAACGGGGAGAATGTGCAAACTCCACACGGACAGTGACCCAGAGCCGGGATTCAAACCCGGGTCCTCAGCGCCATAGGCAGCAATGCTACAGATTTGTCAGACATGACCTTCCTTTGACAAAGCTGTGCTGACTCAGTCCTATTTTACCATGCACTTCCAAGTACTTTGCAATCTCATCTTTAATGACAGACTCTAAAACCTTACCAATGACCCAAGTCTGGCTAACCGGCCTATAATTTCCCGTCTTCTGCCTCACTCCCTTCTTAAACAGCAATGTTACATTAGCCACTTTCCAGTCCTCTGGGACCCTTCCTGCCTCCAGTGATTCCCGAAAAATCACCACCAACGCCTCCACAATCTCCTCAGCTACCTCCTTTGGAACCCTGGTGTGTAGTCCATCCGGTCCAGGTGACTTATCCACCTTCAGACCTTTCAGTTTCCCCAGAATCTTCTCCTTAGTAATGGTCACTGCACTCACCTCTGCCCCCTGATTCTCCTGGAGCTCTGGCATCCCACTGGTGTCTTCCACCGTGAAGACTGATGCAAAGTAATTATTCAGCTCATCTGCCATTTCTTTGTTTCTTATTGTTACTTCTCCAGCCACATTTTCCAGTGGTCCAATGTCTATTTTTGTCTTTCTCTTACCATTTATATATTGAAAAAAACTCTTCCTATCTTCTTTTATATTACTAGCTAGTTTGCACTCATATTTCATCTTCTCTCCCCTTATTGCTTTTTTAGTTGTCCTCTGCTTATTTTTGAAGGCTTCCGAATCCTCTAGCTTCTCACTAATCCCCGCCACTTTGTATGCTTTTTCTTTTGCTTTTTTGCTGTCCTTGACATCCCTCGTCAGCCATGGATGCCTTGTCCTCCCCTTAGCATGTTTCCTCCTCCTTGGGATGAATTTCTGCTGTGCCTCCAGAATAACCCCCAAAAACTCCTGCCATTGCTGTTCCATTGTCTTCCCTGCTAGTCTCCTTTTCCAATCAACTCTGGCCAGCTCCTCCCTCATGTCTTTGTAGTTACCCTTATATAATTGTAATACCGTGTGGTATTATCAGGTATTGCTGTACCTAAGAGGCTGATGACCATTGGTTAAACCTAGGAGTTTACCATTGGCTGTTGATACATGGCTCCGCCCTGACAGGCGGAGTATAAGAACCGGTGCCGTCCCAGCAGCCTTCACTTTCTGTATCGAAGTTGCTGGGGAACAAGTTCTAGTCGATTAAAGCCTTCAGTTATGAAATCACTTTGTCCTGAGTGTAATTGATCGCGCATCATACTGTTACATCTGATTGCAGCTTCTCCCTCTCAAACTGCAGGGTAAATTCTATCATATTGTGGTCACTGCTCCCTAAGGGTTCCATCACCTAAAGATCCATAATCGAGTCTGCCTCATTACACATCACCAAATCCAGAATTGCCTGTTCCCTAGTGGGCTCCACCACAAAGTGCTCCAAAAAAACATCACTTCAACATTCCACAAATTCCTTTTCTTGGGATCCACTACCAACCTGTTTTTCCCAGTCCACAAGCATGGGCTAAATCGCTGGCTTTTACAGAAGGCCAAGCAGCGCGGGTTCAATTCCCGTACCGGCCTCCCCGAACAGGTGCCGGAATGTGGCGACTAGGGGCTTTTCACAGTAACTTCATTGAAGCCTACTTGTGACAAGAAGCGATTTTCATTTCATTTAATTTCATATTGAAGTCCCCATGATTCTTGTGATATTGCCTTTTTACAGGCTTTCTCTAAATCCTGATTTACACACCTGCTGTGTACGGCAGAGTCTCTCTGAACCCGGTAAACCCGGTGTGTACGGCAGAGTCTCTCTGAACCCGGTAAAACAGGTGTGTACGGCAGAGTCTCTCTGAACCCGGTAAACCCGGTGTGTACGGCAGAGTCTCTCTGAACCCGGTAAACCCGGTGTGTACGGCAGAGTCTCTCTGAACCCGGTAAACCCGGAGTGTACGGCAGTGTCTCTCTGAACCCGGTAAACCCGGTGTGTGTGGCAGTCTCTCTGAACCCGGTAAACCCGGTGTGTACGGCAGAGTCTCTCTGAACCCGGTAAACCCGGTAAGTACGGCAGAATCTCTCTGAACCCGGTAAACACGGTGTTTACGGCAGAGTCTCTCTGAACCCGGTAAACCCGGTGTGTACGGCAGAGTCTCTCTGAATCTGGTAAACCCGGTGTGTACGGCAGAGTCTCTCTGAACCCGGTAAAACCAGTGTGTACGGCAGAGTTTCTCTGAATCTGGTAAACCCGGTGTGTACGGCAGAGTCTTTCTGAACCTGGTAAACCCGGTGTGTACGGCAGAGTCTCTCTGAACCCGGTAAACCCGGTGTGTACGGCAGAGTCTCTCTGAACCCGGTAAACATGGTGTGTACGGCAGAGTCTCTCTGATCCCGGTAAACCCGGTGTGTACGGCAGAGTCTCTCTGAACCCGGTAAACCCGGTGTGTACGGCAGAGTCTCTCTGAACCCGGTAAACACGGTGTGTGCGGCAGAGTCTCTCTGAACCCGGTAAACCTGGTGTGTACGGCAGAGTCTCTCTGAACCTGGTAAACCCGGTGTGTACGGCAGAGTTTCTCTGAATCTGGTAAACCCGGTGTGTTCGGCAGAGTCTCTCTGAACCCGGTAAACCCGGTGTGTTCAGCAGAGTCTCTCTGAACCTGGTAAACCCGGTGTGTACGGCAGAGTCTCTCTGAACCTGGTAAAACCAGTGTGTACGGCAGAGTTTCTCTGAATCTGGTAAACCCGGTGTGTACGGCAGAGTTTCTCTGAATCTGGTAAATCCGGTGTGTACGGCAGAGTCTCTCTGAACCTGGTAAACCCGGTGTGTTCGGCAGTCTCTCTGAACCCGGTAAACCCGGTGTGTTCAGCAGAGTCTCTCTGAACCCGGTAAAACCAGTGTTTACGGCAGAGTTTCTCTGAATCTGGTAAACCCGGTGTGTACGGCAGAGTCTCTCTGAACCTGGTAAACCCGGTGTGTACGGCAGAGTCTCTCTGAACCCGGTAAACCCGGTGTGTACGGCAGAGTCTCTCTGAACCCGGTAAACATGGTGTGTACGGCAGAGTCTCTCTGATCCCGGTAAACCCGGTGTGTACGGCAGAGTCTCTCTGAACACGGTAAACCCGGTGTGTACGGCAGAGTCTCTCTGAACCCGGTAAACACGGTGTGTGCGGCAGAGTCTCTCTGAACCCGGTAAACCCGGTGTGTACGGCAGAGTCTCTCTGAACCCGGTAAACCTGGTGTGTACGGCAGAGTCTCTCTGAACCTGGTAAACCCGGTGTTTACGGCAGAGTCTCTCAGAACCTGGTAAACCCGGTGTTTACGGCAGAGTCTCTCTGAATCTGGTAAACCCGGTGTGTATGGCAGATTCTCTCTGAACCCGGTAAACCCGGTGTGTTCGGCAGAGTCTCTCTGAACCCGGTAAACCCGGTGTGTACGGCAGTGTCTCTCTGAACCCGGTAAACCCGGTGTGTGTGGCAGTCTCTCTGAACCCGGTAAACCCGGTGTGTACGGCAGAGTCTCTCTGAACCCGGTAAACCCGGTAAGTACGGCAGAATCTCTCTGAACCCGGTAAACACGGTGTTTACGGCAGAGTCTCTCTGAACCCGGTAAACCCGGTGTGTACGGCAGAGTCTCTCTGAATCTGGTAAACCCGGTGTGTACGGCAGAGTCTCTCTGAACCCGGTAAAACCGGTGTGTACGGCAGAGTTTCTCTGAACCTGGTAAACCCGGTGTGTACGGCAGAGTCTCTCTGAACCCGGTAAACATGGTGTGTACGGCAGAGTCTCTCTGATCCCGGTAAACCCGGTGTGTACGGCAGAGTCTCTCTGAACCCGGTAAACCCGGTGTGTACGGCAGAGTCTCTCTGAACCCGGTAAACACGGTGTGTGCGGCAGAGTCTCTCTGAACCCGGTAAACCCGGTGTGTACGGCAGAGTCTCTCTGAACCCGGTAAACCTGGTGTGTACGGCAGAGTCTCTCTGAACCTGGTAAACCCGGTGTTTACGGCAGAGTCTCTCAGAACCTGGTAAACCCGGTGTTTACGGCAGAGTCTCTCTGAATCTGGTAAACCCGGTGTGTACGGCAGATTCTCTCTGAACCCGGTAAACCCGGTGTGTACGGCAGAGTCTCTCTGAACCCGGCAAACCCGGTGTGTACGGCAGTGTCTCTCTGAACCCGGTAAACCCGGTGTGTGTGGCAGTCTCTCTGAACCCGGTAAACCCGGTGTGTACGGCAGAGTCTCTCTGAACCCGGTAAACCCGGTAAGTACGGCAGAATCTCTCTGAACCCGGAAAACACGGTGTTTACGGCAGAGTCTCTCTGAACCTGGTAAACCCGGTGTGTACGGCAGAGTCTCTCTGAACCCGGTAAAACCGGTGTGTATGGCAGAGTTTCTCTGAACCTGGTAAACCCGGTGTGTACGGCAGAGTCTCTCTGAATCTGGTAAACCCGGTGTGTACGGCAGAGTCTCTCTGAACCCGGTAAAACCGGTGTGTACGGCAGAGTGTCTCTGAACCTGGTAAACCCGGTGTGTATGGCAGAGTCTCTCTGAACCCGGTAAACCCGGTGTGTACGGCAGAGTCTCTCTGAACCTGGTAAACCCGGTGTGTGCGGCAGAGTCTCTCTGAACCTGGTAAACCCGGTGTGTTCGGCAGAGTCTCTCTGAACCCGGTAAACCCGGTGTGTACGGCAGAGTCTCTCTGAACCCGGTAAACCCGGTGTGTACGGCAGAGTCTCTCTGAACCCGGTAAACCCGGTGTGTACGGCAGAGTCTCTCTGAACCCGGCAAACACGGTGAATACGGCAGAGTCTCTCTGAACCCGGTAAACCCGGTGTGTACGGCAGAGTCTCTCTGAACCCGGTAAACCCGGTGTGTTCAGCAGAGTCTCTCTGAACCCGGTAAACCCGGTGTGTACGGCAGAGTCTCTCTGAACCCGGTAAACCCGGTGTGTACGGCAGAGTCTCTCTGAACCCGGTAAACCCGGTGTGTACGGCAGAGTCTCTCTGAACCCGGTAAAACCGGTGTGTTCGGCAGAGTCTCTCTGAACCCGGTAAACCCGGTGTGTACGGCAGAGTCTCTCTGAACCCGGTAAACCCGGTGTGTACGGCAGAGTCTCTCTGAACCCGGTAAACCCGGTGTGTACGGCAGAGTCTCTCTGAACCCGGTAAACCCGGTGTGTACGGCAGAGTCTCTCTGAACCTGGTAAACCCGGTGTGTACGGCAGAGTCTCTCCGAACCCGGTAAACCCGGTGTGTACGGCAGAGTCTCTCTGAACCCGGTAAACCCGGTGTGTACGGCAGAGTCTCTCTGAACCCGGTAAACCCAGTGTGTACGGCAGAGTCTCTCTGAACCCGGTAAACCCGGTGTGTTCGGCAGTCTCTCTGAACCCGGTAAACCCGGTGTGTTCGGCAGAGTCTCTCTGAACCCGGTAAACCCGGTGTGTACGGCAGAGTCTCTCTGAACCCGGTAAACCCGGTGTGTGCGGCAGAGTCTCTCTGAACCCGGTAAACCCGGTGTGTACGGCAGAGTCTCTCTGAACCTGGTACACCCGGTGTGTACGGCAGAGTCTCTCTGAACCCAGTAAACACGGTGTTTACGGCAGAGTCTCTCTGAACCTGGTAAACCCGGTGTGTACGGCAGAGTCTCTCTGAATCTGGTAAACCCGGTGTGTACGGCAGAGTCTCTCTGAACCCGGTAAACGCGGTGTGTACGGCAGAGTCTCTCTGAACCCGGTAAACCTGGTGTGTACGGCAGAGTCTCTCTGAACCCGGTAAACCAGGTGTTTACGGCAGAGTCTCTCTGAACCTGGTAAACCCGGTGTGTACGGCAGAGTCTCTCTGAACCCGGTAAACCCGGTGTGTACGGCAGAGTCTCTCTGAACCCGGTAAACCCGGTGTGTACGGCAGAGTCTCTCTGAACCCGGTAAACCCGGTGTGTGCGGCAGAGTCTCTCTGAACCTGGTAAACCCGGTGTTTAAGGCAGAGTCTCTCTGAACCCGGTAAACCCGGTGTGTACGGCAGAGTCTCTCTGAACCCGGTAAACCCGGTGTGTACGGCAGAGTCTCTCTGAACCCGGTAAACCCGGTGTGGACAGCAGAGTCTATCTGAACCCGGTAAACCCGGTGTGTACGGCAGAGTCTCTCTGAACCCGGTGAACCCGGTGTGTACGGCAGAGTCTCTCTGATCCCGGTAAACCCGGTGTGTGCGGCAGAGTCTCTCTGAACCTGGTAAACCCGGTGTGTACGGCAGAGTCTCTCTGAACCCGGTAAACCCGGTGTGTATGGCAGAGTCTCTCTGAACCCGGTAAAACCGGTGTGTACGGCAAAGTCTCTCTGAACCTGGTAAACCCGGTGTGTACGGCAGAGTCTCTCTGAACCCGGTAAACCCGGTGTGTACGGCAGAGTCTCTCTGAACCTGGTAAACCCGGTGTGTACGGCAGAGTCTCTCTGAATCTGGTAAACCCGGTGTGGACGGCAGAGTCTCTCTGAACCTGGTAAACCCGGTGTGTGCGGCAGAGTCTCTCTGAACCCGGTAAACCCGGTGTGTGCGGCAGAGTCTCTCTGAACCCGGTAAACCCGGTGTGTACGGCAGAGTCTCTCTGAACCCGGTAAACCCGGTGTGTGCGGCAGAGTCTCTCTGAACCCGGTAAACCCGGTGTGTACGGCAGAGTCTCTCTGAACCCGGTAAACCCGGTGTGTTCGGCAGAGTCTCTCTGAACCTGGTAAACCCGGTGTGTACGGCAGAGTCTCTCTGAACCCGGTAAACGCGGTGTGTGCGGCAGAGTCTCTCTGAACCCGGTAAACCCGGTGTGTACGGCAGAGTCTCTCTGAACCCGGTAAACCCGGTGTGTACGGCAGACTCTCTCTGAACCCGGTAAACCCGGTGTGTACGGCAGAGTCTCTCTGAACCTGATAAACCCGGTGTGTTCCGCAGAGTCACTCTGAACCCGGTAAACCCGGTGTGTACGGCAGAGTCTCTCTGAACCCGGTAGACCCGGTGTGTACGGCAGACTCTCTCTGAACCCGGTAAACCCGGTGTGTACGGCAGAGTCTCTCTGAACCTGGTAAACCCGGTGTGTACGGCAGAGTCTCTCTGAACCCGGTAAACCCGGTGTGTACGGCAGAGTCTCTCTGAACCCGGTAAACCCGGTGTGTACGGCAGAGTCTCTCTGAACCCGGTAAACCCGGTGTGTGTGGCAGTCTCTCTGAACCCGGTAAACCCGGTGTGTTCGGCAGAGTCTCTCTGAACCCGGTAAACCCGGTGTGTACGGCAGTGTCTCTCTGAACCCGGTAAACCCGGTGTGTGTGGCAGTCTCTCTGAACCCGGTAAACCCGGTGTGTACGGCAGAGTCTCTCTGAACCCGGTAAACCCGGTAAGTACGGCAGAATCTCTCTGAACCCGGTAAACACGGTGTTTACGGCAGAGTCTCTCTGAACCTGGTAAACCCGGTGTGTACGGCAGAGTCTCTCTGAATCTGGTAAACCCGGGGTGTACGGCAGAGTCTCTCTGATCCCGGTAAAACAGGTGTGTACGGCAGAGTCTCTCTGACCACGGTAAACCCGGTGTGTACGGCAGAGTCTCTCTGAACCCGGTAAAACCGGTGTGTACGGCAGAGTTTCTCTGAACCTGGTAAACCCGGTGTGTACGGCAGAGTCTCTCTGAACCTGGTAAACCCGGTGTGTACGGCAGAGTCTCTCTGAACCCGGTAAACCCGGTGTGTACGACAGAGTCTCTCTGAAACCGGTAAACATGGTGTGTACGGCAGAGTCTCTCTGAACCCGGTAAACCCGGTGTGTACGGCAGAGTTTCTCTGAACCCGGTAAACCCGGTGTGTACGGCAGAGTCTCTCTGAACCCGGTAAACGCGGTGTGTGCGGCAGAGTCTCTCTGAACCCGGGAAACCCGGTGTTTACGGCAGAGTCTCTCTGAACCTGGTAAACCCGGTGTTTACGGCAGAGTCTCTCTGAACCTGGTAAACCCGGTGTGTACGGCAGAGTCTCTCTGAACCCGGTAAACCCGGTGTGTTCGGCAGAGTCTCTCTGAACCTGGTAAACCCGGTGTGTTCGGCAGTCTCTCTGAACCCGGTAAACCCGGTGTGTTCGGCAGAGTCTCTCTGAACCCGGTAAACCCGGTGTGTACGGCAGTCTCTCTGAACCCGGTAAACCCGGTGTGTTCGGCAGTCTCTCTGAACCCGGTAAACCCGGTGGGTACGGCATAGTCTCTCTGAACCTGGTAAACCCGGTGTGTGCGGCAGTCTCTCTGAACCCGGGAAACCCAGTGTGTACGGCAGAGTCTCTCTGAACCTGGTAAACCCGGTGTGTATGGCAGAGTCTCTCTGAACCCGGTAAACCCGGTGTGTGCGGCAGTCTCTCTGAACCCGGTAAACCCGGTGTGTACGGCAGAGTCTCTCTGAACCCGGTAAACCCGGTGTGTACGGCAGAGTCTCTCTGAACCCGGTAAACCCGGTGTGTACGGCAGAGTCTCTCTGAACCCGGTAAACACGGTGTTTACGGCAGAGTCTCTCTGAACCTGGTAAACCCGGTGTGTGCGGCAGAGTCTCTCTGAACCCGGTAAACCCGGTGTTTACGGCAGAGTCTCTCTGAACCCGGTAAACCCGGTGTGTACAGCAGAGTCTCTCTGAACCTGGTAAACACGGTGTTTACGGCAGAGTCTCTCTGAACCCGGTAAACCCGGTGTGTACGGCAGAGTCTCTCTGAACCCGGTAAACCCGGTGTGTACGGCAGAGTCTCTCTGAACCCGGTAAACCCGGTGTGTACGGCAGAGTCTCTCTGAACCCGGTAAAACCGGTGTGTACAGCAGAGTCTCTCTGAACCCGGTAAACCCGGTGTGTACGGCAGAGTCTCGCTGAACCCGGTAAAACCGGTGTGTACGGCAGAGTCTCTCTGAACCTGGTAAACCCGGTGTGTACGGCAGAGTCTCTCTGAACCTGGTAAACCCGGTGTGTACGGCAGAGTCTCTCTGAACCCGGTAAAACCGGTGTGTACAGCAGAGTCTCTCTGAACCCGGTAAACCCGGTGTGTACGGCAGAGTCTCGCTGAACCCGGTAAAACCGGTGTGTACGGCAGAGTCTCTCTGAACCTGGTAAACCCGGTGTGTACGGCAGAGTCTCTCTGAACCCGGTAAACCCGGTGTGTACGGCAGAGTCTCTCTGCACCTGGTAAACCCGGTGTGTACGGCAGAGTCTCTCTGAACCCGGTAAACCCGGTGTGTACGGCAGAGTCTCTCTGAACCTGGTAAACCCGGTGTGTACGGCAGAGTCTCTCTGAACCCGGTAAACCCGGTGTGTACGGCAGAGTCTCTCTGAACCCGGTAAACCCGGTGTGTACGGCAGAGTCTCTCTGAACCCGGTAAACCCGGTGTGTACGGCAGAGTCTCTCTGAACCCGGTAAACCCGGTGTGTACGGCAGAGTCTCTCTGAACCTGGTAAACCCGGTGTGTACGGCAGAGTCTCTCTGAACCCGGTAAACCCGGTGTGTACGGCAGAGTCTCTCTGAACCCGGTAAACCCGGTGTGTACGGCAGAGTCTCTCTGAACCCGGTAAACCCGGTGTGTTCGGCAGAGTCTCTCTGATCCCGGTTAACCCGGTGTGTACGGCAGAGTCTCTCTGAACCTGGTAAACCCGGTGTGTGCGGCAGAGTCTCTCTGAACCTGGTAAACCCGGTGTGTACGGCAGAGTCACTCTGAACCCGGTAAACCCGGTGTGTACGGCAGAGTCACTCTGAACCCGGTAAACCCGGTGTGTACGGCAGAGTCTCTCTGAACCCGGTAAACATGGTGTGTACGGCAGAGTCTCTCTGAACCTGGTAAACCCGGTGTGTACGGCAGAGTCTCTCTGAACCTGGTAAACCCGGTGTGTACGGCAGAGTCTCTCTGAACCCGGTAAACCCGGTGTGTACGGCAGAGTCTCTCTGAACCCGGTAAACCCGGTGTGTACGGCAGAGTCACTCTGAACCCGGTAAACCCGGTGTGTACGGCAGAGTCACTCTGAACCCGGTAAACCCGGTGTGTACGGCAGAGTCTCGCTGAACCCGGTAAACATGGTGTGTACGGCAGAGTCTCTCTGAACCCGGTAAACCCGTTGTGTACGGCAGAGTCTCTCTGAACCCGGTAAACCCGATGTGTACGGCAGAGTCTCGCTGAACCCGGTAAACATGGTGTGTACGGCAGAGTCTCTCTGAACCTGGTAAACCCGGTGTGTACGGCAGAGTCTCTTTGAACCCGGTAAACCCGGTGTGTACGGCAGAGTCTCTTTGAACCTGGTAAACTCGGTGTGTACGGCAGAGTCTCTTTGAACCTGGTAAACCCGGTGTGTACGGCAGAGTCTCTCTGGACCCGGTAAACCCGGTCTGTACGGCAGAGTCTCTCAGAACCCGGTAAACCCGGTGTGTACGGCAGAGTCTCTCTGCACCTGGTAAACCCGGTGTGTACGGCAGAGTCTCTCTGAACCCGGTAAACCCGGTGTGTACGGCAGAGTCACTCTGAACCCGGAAAACCCGTGTGTACGGCAGAGTCTCTCTGAACCCGGTAAACCCGGTGTGTACGGCAGAGTCTCTCAGAACCCGGTAAACATGGTGTGTACGGCAGAGTCTCTCTGAACCCGGTAAACCCGGTGTGTACGGCAGAGTCTCTCAGAACCCGGTAAACATGGTGTGTACGGCAGAGTCTCTCTGAACCCGGAAAACCCGTGTGTACGGCAGAGTCTCTCTGAACCCGGTAAACCCGGTGTGTACGGCAGAGTCTCTCAGAACCCGGTAAACATGGTGTGTACGGCAGAGTCTCTCTGAACCCGGTAAACCCGGTGTGTACGGCAGAGTCTCTCTGAACCTGGTAAACCCGGTGTGTACGGCAGAGTCTCTCTGAACCCGGTAAACCCGATGTGTGCGGCAGAGTCTCTCTGAACCTGGTAAACCCGGTGTGTACGGCAGAGTCTCTCTGAACCCGGTAAACCCGGTGTGTATGGCAGAGTCTCTCTGAACCCGGTAGACCTGGTGTGTACGGCAGACTCTCTCTGAACCCGGTAAACCCGGTGTGTACGGCAGAGTCTCTCTGAACCTGGTAAACCCGGTGTGTACGGCAGAGTCTCTCTGAACCCGGTAAACCCGGTGTGTACGGCAGAGTCTCTCTGAACCCGGTAAACCCGGTGTGTACGGCAGAGTCGCTCTGAACCCGGTAAACCCGGTGTGTACGGCAGAGTCGCTCTGAACCCGGTAAACCCGGTGTGTACGGCAGAGTCTCTCTGAACCCGGTAAACCCAGTGTGTACGGCAGAGTCTCTCTGAACCTGGTCAACCCGGTGTGTACGGCAGAGTCTCTCTGAACCCGGTAAACCCGGTGTGTACGGCAGAGTCTCTCTGAACCCGGTAAACCCGGTGTGTACGGCAGAGTCTCTCTGAACCCGGTAAACCCGGTGTGTACGGCAGAGTCGCTCTGAACCCGGTAAACCCGGTGTGTACGGCAGAGTCTCTCTGAACCCGGTAAACCCAGTGTGTACGGCAGAGTCTCTCTGAACCTGGTCAACCCGGTGTGTACGGCAGAGTCTCTCAGAACCTGGTAAACCCGGTGTTTACGGCAGAGTCTCTCTGAATCTGGTAAACCCGGTGTGTACGGCAGAGTCTCTCTGAACCCGGTAAACCCGGTGTGTGTGGCAGTCTCTCTGAACCCGGTAAACCCGGTGTGTTCGGCAGAGTCTCTCTGAACCCCGTAAACCCGGTGTGTACGGCAGTGTCTCTCTGAACCCGGTAAACCCGGTGTGTGTGGCAGTCTCTCTGAACCCGGTAAACCCGGTGTGTACGGCAGAGTCTCTCTGAACCCGGTAAACCCGGTAAGTACGGCAGAATCTCTCTGAACCCGGTAAACACGGTGTTTACGGCAGAGTCTCTCTGAACCTGGTAAACCCGGTGTGTACGGCAGAGTCTCTCTGAATCTGGTAAACCCGGTGTGTACGGCAGAGTCTCTCTGAACCCGGTAAAACCGGTGTGTACGGCAGAGTTTCTCTGAACCTGGTAAACCCGGTGTGTACGGCAGAGTCTCTCTGAACCTGGTAAACCCGGTGTGTACGGCAGAGTCTCTCTGAACCCGGTAAACCCGGTGTGTACGACAGAGTCTCTCTGAAACCGGTAAACATGGTGTGTACGGCAGAGTCTCTCTGAACCCGGTAAACCCGGTGTGTACGGCAGAGTCTCTCTGAACCCGGTAAACCCGGTGTGTACGGCAGAGTCTCTCTGAACCCGGTAAACGCGGTGTGTGCGGCAGAGTCTCTCTGAACCCGGTAAACCCGGTGTTTACGGCAGAGTCTCTCTGAACCTGGTAAACCCGGTGTGTACGTCAGAGTCTCTCTGAACCCGGTAAACCCGGTGTGTTCGGCAGAGTCTCTCTGAACCTGGTAAACCTGGTGTGTTCGGCAGTCTCTCTGAACCCGGTAAACCCGGTGTGTTCGGCAGAGTCTCTCTGAACCCGGTAAACCCGGTGTGTACGGCAGTCTCTCTGAACCCGGTAAACCCGGTGTGTTCGGCAGTCTCTCTGAACCCGGTAAACCCGGTGTGTACGGCAGAGTCTCTCTGAACCTGGTAAACCCGGTGTGTGCGGCAGTCTCTCTGAACCCGGTAAACCCGGTGTGTACGGCAGAGTCTCTCTGAACCTGGTAAACCCGGTGTGTACGGCAGAGTCTCTCTGAACCCGGTAAACCCGGTGTGTGCAGCAGTCTCTCTGAACCCGGTAAACCCGGTGTGTACGGCAGAGTCTCTCTGAACCCGGTAAACCCGGTGTGTACGGCAGAGTCTCTCTGAACCCGGTAAACCCGGTGTTTACGGCAGAGTCTCTCTGAACGCGGTAAACCCGGTGTGTACAGCAGAGTCTCTCTGAACCCGGTAAACCCGGTGTGTACGGCAGAGTCTCTCTGAACCCGGTAAACCCGGTGTGTACGGCAGAGTCTCTCTGAACCCGGTAAAACCGGTGTGTACAGCAGAGTCTCTCTGAACCCGGTAAACCCGGTGTGTACGGCAGAGTCTCGCTGAACCCGGTAAAACCGGTGTGTACGGCAGAGTCTCTCTGAACCTGGTAAACCCGGTGTGTACGGCAGAGTCTCTCTGAACCTGGTAAACCCGGTGTGTACGGCAGAGTCTCTCTGAACCCGGTAAACCCGGTGTGTACGGCAGAGTCTCTCTGAACCCGGTAAACCCGGTGTGTACGGCAGAGTCTCTCTGAACCCGGTAAACCCGGTGTGTACGGCAGAGTCTCTCTGAACCCGGTAAACCCGGTGTGTACGGCAGAGTCTCTCTGAACCTGGTAAACCCGGTGTGTACGGCAGAGTCTCTCTGAACCTGGTAAACCCGGTGTGTACGGCAGAGTCTCTCTGAACCCGGTAAACCCGGTGTGTACGGCAGAGTCTCTCTGAACCCGGTAAACCCGGTGTGTACGGCAGAGTCTCTCTGAACCCGGTAAACCCGGTGTGTACGGCAGAGTCTCTCTGAACCTGGTAAACCCGGTGTGTACGGCAGAGTCTCTCTGAACCCGGTAAACCCGGTGTGTACGGCAGAGTCTCTCTGAACCCGGTAAACCCGGTGTGTACGGCAGAGTCTCTCTGAACCCGGTAAACCCGGTGTGTTCGGCAGAGTCTCTCTGATCCCGGTTAACCCGGTGTGTACGGCAGAGTCTCTCTGAACCTGGTAAACCCGGTGTGTGCGGCAGAGTCTCTCTGAACCTGGTAAACCCGGTGTGTACGGCAGAGTCACTCTGAACCCGGTAAACCCGGTGTGTACGGCAGAGTCACTCTGAACCCGGTAAACCCGGTGTGTACGGGAGAGTCTCTCTGAACCCGGTAAACATGGTGTGTACGGCAGAGTGTCTCTGAACCTGGTTAACCCGGTGTGTACGGCAGAGTCTCTCTGAACCTGGTAAACCCGGTGTGTACGGCAGAGTCTCTCTGAACCCGGTAAACCCGGTGTGTACGGCAGAGTCTCTCTGAACCCGCTAAACCCGGTGTGTACGGCAGAGTCACTCTGAACCCGGTAAACCCGGTGTGTACGGCAGAGTCACTCTGAACCCGGTAAACCCGGTGTGTACGGCAGAGTCTCGCTGAACCCGGTAAACATGGTGTGTACGGCAGAGTCTCTCTGAACCCGGTAAACCCGGTGTGTACGGCAGAGTCTCTCTGAACCCGGTAAACCCGATGTGTACGGCAGAGTCTCGCTGAACCCGGTAAACCCGGTGTGTACGGCAGAGTCTCTCTGAACCTGGTAAACCCGGTGTGTACGGCAGAGTCTCTCTGAACCCGGTAAACCCGGTGTGTACGGCAGAGTCTCTTTGAACCTGGTAAACCCGGTGTGTACGGCAGAGTCTCTCTGGACCCGGTAAACCCGGTGTGTACGGCAGAGTCTCTCAGAACCCGGTAAACCCGGTGTGTACGGCAGAGTCTCTCTGAACCCGGTAAACATGGTGTGTACGGCAGAGTCTCTCTGAACCCGGTAAACCCGGTGTGTACGGCAGAGTCTCTCTGAACCCGGTATACCCGGTGTGTACGGCAGAGTCTCTCTGAACCTGGTAAACCCGGTGTGTACGGCAGAGTCTCTCTGAATCCGGTAAACCCGGTGTGTACGGCAGAGTCTCTCTGAACCCGGTAAACCCGGTGTGTACGGCAGAGTCTCTCTGAACCCGGTAAACCCGGTGTTTACGGCAGAGTCTCTCTGAACCCGGTAAACCCGGTGTGTACGGCAGAGTCTCTCTGAACCCGGTAAACCCGGTGTGTACGGCAGAGTCTCTCTGAACCCGGTAAACCCGGTGTGTACGGCAGAGTCTCTCTGAACCCGGTAAACCCGGTGTGTACGGCAGAGTCTCTCTGCACCTGGTAAACCCGGTGTGTACGGCAGAGTCTCTCTGAACCCGGTAAACCCGGTGTGTACGGCAGAGTCTCTCTGAACCTGGTAAACCCGGTGTGCACGGCAGAGTCTCTCTGAACCCGGTAAACCCGGTGTGTGCGGCAGAGTCTCTCTGAACCCGGTAAACCCGGTGTGTACGGCAGAGTCTCTCTGAACCCGGTAAACCCGGTGTGTACGGCAGAGTCTCTCTGAACCTGGTAAACCCGGTGTGTACGGCAGAGTCTCTCTGAACCTGGTAAACCCGGTGTGTACGGCAGAGTCTCTCTGTACCCGGTAAACCCGGTGTGTACGGCAGAGTCTCTCTGAACCCGGTAAACCCGGTGTGTACGGCAGAGTCTCTCTGAATCTGGTAAACCCGGTGTGTACGGCAGAGTCTCTCTGAACCCGGTAAACCCGGTGTGTACGGCAGAGTCTCTCTGAACCCGGTAAACCCGGTGTGTACGGCAGAGTCTCTCTGAACCCGGTAAACCCGGTGTGTTCGGCAGAGTCTCTCTGATCCCGGTTAACCCGGTGTGTACGGCAGAGTCTCTCTGAACCTGGTAAACCCGGTGTGTGCGGCAGAGTCTCTCTGAACCCGGTAAACCCGGTGTGTACGGCAGAGTCACTCTGAACCCGGTAAACCCGGTGTGTACGGCAGAGTCACTCTGAACCCGGTAAACCCGGTGTGCACGGCAGAGTCTCTCTGAACCCGGTAAACATGGTGTGTACGGCAGAGTCTCTCTGAACCTGGTAAACCCGGTGTGTACGGCAGAGTCTCTCTGAACCTGGTAAACCCGGTGTGTACGGCAGAGCCTCTCTGAACCCGGTAAACCCGGTGTGTACGGCAGAGTCACTCTGAACCCGGTAAACCCGGTGTGTACGGCAGAGTCTCTCTGAACCCGGTAAACCCGGTGTGTACGGCAGAGTCTCTCTGAACCCGGTAAACCCGGTGTGTACGGCATAGTCTCTCTGAACCCGGTTATCATGGTGTGTACGGCAGAGTCTCTCTGAACCCGGTAAACCCGGTGTGTACGGCAGAGTCTCTCTGAACCTGGTAAACCCGGTGTGTACGGCAGAGTCTCTCTGAACCCGGTAAACCCGGTGTGTACGGCAGAGTCTCTCTGAACCCGGTAAACCCGGTGTGTACGGCAGAGTCTCTCTGAACCCGGTAAACCCGGTGTGTACGGCATAGTCTCTCTGAACCCGGTTATCATGGTGTGTACGGCAGAGTCTCTCTGAACCCGGTAAACCCGGTGTGTACGGCAGAGTCTCTCTGAACCCGGTAAACCCGGTGTGTGCGGCAGAGTCTCTCAGAACCTGGTAAACCCGGTGTGTACGGCAGAGTCTCGCTGAACCCGGTAAACATGGTGTGTACGGCAGAGTCTCTCTGAACCCGGTAAACCCGGTGTGTACGGCAGAGTCTCTCTGAACCTGGTAAACCCGGTGTGTGCGGCAGAGTCTCTCTGAACCCGGTAAACCCGGTGTGTACGGCAGAGTCTCTCTGAACCCGGTAAACCCGGTGTGTACGGCAGAGTCTCTCTGAACCCGGTAAACCCGATGTGTACGGCAGAGTCTCGCTGAACCCGGTAAACATGGTGTGTACGGCAGAGTCTCTCTGCACCTGGTAAACCCGGTGTGTACGGCAGAGTCTCTCTGAACCCGGTAAACCCGGTGTGTACGGCAGAGTCTCTCTGAACCCGGTAAACCCGGTGTGTACGGCATAGTCTCTCTGAACCCGGTTATCATGGTGTGTACGGCAGAGTCTCTCTGAACCCGGTAAACCCGGTGTGTACGGCAGAGTCTCTCTGAACCCGGTAAACCCGGTGTGTGCGGCAGAGTCTCTCAGAACCTGGTAAACCCGGTGTGTACGGCAGAGTCTCGCTGAACCCGGTAAACATGGTGTGTACGGCAGAGTCTCTCTGAACCCGGTAAACCCGGTGTGTACGGCAGAGTCTCTCTGAACCTGGTAAACCCGGTGTGTGCGGCAGAGTCTCTCTGAACCCGGTAAACCCGGTGTGTACGGCAGAGTCTCTCTGAACCCGGTAAACCCGGTGTGTACGGCAGAGTCTCTCTGAACCCGGTAAACCCGATGTGTACGGCAGAGTCTCGCTGAACCCGGTAAACATGGTGTGTACGGCAGAGTCTCTCTGCACCTGGTAAACCCGGTGTGTACGGCAGAGTCTATCTGAACCCGGTAAACCCGGTGTGTACGGCAGAGTCTCTCTGAACCTGGTAAACCCGGTGTGTACGGCAGAGTCTCTCTGAACCTGGTAAACCCGGTGTGTACGGCAGAGTCTCTCTGAACCCGGTAAACCCGGTGTGTACGGCAGAGTCTCTCTGAACCCGGTAAACCCGGTGTGTACGGCAGAGTCTCTCTGAACCCGGTAAACCCGGTGTGTACGGCAGAGTCTCTCTGAACCTGGTAAACCCGGTGTGTACGGCAGAGTCTCTCTGAACCCGGTAAACCCGGTGTGTACGGCAGAGTCTCTCTGAACCCGGTAAACCCGGTGTGTACGGCAGAGTCTCTCTGAACCCGGTAAACCCGGTGTGTTCGGCAGAGTCTCTCTGATCCCGGTTAACCCGGTGTGTACGGCAGAGTCTCTCTGAACCTGGTAAACCCGGTGTGTGCGGCAGAGTCTCTCTGAACCTGGTAAACCCGGTGTGTACGGCAGAGTCACTCTGAACCCGGTAAACCCGGTGTGTACGGCAGAGTCACTCTGAACCCGGTAAACCCGGTGTGTACGGGAGAGTCTCTCTGAACCCGGTAAACATGGTGTGTACGGCAGAGTGTCTCTGAACCTGGTTAACCCGGTGTGTACGGCAGAGTCTCTCTGAACCTGGTAAACCCGGTGTGTACGGCAGAGTCTCTCTGAACCCGGTAAACCCGGTGTGTACGGCAGAGTCTCTCTGAACCCGCTAAACCCGGTGTGTACGGCAGAGTCACTCTGAACCCGGTAAACCCGGTGTGTACGGCAGAGTCACTCTGAACCCGGTAAACCCGGTGTGTACGGCAGAGTCTCGCTGAACCCGGTAAACATGGTGTGTACGGCAGAGTCTCTCTGAACCCGGTAAACCCGGTGTGTACGGCAGAGTCTCTCTGAACCCGGTAAACCCGATGTGTACGGCAGAGTCTCGCTGAACCCGGTAAACCCGGTGTGTACGGCAGAGTCTCTCTGAACCTGGTAAACCCGGTGTGTACGGCAGAGTCTCTCTGAACCCGGTAAACCCGGTGTGTACGGCAGAGTCTCTTTGAACCTGGTAAACCCGGTGTGTACGGCAGAGTCTCTCTGGACCCGGTAAACCCGGTGTGTACGGCAGAGTCTCTCAGAACCCGGTAAACCCGGTGTGTACGGCAGAGTCTCTCTGAACCCGGTAAACATGGTGTGTACGGCAGAGTCTCTCTGAACCCGGTAAACCCGGTGTGTACGGCAGAGTCTCTCTGAACCCGGTATACCCGGTGTGTACGGCAGAGTCTCTCTGAACCTGGTAAACCCGGTGTGTACGGCAGAGTCTCTCTGAATCCGGTAAACCCGGTGTGTACGGCAGAGTCTCTCTGAACCCGGTAAACCCGGTGTGTACGGCAGAGTCTCTCTGAACCCGGTAAACCCGGTGTTTACGGCAGAGTCTCTCTGAACCCGGTAAACCCGGTGTGTACGGCAGAGTCTCTCTGAACCCGGTAAACCCGGTGTGTACGGCAGAGTCTCTCTGAACCCGGTAAACCCGGTGTGTACGGCAGAGTCTCTCTGAACCCGGTAAACCCGGTGTGTACGGCAGAGTCTCTCTGCACCTGGTAAACCCGGTGTGTACGGCAGAGTCTCTCTGAACCCGGTAAACCCGGTGTGTACGGCAGAGTCTCTCTGAACCTGGTAAACCCGGTGTGCACGGCAGAGTCTCTCTGAACCCGGTAAACCCGGTGTGTGCGGCAGAGTCTCTCTGAACCCGGTAAACCCGGTGTGTACGGCAGAGTCTCTCTGAACCCGGTAAACCCGGTGTGTACGGCAGAGTCTCTCTGAACCTGGTAAACCCGGTGTGTACGGCAGAGTCTCTCTGAACCTGGTAAACCCGGTGTGTACGGCAGAGTCTCTCTGTACCCGGTAAACCCGGTGTGTACGGCAGAGTCTCTCTGAACCCGGTAAACCCGGTGTGTACGGCAGAGTCTCTCTGAATCTGGTAAACCCGGTGTGTACGGCAGAGTCTCTCTGAACCCGGTAAACCCGGTGTGTACGGCAGAGTCTCTCTGAACCCGGTAAACCCGGTGTGTACGGCAGAGTCTCTCTGAACCCGGTAAACCCGGTGTGTTCGGCAGAGTCTCTCTGATCCCGGTTAACCCGGTGTGTACGGCAGAGTCTCTCTGAACCTGGTAAACCCGGTGTGTGCGGCAGAGTCTCTCTGAACCCGGTAAACCCGGTGTGTACGGCAGAGTCACTCTGAACCCGGTAAACCCGGTGTGTACGGCAGAGTCACTCTGAACCCGGTAAACCCGGTGTGCACGGCAGAGTCTCTCTGAACCCGGTAAACATGGTGTGTACGGCAGAGTCTCTCTGAACCTGGTAAACCCGGTGTGTACGGCAGAGTCTCTCTGAACCTGGTAAACCCGGTGTGTACGGCAGAGCCTCTCTGAACCCGGTAAACCCGGTGTGTACGGCAGAGTCACTCTGAACCCGGTAAACCCGGTGTGTACGGCAGAGTCTCTCTGAACCCGGTAAACCCGGTGTGTACGGCAGAGTCTCTCTGAACCCGGTAAACCCGGTGTGTACGGCATAGTCTCTCTGAACCCGGTTATCATGGTGTGTACGGCAGAGTCTCTCTGAACCCGGTAAACCCGGTGTGTACGGCAGAGTCTCTCTGAACCTGGTAAACCCGGTGTGTACGGCAGAGTCTCTCTGAACCCGGTAAACCCGGTGTGTACGGCAGAGTCTCTCTGAACCCGGTAAACCCGGTGTGTACGGCAGAGTCTCTCTGAACCCGGTAAACCCGGTGTGTACGGCATAGTCTCTCTGAACCCGGTTATCATGGTGTGTACGGCAGAGTCTCTCTGAACCCGGTAAACCCGGTGTGTACGGCAGAGTCTCTCTGAACCCGGTAAACCCGGTGTGTGCGGCAGAGTCTCTCAGAACCTGGTAAACCCGGTGTGTACGGCAGAGTCTCGCTGAACCCGGTAAACATGGTGTGTACGGCAGAGTCTCTCTGAACCCGGTAAACCCGGTGTGTACGGCAGAGTCTCTCTGAACCTGGTAAACCCGGTGTGTGCGGCAGAGTCTCTCTGAACCCGGTAAACCCGGTGTGTACGGCAGAGTCTCTCTGAACCCGGTAAACCCGGTGTGTACGGCAGAGTCTCTCTGAACCCGGTAAACCCGATGTGTACGGCAGAGTCTCGCTGAACCCGGTAAACATGGTGTGTACGGCAGAGTCTCTCTGAACCTGGTAAACCCGGTGTGTACGGCAGAGTCTCTCTGAACCCGGTAAACCCGGTGTGTACGGCAGAGTCTCTTTGAACCTGGTAAACCCGGTGTGTACGGCAGAGTCTCTTTGAACCTGGTAAACCCGGTGTGTACGGCAGAGTCTCTTTGAACCTGGTAAACCCGGTGTGTACGGCAGAGTCTCTTTGAACCTGGTAAACCCGGTGTGTACGGCAGAGTCTCTTTGAACCTGGTAAACCCGGTGTGTACGGCAGAGTCTCTTTGAACCTGGTAAACCCGGTGTGTACGGCAGAGTCTCTCTCGACCCGGTAAACCCGGTGTGTACGGCAGAGTCTCTCAGAACCTGGTAAACCCGGTGTGTGCGGCAGAGTCTCTCTTAATCTGGTAAACCCGGTGTGTACGGCAGAGTCTCTCTGAACCCGGTAAACATGGTGTGTACGGCAGAGTCTCTCTGAACCCGGTAAACCCGGTGTGTACGGCAGAGTCTCTCTGGACCCGGTAAACCCGGTGTGTACGGCAGAGTCTCTCTGAACCCGGTAAACCCGGTGTGTACGGCAGAGTCTCTCTGGACCCGGTAAACCCGGTGTGTACGGCAGAGTCTCTCTGGACCCGGTAAACCCGGTGTGTGCGGCAGAGTCTCTCTTAATCTGGTAAACGCGGTGTGTGCGGCAGAGTCTCTCTGAACCCGGTAAACCCGCTGTGTACGGCAGAGTCTCTCTGAACCCGGTAAACCCGGTGTGTACGGCAGAGTCTCTCTGGACCCGGTAAACCCGGTGTGTACGGCAGAGTCTCTCTGAACCTGGTAAACCCGGTGTGTACGGCAGAGTCTCTCTGAATCTGGTAAACCCGGTGTGTACGGCAGAGTCTCTCTGAATCTGGTAAACCCGGTGTGTACGGCAGAGTCTCTCTGAACCCGGTAAACCCGGTGTGTACGGCAGAGTCTCTCTGAACCTGGTAAACCCCGTGTGTACGGCAGAGTCTCTCTGAACCCGGTAAACCCGGTGTGTACGGCAGAGTCTCTCTGAACCCGGTAAACCCGGTGTGTACGGCAGAGTCTCTCTGAACCCGGTAAACCCGGTGTGTACGGCAGAGTCTCTCTGAACCCGGTAAACCCGGTGTGTACGGCAGAGTCTCTCTGAACCCGGTAAACCCGGTGTGTACGGCAGAGTCTCTCTGGACCCGGTAAACCCGGTGTGTACGGCAGAGTCTCTCAGAACCTGGTAAACCCGGTGTGTACGGCAGAGTCTCTCTGAACCCGGTAAACCCGGTGTGTACGGCAGAGTCTCTCTGAACCTGGTAAACCCGGTGTGTACGGCAGAGTCTCTCTGAACCCGGTAAACCCGGTGTGTATGGCAGAGTCTCTCTGAACCCGGTAAACCCGGTGTGTACGGCAGAGTCTCTCTGAACCCGGTAAACCCGGTGTGTACGGCAGAGTCTCTCTGGACCCGGTAAACCCGGTGTGTATGGCAGTGTCTCTCTGAACCTGGTAAACCCGGTGTGTACGGCAGAGACTCTCTGAACCCGGTAAACCCGGTGTGTATGGCAGAGTCTCTCTGAACCCAGTAAACCCGGTGTGTACGGCAGAGTCTCTCTGAACCCGGTATACCCGGTGTGTACGGCAGAGTCTCTCTGAACCTGGTAAACCCGGTGTGTACGGCAGAGTCTCTCTGAACCCGGTAAACCCGGTGTGTACGGCAGAGTCTCTCTGAACCTGGTAAACCCGGTGTGTACGGCAGAGTCTCTCTGAACCCGGTAAACCCGGTGTGTACGGCAGAGTCTCTCTGAACCTGGTAAACCCGGTGTGTACGGCAGAGTCTCTCTGAACCCGGTAAACCCGGTGTGTACGGCAGAGTCTCTCTGAACCCGGTAAACCCGGTGTGTACGGCAGAGTCTCTCTGAACCCGGTAAACCCGGTGTGTACGGCAGAGTCTATCTGAACCTAGTAAACCCGGTGAGTACGGCAGTGTCTCTCTGAACCCGGTAAACACGGTGTGTACGGCAGAGTCTCTCTGAACCCGGTAAACATGGTGTGTACGGCAGAGTCTCTCTGAACCCGGTAAACCCGGTGTGTACGGCAGAGTCTCTCTGAACCCGGTAAACCCGATGTTTACGGCAGAGTCTCGCTGAACCCGGTAAACATGGTGTGTACGGCAGAGTCTCTCTGAACCTGGTAAACCCGGTGTGTACGGCAGAGTCTCTCTGAACCCGGTAAACCCGGTGTGTACGGCAGAGTCTCTTTGAACCCGGTAAACCCGGTGTGTACGGCAGAGTCACTTTGAACCTGGTAAACCCGGTGTGTACGGCAGAGTCTCTCTGAACCTGGTAAACCCGGTGTGTACAGCAGAGTCTCTTTGAACCTGGTAAACCCGGTGTGTACGGCAGAGTCTCTTTGAACCTGGTAAACCCGGTGTGTACGGCAGAGTCTCTTTGAACCTGGTAAACCCGGTGTGTACGGCAGAGTCTCTCTGGACCCGGTAAACCCGGTGTGTACGGCAGAGTCTCTCAGAACCTGGTAAACCCGGTGTGTGCGGCAGAGTCTCTCTTAATCTGGTAAACCCGGTGTGTACGGCAGAGTCTCTCTGAACCCGGTAAACATGGTGTGTACGGCAGAGTCTCTCTGAACCCGGTAAACCCGGTGTGTGCGGCAGAGTCTCTCTGAACCCGGTAAACCCGCTGTGTACGGCAGAGTCTCTCTGAACCCGGTAAACCCGGTGTGTACGGCACAGTCTCTCTGGACCCGGTAAACCCGGTGTGTACGGCAGAGTCTCTCTGAACCTGGTAAACCCGGTGTGTACGGCAGAGTCTCTCTGAATGTGGTAAACCCGGTGTGTACGGCAGAGTCTCTCTGAATCTGGTAAACCCGGTGTGTACGGCAGAGTCTCTCTGAACCCGGTAAACCCGGTGTGTACGGCAGAGTCTCTCTGAACCTGGTAAACCCCGTGTGTACGGCAGAGTCTCTCTGAACCCGGTAAACCCGGTGTGTACGGCAGAGTCTCTCTGAACCCGGTAAACCCGGTGTGTACGGCAGAGTCTCTCTGAACCCGGTAAACCCGGTGTGTGCGGCAGAGTCTCTCTGAACCTAGTAAACCCGGTGTGTACGGCAGAGTCTCTCTGAACCCGGTAAACCCGGTGTGTACGGCAGAGTCTCTCTGAACCCGGTAAACCCGGTGTGTACGGCAGAGTCTCTCTGAACCCGGTAAACCCGGTGTGTACGGCAGAGTCTCTCTGAACCCGGTAAACCCGGTGTGTACGGCAGAGTCTCTCTGAACCCGGTAAACCCGGTGTGTACGGCAGAGTCTCTCTGAACCTGGTAAACCCGGTGTGTACGGCAGAGTCTCTCTGAACCTGGTAAACCCGGTGTGTACGGCAGAGTCTCTCTGTACCCGGTAAACCCGGTGTGTACGGCAGAGTCTCTCTGAACCCGGTAAACCCGGTGTGTACGGCAGAGTCTCTCTGAATCTGGTAAACCCGGTGTGTACGGCAGAGTCTCTCTGAACCCGGTAAACCCGGTGTGTACGGCAGAGTCTCTCTGAACCCGGTAAACCCGGTGTGTACGGCAGAGTCTCTCTGAACCCGGTAAACCCGGTGTGTTCGGCAGAGTCTCTCTGATCCCGGTTAACCCGGTGTGTACGGCAGAGTCTCTCTGAACCTGGTAAACCCGGTGTGTGCGGCAGAGTCTCTCTGAACCCGGTAAACCCGGTGTGTACGGCAGAGTCACTCTGAACCCGGTAAACCCGGTGTGTACGGCAGAGTCACTCTGAACCCGGTAAACCCGGTGTGCACGGCAGAGTCTCTCTGAACCCGGTAAACATGGTGTGTACGGCAGAGTCTCTCTGAACCTGGTAAACCCGGTGTGTACGGCAGAGTCTCTCTGAACCTGGTAAACCCGGTGTGTACGGCAGAGCCTCTCTGAACCCGGTAAACCCGGTGTGTACGGCAGAGTCACTCTGAACCCGGTAAACCCGGTGTGTACGGCAGAGTCTCTCTGAACCCGGTAAACCCGGTGTGTACGGCAGAGTCTCTCTGAACCCGGTAAACCCGGTGTGTACGGCATAGTCTCTCTGAACCCGGTTATCATGGTGTGTACGGCAGAGTCTCTCTGAACCCGGTAAACCCGGTGTGTACGGCAGAGTCACTCTGAACCCGGTAAACCCGGTGTGTACGGCAGAGTCTCTCTGAACCCGGTAAACCCGGTGTGTGCGGCAGAGTCTCTCAGAACCTGGTAAACCCGGTGTGTACGGCAGAGTCTCGCTGAACCCGGTAAACATGGTGTGTACGGCAGAGTCTCTCTGAACCCGGTAAACCCGGTGTGTACGGCAGAGTCTCTCTGAACCCGGTAAACCCGATGTGTACGGCAGAGTCTCGCTGAACCCGGTAAACATGGTGTGTACGGCAGAGTCTCTCTGAACCCGGTAAACCCGGTGTGTACGGCAGAGTCTCGCTGAACCCGGTAAACATGGTGTGTACGGCAGAGTCTCTCTGAACCTGGTAAACCCGGTGTGTACGGCAGAGTCTCTCTGAACCCGGTAAACCCGGTGTGTACGGCAGAGTCTCTTTGAACCCGGTAAACCCGGTGTGTACGGCAGAGTCTCTTTGAACCTGGTAAACCCGGTGTGTACGGCAGAGTCTCTCTGAACCTGGTAAACCCGGTGTGTACGGCAGAGTCTCTTTGAACCTGGTAAACCCGGTGTGTACGGCAGAGTCTCTTTGAACCTGGTAAACCCGGTGTGTACGGCAGAGTCTCTTTGAACCTGGTAAACCCGGTGTGTACGGCAGAGTCTCTCTCGACCCGGTAAACCCGGTGTGTACGGCAGAGTCTCTCAGAACCTGGTAAACCCGGTGTGTGCGGCAGAGTCTCTCTTAATCTGGTAAACCCGGTGTGTACGGCAGAGTCTCTCTGAACCCGGTAAACATGGTGTGTACGGCAGAGTCTCTCTGAACCCGGTAAACCCGGTGTGTGCGGCAGAGTCTCTCTGAACCCGGTAAACCCGCTGTGTACGGCAGAGTCTCTCTGAACCCGGTAAACCCGGTGTGTACGGCAGAGTCTCTCTGGACCCGGTAAACCCGGTGTGTACGGCAGAGTCTCTCTGAACCTGGTAAACCCGGTGTGTACGGCAGAGTCTCTCTGAATCTGGTAAACCCGGTGTGTACGGCAGAGTCTCTCTGAATCTGGTAAACCCGGTGTGTACGGCAGAGTCTCTCTGAACCCGGTAAACCCGGTGTGTACGGCAGAGTCTCTCTGAACCTGGTAAACCCCGTGTGTACGGCAGAGTCTCTCTGAACCCGGTAAACCCGGTGTGTACGGCAGAGTCTCTCTGAACCCGGTAAACCCGGTGTGTACGGCAGAGTCTCTCTGAACCCGGTAAACCCGGTGTGTACGGCAGAGTCTCTCTGAACCCGGTAAACCCGGTGTGTGCGGCAGAGTCTCTCTGAACCTAGTAAACCCGGTGTGTACGGCAGAGTCTCTCTGAACCCGGTAAACCCGGTGTGTACGGCAGAGTCTCTCTGAACCCGGTAAACCCGGTGTGTACGGCAGAGTCTCTCTGAACCCGGTAAACCCGGTGTGTACGGCAGAGTCTCTCTGAACCCGGTAAACCCGGTGTGTACGGCAGAGTCTCTCTGAACCCGGTAAACCCGGTGTGTACGGCAGAGTCTCTCTGGACCCGGTAAACCCGGTGTGTACGGCAGAGTCTCTCAGAACCTGGTAAACCCGGTGTGTACGGCAGAGTCTCTCTGAACCCGGTAAACCCGGTGTGTACGGCAGAGTCTCTCTGAACCTGGTAAACCCGGTGTGTACGGCAGAGTCTCTCTGAACCCGGTAAACCCGGTGTGTATGGCAGAGTCTCTCTGAACCCGGTAAACCCGGTGTGTACGGCAGAGTCTCTCTGAACCCGGTAAACCCGGTGTGTACGGCAGAGTCTCTCTGGACCCGGTAAACCCGGTGTGTATGGCAGTGTCTCTCTGAACCTGGTAAACCCGGTGTGTACGGCAGAGACTCTCTGAACCCGGTAAACCCGGTGTGTATGGCAGAGTCTCTCTGAACCCAGTAAACCCGGTGTGTACGGCAGAGTCTCTCTGAACCCGGTAAACCCGGTGTGTACGGCAGAGTCTCTCTGAACCTGGTAAACCCGGTGTGTACGGCAGAGTCTCTCTGAACCCGGTAAACCCGGTGTGTACGGCAGAGTCTCTCTGAACCTGGTAAACCCGGTGTGTACGGCAGAGTCTCTCTGAACCCGGTAAACCCGGTGTGTACGGCAGAGTCTCTCTGAACCTGGTAAACCCGGTGTGTACGGCAGAGTCTCTCTGAACCCGGTAAACCCGGTGTGTACGGCAGAGTCTCTCTGAACCCGGTAAACCCGGTGTGTACGGCAGAGTCTCTCTGAACCCGGTAAACCCGGTGTGTACGGCAGAGTCTATCTGAACCTAGTAAACCCGGTGAGTACGGCAGTGTCTCTCTGAACCCGGTAAACACGGTGTGTACGGCAGAGTCTCTCTGAACCCGGTAAACATGGTGTGTACGGCAGAGTCTCTCTGAACCCGGTAAACCCGGTGTGTACGGCAGAGTCTCTCTGAACCCGGTAAACCCGATGTTTACGGCAGAGTCTCGCTGAACCCGGTAAACATGGTGTGTACGGCAGAGTCTCTCTGAACCTGGTAAACCCGGTGTGTACGGCAGAGTCTCTCTGAACCCGGTAAACCCGGTGTGTACGGCAGAGTCTCTTTGAACCCGGTAAACCCGGTGTGTACGGCAGAGTCACTTTGAACCTGGTAAACCCGGTGTGTACGGCAGAGTCTCTCTGAACCTGGTAAACCCGGTGTGTACAGCAGAGTCTCTTTGAACCTGGTAAACCCGGTGTGTACGGCAGAGTCTCTTTGAACCTGGTAAACCCGGTGTGTACGGCAGAGTCTCTTTGAACCTGGTAAACCCGGTGTGTACGGCAGAGTCTCTCTGGACCCGGTAAACCCGGTGTGTACGGCAGAGTCTCTCAGAACCTGGTAAACCCGGTGTGTGCGGCAGAGTCTCTCTTAATCTGGTAAACCCGGTGTGTACGGCAGAGTCTCTCTGAACCCGGTAAACATGGTGTGTACGGCAGAGTCTCTCTGAACCCGGTAAACCCGGTGTGTGCGGCAGAGTCTCTCTGAACCCGGTAAACCCGCTGTGTACGGCAGAGTCTCTCTGAACCCGGTAAACCCGGTGTGTACGGCACAGTCTCTCTGGACCCGGTAAACCCGGTGTGTACGGCAGAGTCTCTCTGAACCTGGTAAACCCGGTGTGTACGGCAGAGTCTCTCTGAATGTGGTAAACCCGGTGTGTACGGCAGAGTCTCTCTGAATCTGGTAAACCCGGTGTGTACGGCAGAGTCTCTCTGAACCCGGTAAACCCGGTGTGTACGGCAGAGTCTCTCTGAACCTGGTAAACCCCGTGTGTACGGCAGAGTCTCTCTGAACCCGGTAAACCCGGTGTGTACGGCAGAGTCTCTCTGAACCCGGTAAACCCGGTGTGTACGGCAGAGTCTCTCTGAACCCGGTAAACCCGGTGTGTACGGCAGAGTCTCTCTGAACCCGGTAAACCCGGTGTGTGCGGCAGAGTCTCTCTGAACCTAGTAAACCCGGTGTGTACGGCAGAGTCTCTCTGAACCCGGTAAACCCGGTGTGTACGGCAGAGTCTCTCTGAACCCGGTAAACCCGGTGTGTACGGCAGAGTCTCTCTGAACCCGGTAAACCCGGTGTGTACGGCAGAGTCTCTCTGAACCCGGTAAACCCGGTGTGTACGGCAGAGTCTCTCTGAACCCGGTAAACCCGGTGTGTACGGCAGAGTCTCTCTGGACCCGGTAAACCCGGTGTGTACGGCAGAGTCTCTCTGAACCTGGTAAACCCGGTGTGTACGGCAGAGTCTCTCTGAACCCGGTAAACCCGGTGTGTACGGCAGAGTCTCTCTGAACCTGGTAAACCCGGTGTGTACGGCAGAGTCTCTCTGAACCCGGTAAACCCGGTGTGTATGGCAGAGTCTCTCTGAACCCGGTAAACCCGGTGTGTACGGCAGAGTCTCTCTGAACCCGGTAAACCCGGTCTGTACGGCAGAGTCTCTCTGGACCCGGTAAACCCGGTGTGTATGGCAGTGTCTCTCTGAACCTGGTAAACCCGGTGTGTACGGCAGAGTCTCTCTGAACCCGGTAAACCCGGTGTGTATGGCAGAGTCTCTCTGAACCCGGTAAACCCGGTGTGTACGGCAGAGTCTCTCTGAATCCGGTAAACCCGGTGTGTACGGCAGAGTCTCTCTGAACCTGGTAAACCCGGTGTGTACGGCAGAGTCTCTCTGAACCCGGTAAACCCGGTGTGTACGGCAGAGTCTCTCTGAACCTGGTAAACCCGGTGTGTACGGCAGAGTCTCTCTGAACCCGGTAAACCCGGTGTGTACGGCAGAGTCTCTCTGAACCTGGTAAACCCGGTGTGTACGGCAGAGTCTCTCTGAACCCGGTAAACCCGGTGTGTACGGCAGAGTCTCTCTGAACCCGGTAAACCCGGTGTGTACGGCAGAGTCTCTCTGAACCCGGTAAACCCGGTGTGTACGGCAGAGTCTATCTGAACCTAGTAAACCCGGTGAGTACGGCAGTGTCTCTCTGAACCCGGTAAACACGGTGTGTACGGCAGAGTCTCTCTGAACCCGGTAAACCCGGTGTGTACGGCAGAGTCTCTCTGAACCTGGTAAACCCGGTGTGTACGGCAGAGTCTCTCTGAACCCGGTAAACCCGGTGTGTACGGCAGAGTCTCTCTGAACCCGGTAAACCCGGTGTGTACGGCAGAGTCTCTTTAAACCTGGTAAACCCGGTGTGTACGGCAGAGTCTCTCTGAACCCGGTAAACCCGGTGTGTACGGCAGAGTCTCTCTGAACCCGGTAAACCCGGTGTGTACGGCAGAGTCTCTTTGAACCTGGTAAACCCGGTGTGTACGGCAGAGTCTCTCTGAACCCGGTAAACCCGGTGTGTACGGCAGAGTCTCTCTGAACCCGGTAAACCCGGTGTGTATGGCAGAGTCTCTCTGAACCCGGTAAACCCGGTGTGTACGGCAGAGTCTCTCTGAACCCGGTAAACCCGGTGTGTACGGCAGAGTCTCTCTGAACCCGGTAAACCCGGTGTGTGCGGCAGAGTCTCTCTGAACCCGGTAAACCCGGTGTGTACGGCAGAGTCTCTCTGAACCCGGTAAACCCGGTGTGTGCGGCAGAGTCTCTCTGAACCCGGTAAACCCGGTGTGTACGGCAGAGTCTCTCTGAACCCGGTAAACCCAGTGTGTACGGCAGAGTCTCTCTGAACCCGGTAAACCCGGTGTGTGCGGCAGAGTCTCTCTGAACCTGGTAAACCCGGTGTGTACGGCAGAGTCTCTCTGAACCCGGTAAACCCGGTGTGTACGGCAGTCTCTCTGAACCTGGTAAACCCGGTGTGTACGGCAGAGTCTCTCTGAACCTGGTAAACCCGGTGTGTACGGCAGAGTCTCTCTGAACACGGTAAACCCGGTGTGTACGGCAGAGTCTCTCTGAACCTGGTAAACCCGGTGTGTACGGCAGAGTCTCTCTGAACCCGGTAAACCCGGTGTGTACGGCAGAGTCTCTCTGAACCTGGTAAACCCGGTGTGTACGGCAGAGTCTCTCTGAACCCGGTAAACCCGGTGTGTACGGCAGAGTCTCTCTGAACCCGGTAAATGTACAGAAGTGTATTCTCACGATGCCGATGACCTCTTGGAAGTGGCCTTGCGAGCTGGTGTGGCTGCTGTCCAGTGAGCACCCGTTGAACTTTGGGCTTGCCTCTCTTATGTTATCAACCAGCACTGGGAGGGGATTGCCCTCATTTCTCAGCATTTAGACATCACCTGTGCAGAGATGTTGAAATCTTTGGAAGCTGTGAGTTATGCAAATATCTGTGAGTCAGGAGAACCTTCCCTGGGAAACAGGAGCAGACCTGCGCCATTCCTTACCCTGTGGGTGGAAACCTATGCAACGTTTTGAAGGTGGAATCCCTTGCGGTTCATATATGCCACAGGCTGTTCCCAGGGAGCTCTATTGGCAACATGGTTGCTGTCAATTCCCCCAGCAGCGTAGAGACATCAGTGCGGCAGTGAAACCCATTTCCCTGACAGCCTGCTCGCCATTATCTGTAGTGAAGTAATTGGCATGAGGGAAGTGGACATTGGTCACCTCTTAGTTGCAGCGACTGCAAAATGCTGCACATGGCAGCTTTGGAGTCCGCCAAGGTGGCAGTGTTAACAATGCTGAGCACTGCAAATACTTCGAGGGTGCCAAGTGTGAGATTGTCGGCAAATCCACACGGTGTCAACAGTAAGAGTGTGCTGGTGACCCGCCAACTTCCTCTTGTCACCTTCAACCCGTTCCCCTTCACCTTTGACCCGGTCCCTTCCCTCTGTGACCTATGAACCTGCTCCCATCAACCTGGACTGTGCCATTGTGGAAGTGGACAAATCGTCTCTCTCCTCCACCACCCCCCCCCCCCCCCCCCGCCCCCCCCCCCCACCCCGGCCTCCACCACTCACCACGAATCAAAGATCAGTTTGATCTCAAGAGCTACCCTACGAGATCTAGCTCAGACTGGAGCTGCCTCCTGCACGCCTCACCTCTCCCTTGTGACTGTAAACATTCATTCTGCCAACACAAAGGAGCCAAATGTATTGACTCCACCCTTTTCTTTTATAAATTTAGATTACCCAATTCATTTTCTCCAATTAAGGGGCAATTTAGCGTGGCCAATCCACCTACCCTGCACATCTTTGGGTTGTGGGGGCGAAACCCACGCAAACATGGGGAGAATGTGCAAACTCCACACGGACAGCGACCCAGAGCCAGGATCGAACCTGGGACCTCGGTGCTGTGAGGCTGCAGTGCTAACCACTGCGCCAGTGTGCTGCCCCTTTACTCATAATGTTTAGAAGCATTCACTGCACCCTCCCCTCCCCCATGCCCCCCCTCTACCGCTACACACAGAATACCAGCCCCTTGCCACTGTATTCTCCCACATCCGCACCCCGCCCTCAGTGGCACAGAGGTTAGCACTGCTGTGGTAGTATGCATTCGGGGTCATGTGGGACTGTGAAGCCGTGATGCCATTGGCTGACAGATCCCGGGTCCTGGTTGGCTGTTGATCTCTAGCTCCGCCCTGAAGGCGGAGTATAAGAACCAGGAGTTCTCCCCGCAGCTCCAGTCTGTTGCTGAACTGCGGGGAACAAGTCACGCTTAATAAAGCCTCATCGACTTCATCTCTATTCGTCTCTCGTAAGTCATTGTGCGCTACAATTTATTAAGCATGCTTAAAGGACTATGGAGCTCAGGATCGCCCCGGAATGCCTGCGGATCAGCCCCCACGCAGTGAACTCAGCAGCAGTTTTTAAACACTGGCAGACTTGTTTCGAAGGCTACCTCCGAACGGCCCCCGGCCGGATCACAGAAGAACAGAAACTGCAGGTCCTGCATTCGAGGGTAAGCCCGGAAATTTACCCTCTCATAGAAGACGCAGAGGATTTCCAGACGGCGTTCGCAGCACTAAAGAGCGTCTACGTTCGCCCAGTGAACCAGGTCTACGCACGCTACCAACTCGCAACGAGACGGCAAAGTCCCGGAGAATCGCTAGACGAATTCTACGCCGCGCTGCTCATTTTGGGACGGGTCTGCAGCTGCCCGCCGGTAAACACGGCTGAACACACGGACATGTTAATTCGCGATGCGTTTGTGGCAGGTATGAACTCTCCCCAAATCCGCCAAAGACTGTTAGAAAAAGAGTCGCTAGGACTCTCAGAGGCACGGGCCCTTGCAGCTTCCCTAGATGTGGCCGCGCAAAGCGCCCGTGCGTATGGCCCCGACCGCGTGGCAGCCCCTTGGGCTCCGTGGACCCACGTCGCGACAAACCCCCCCCCCCCCCACTCACAGGCTTGCGCGGTTCAGACGCCAGGTCATCCCGGGGGGGCCCGCTGCTACTTCTGCGGGCAGGTGAAACACCCCCGGCAGCGCTGCCCGGCCCGCGCAGCGATTTGCAAGAGCTGCGGCAAAAAAGGGCCATGTCGCGGCTGTGTGCCAGTCCCGGGGGTCGCCGCTGTCCCCGGAGAAGAAAGAGTCCAGCGCATCCCAAACGCTCCCCAACCCCCCCAGCGCCCCATGTGCGACCCGCAGGCGCCGCCATTTTGGGTCCCGGCCACCACGAGGGGAGGATGGGCGCCGCCATCTTGTGACCCCCCCAGCCATGTGCGATGCATGGGGGCGGCCATTTTGTCCACCCCGCCGCCATCTTGGGACCCCCCAGCCATGTGCGATGCATGGGGCGGCCATTTTGTCCACCCCCGCCGCCATCTCGGACGACAACAATGGACCCCAGCATCGACGGCTCCACGGGGTCCGAAGAAGACGCTGAGACACTGCGACCACATCTGGCCTCGGTGACGCTGGACCAAGCACGGCCCCGGACGCTCCAGACGACGACAACAACGGTGCTGATCAACGGACACGAGACACCATGCCTGATCGACTCCGGGAGCACAGAAAGCTTCATCCACCCCGACACGGTAAGACGCTGTTTCTTGACCATCCGTCCCAGTGCGCAAAAGATTTCCCTAGCTGCAGGATCCCACTCCGGACAGATCAAAGGGTTCTGCATAGTGACCCTAACGGTGCAAGGGAGGGAGTTTAAAAACTACAGGCTCTACGTCCTTCCCCAACTCTGCGCGCCCACATTACTGGGATTAGATTTCCAGTGCAACCTGCAGAGCCTAACATTCCAATTCGGCGGCCCAATACCCCCACTCACTATCTGCGGCCTCGCAACCCTCAAAGTTGAACCCCCATCCTTGTTTGCAAACCTCACCCCGGATTGCAAACCCATCGCCACTAGGAACAGACGGTACAGCGCCCAGGACCGGACATTTATCCGGTCCGAAGTCCAGCGGTTGCTGAAGGAAGGCATAATCCAGGCCAGCAATAGTCCCTGGAGAGCACAGGTGGTAGTAGTAAAGACAGGGGAGAAGCAAAGGATGGTCATAGACTATAGCCAGACCATCAACAGGTACACACAGCTAGATGCGTACCCTCTCCCCCGCATATCTGACATGGTCAATCGGATTGCCCAATATAAGGTCTTCTCCACCGTGGACCTCAAGTCCGCCTACCACCAGCTTCCCATCCGCCCAAGTGACCGCAAGTACACAGCCTTCGAGGCAGACGGGCGACGATACCACTTCCTAAGGGTCCCATTTGGCGTCACAAACGGGGTCTCGGTCTTCCAACGAGAGATGGACCGAATGGTTGATCAACACGGGTTGCAGGCCACGTTCCCGTAGCTCGACAACGTAACCATCTGCGGCCACGATCAGCAGGACCACGACGCCAACCTCCAAAAATTCCTCCAGACCGCTAAAGCCTTGAACCTCACATACAACGAGGACAAGTGCGTGTTTAGCACAAACCGGCTAGCCATCTTGGGATATGTAGTGCGCAATGGGATAATAGGCCCCGACCCCGAACGCATGCGCCCCTTCATGGAATTTCCCCTCCCCCACTGCTCCAAAGCCCTGAAACGCTGCCTGGGGTTTTTTTCATATTACGCCCAGTGGGTCCCCCAGTACGCAGACAATGCCCGCCCGCTAATACAGTCCACTACCTTCCCCCTGTCGACAGAGGCTCGCCAGGCCTTCAGCCGCATCAAAGCGGATATCGCAAAGGCCACGATGCACGCCATCGACGAGTCCTTCCCCTTCCAGGTCGAGAGCGACGCCTCCGATGTAGCTCTAGCGGCCACCCTTAACCAAGCGGGCAGACCCGTGGCCTTTTTCTCCCGAACCCTCCACGCCTCAGAAATTCCGCCACTCCTCAGTGGAAAAGGAAGCCCAAGCCATAGTGGAAGCTGTGCGACATTGGAGGCATTACCTGGCCGGCAGGAGATTCACTCTCCTCACTGACCAACGGTCGGTAGCTTTCATGTTCGATAATGCACAGCGGGGCAAAATTAAAAATGACAAGATCTTAAGGTGGAGGATCGAGCTCTCCACCTTCAACTACGAGATCTTGTACCGTCCCGGAAAGCTGAACGAGCCGTCCGATGCCCTATCCCGCGGCACATGTGTCAACGCACAAATAAACCGTCTCCAAACCCTCCACGAGGACCTCTGCCACCCGGGAGTCACTCGGTTCTACCATTTTATAAAGTCCCGCAACCTCCCCTACTCCGTGGAGGAGGTCCGTACAGTCACCAGGAACTGCCACATCTGCGCAGAGTGCAAACCGCACTTTTTCAGGCCGGCTAGAGCGCACCTGATCAAGGCTTCCCGTCCCTTTGAACGCCTCAGTCTGGATTTCAAAGGGCCCCTCCCCTCCACCGACCGCAACACATACTTCCTGAACGTGGTGGACGAGTACTCTCGTTTCCCTTTCGCCATCCCCTGCCCCGACATGACAGCGGCCACAGTTATTAAAGCCCTTAGCACTATATTCACACTGTTCGGTTGCCCCGCATATATCCATAGCGACAGGGGGTCCTCCTTCATGAGTGACGAGCTGCGCCAGTTCCTGCTCAGCAAGGGTATAGCCTCGAGCAGGACGACCAGCTACAACCCCCGGGGGAACGGGCATGTAGAGAGGGAGAACGGCACGGTCTGGAAGACCGTCCTACAGGCCCTACGGTCCAGGGATCTCCCAGTTTCACGGTGGCAGGAGGTCCTCCCGGACGCTCTCCACTCCATCCGGCCGCTGCTGTGTACTACCACTAATCAAACGCCTCATGAGCGCCTCCTTGTCTTCCCCAGGCAGTCCTCCTCTGGAACGTCGCTGCCGACCTGGCTGGCGGCCCCAGGACCCATCTTGCTCCGGAAACATGTGCGGGCGCACAAGTCGGACCCGTTGGTCGAGAGGGTTCACCTCCTCCACGGGAACCCGCAGTACGCCTAGCGTACCCCGACGGCCGACAGGACACGGTCTCCCTGCGAGACCTGGCGCCCGCCGGCAACACGCACACCCCCCGGCACCAATCATCCCCTCCCTGCCACCGGCGCACCCCGCGACCGCCACCTTCCCGGGGGGATCGGTCCTCCTCCCATGTCCGACCAGGAGTGAAGCAGAAGCAGACACCGAAAAGCTCCCGGAGACGACAACGCTGGAACAAGCACCGGCACCACCACCGGGGCTGAGGCGATCGACAAGGAAGACCAGACCGCCCGCTCGACTCGTGGCATCGGTGTAACACAAGAATGTTGTGGGACTATAACGAGAAGGTTCTGTTCCTCTTACGAATATTGAAAATAGTTCACAAACCCTGTACATAGCCCAGTGTAGGGCAAAGTGTAGGGCACTGTAATGACATGCAAAAAGTTTTTTTCCTCCCAGGACCAGCCTTGTAAACCCCTACCACCATGCGAAGCACCACCCCGCCGGGTTCATTTTTAACAAGGGGTGAATGTGGTAGTATGCATTAGGGGTCATGTGGGACTGTGAAGCCGTGATGCCATTGGCTGACAGATCCCGGGTCCTGGTTGGCTGTTGATCTCTAGCTCCGCCCTGAAGGCGGAGTATAAGAACCAGGAGTTCTCCCCGCAGCTCCAGTCTGTTGCTGAACTGCGAGGAACAAGTCACGCTTAATAAAGCCTCATCGACTTCATCTCTATTCGTCTCTCGTAAGTCATTGTGCATTACTCCCACATCCGCACCCCGCCCTCAGTGGCAAAGGGGTTAGCACTGCCACCTCACAGACCCGGCTTCAGTTCCAACCTTGGGTCACTGTCCATGTGGAGTTTGCACTTTCTCCCCGTGTCTGCATGGGTTTCCTCCCACAGTCGTGTAGGTTCGGTGGATTGGCCATGATTAATATGCTCGTTTCCCAGAATGAGGTGGGGAGTGAGCCGAGGCAGGGTACTCTTTCGGAGTGTTGGTGCAGACTCGATGGGCTGAATGGCCTCCTTCTGGATTGTGGGGATTCTCTGGAAGCTCTCTCAGAGTCTCTGCTACTCCTCCATGTCCTTGTCTAAACCCATTCCACCCCACTCAGCCCTGATTCATCCCTGACGGTCCCCAGACTCCCTCCAAGCTGCCATCCCTCCTCCTATGGGGTGCAGAGTTCAACACGGAAGGATGCTGCCCTCACACACAACAGCACGAAGCTGACTTAGTGCACGCCATCTCGAAACAAATGACAGCCCAGGTGCTCAAGATTCTCGATCACCCCTGACCTGCTCGTGATGTGGCTGCATGCCCCTTTAAGAGACCCCCCCCCCCCCCCGAGTGTCAAGCGACCCAACAGCCAATGGGGCAGGAGCGTGTGAACCGTGGGGCCGCAGTGTGGTTTCCCAGTTAGACGTTTAGAGTCTTGGAACATGGTGGCTTTTATCTAACTCTCTGAACATTGTTTCTTACTTGAATAAATCGCTCAGTGGCGATGAGGATAAACTTGGCGCCTTTCTGCTGTTACACAAATGGGGAGAGCAGACCTCATGTGAAAACATCTCCATCAAAGCAAACTCCTTTCACAGTCTGTGAGTGACAACGCTGCTTTTGGTAAATTAGATCCATTCAACTCCCATACGGAGCAATGAGTGCTAAAAGTGGAGCATCTCTGTTACCTTTTCAAGGCAAATGAAATTGGAGGTGGGGGGGGGAAGGGAAAGCAGTGGGTAATTCTACCACTGGCCTGCAGGACTTCATTGCAGTGTTAATGTAAGCGTTCTTGTGACAATAAAGATTATTATTATAACATAATTAGCAATTTGATGTCTCCACATTCCCCCAACTCCAAAACATTCGAGGAGTTGGTGGAGTTAGTCAAGGGTCATTATCAACCGATAATAATACAGCGTTAAAAATTCAATTCAACAATAAGGGCCCCAAGGAAGATGATCACAGCGTTCGTGGCCCACCAAAAACAAACTGCTGAACAATGCAAGTTCGGGTCAGCACTCAATGACATGTTGAGAGATTGGCTGGTCTGTGGTGTCAACGACATGGTCATACAAATAACAGAGGCAGAGATAACCTTAAAGCAGCCATTAGGTGTTGCCCAGGCTATGGAAAGTGCTGAACGGGGGGGGAGGGGGGGGGGGGGGGGCGATGAAATTGTAGTGCCTGCAAGTAAGCGAGGTCCACCAGGTTTGGCAGGATGCTAAAGGCAGTCATGGTGCGAGAGATGATGGCGCAGAATCCATGTGGAAAAGAGGCTCGGAGCTAAAAAGAGTGCAGAGATGTAGGGAATTTGGTCCGCAGACCAGGAACTATGAAGAGGGCAATCAATGTGGGGGATATCACTACTCGGATATACGTAAATTCAGGGAAGCTACATGTTATGCCTGCAACAGAAGGATCATGAGAAGAAAATGCAAGACGAGGCAAATCCCATAGGGGGGCAGTAAACAAAACCCTCCAATTCTGGTCCACAGTGTTGAGAATAATCCTGAAGGTGAAGCTGAGGCACAGTTTCAACAATATCAAAGTGGGCAAGATGCCCCCAGTTACAATTGTGGTGATAGCAAATGGCCAGCCACTGAGAGTGGAGGTGGACACAGGGGCTCCACTACAGTTATAGGTGAGCAAGTGTATCGTTATCTGCAAGGTGAGGTCCAATCCTGAAGTTAAGAAGCACGTTGGCCAGGCTAGCCACATATACTGGGGAACCTTTTAGAATCCACGGAACGACCACAACGCCTGCAAGCTAACCGGACCAGTCAGCTCTGATAGTAATACGGGGCCAAGGGGCAAGTGCGACAGGCTGGGATTGACACCACCAAATTAAATTAAATTGGTTGGAGCTCTTTCAAATTGATGAAGGAGGCCTTCATGAGGTTTTTTAAAATTAGCAGGAGGTTTTCCAAAATCAGTTAAGCAAGATACAAGGCCTTAAAGCAAAGGTTTATCTGGCAGCACGGTAGCACAAGTGGATAGCACTGTGGCTGCACAGCGCCAGGGTCCCAGGTTCTATTCCCCGCTGGGTCACTGTCTGTGCAGAGTTTGCACATTCCCCCCATGTGTGCATGGGTTTCCTCCGGGTGCTCCGGTTTCCTCCCACAGTCCAAAGATGTGCAGGTTAGGTGGATTGGCCATGATAAATTGCCCTTAGTGATCAAAAAATGTTGGGAGGGGTTATTGGGTTGTGGGGATCGGGTGGACGTGAGGGCTTAAATGGGTCGGTGCAGACTCGATCGGCCGAATGGCCTTCTTCTGCACTGTATGTTCTTAAAAATCTAAAAAATTTATGGAGAACTAAAGGCCACGCCCAAGTTTTTCAGAGCTCGAAACGTTCCCTGCACCTTAAACGAGAAGGTTGAGTCTGAATTCAAGCGGCTCGACTAATTAGGCATCAGCAGGACCGTTTTCAGAGTGGGCGGCACCAATCGTGCCAGTGGTGAAGCCAGATGGAACCATCAGAACATGCGGGGATTTTAGGGCTGGTTTTGCTCAGCGGGCTAGATAGCTGGTTTGTAATGCGGAACAAGGCCAGCAGCGCGGGTTCAATTCCCGTACCAGCTTACCCGAACAGGTGCTGGAATGTGGCGACTAGGGGCTTTTTCACAGTAACTTCATACTTGTGACAAAAAAAGGTGATTATTATTATTACAAACTAACTGTGAATCAGGCAGCCAAATTGGACCGGTACCCAATACAAAGAATTGAAGATTTTTAATGCCAATTTAGCAGGAGGTTTGACTTACACCAAACTTGATATGAGTCACACATACCAACAATTAGTGAGATGAAACTTCTAGGAAACTTGTTGCCATAAACACCAACAAAGGTTTGTACCAATATACCTGGTTACCCTTTGGGGTTTCACCTGCCAGTGCGATTTTCCAGCGCATGATGGAAAGTTTACTCTCGGGACTACCTAAGTCTATCTGGATGATGTACCAATTACAGGAGCGTCTGAAGAGGGGCAGCGAGCAAACCTTGAAGAGTCTTGAAGAGATTTAAGGCCAGAGTAAGACTGAATTGAGAAAAGTGTACGTTCCAAGATCAGGAAGTGACATGCTTAGGATTCAGGGTCAACGCCAAAGAGTTTGACCCAATGGAGGAGAAGATCCAAGAGATTATAGATAAACTGGCCCCCAAAAATACATTGGAATTGAAATCCTTTTAGGAATGATAAACTATTATGGCAGATTTATTCCCAATCTTTCGACAATGTTGGCACCCTTACTGTTGCCTTTTTAACCTACTGTAAATATGGCAGTCAGTGAGGTTGTCCTCCTTTCTTTAGGTACCTATACTATATTGCTCAGAGTCGCCAGGTATCAAATGATACCACCACAAGGTTCAACCGGATATCGATCAAAGAGCCAAACACCAGTTAGTTAGTTCAAGGTCAAGGGTACTTTATTTACACACACAATTATCATGCAACATAAACACTACTAGTTAAACTACACCCATCAACTATGACAACCTGTACTTAACTTCAGGCACCCGGCTTAGGTCAGAGGAACAGTGGCCTTTGTTCGAATCTGGATCTCTCGGGTTCGAAGGAGTAATTGCTGCTCAGCTGGGCTCATCCGTCTGGTAGCGGGCGTTGAACTTGAAATTGCTTCTGGTGGTGCTGCAATTGGAGGTGGACGTTGCCGGAGAGCCAGGTCCAAGAGAGGCTGAACACATGGTAGTCTCTCTTTTTATCCTTGGGGGTTTTCGCGCTCTTTTGGGCGGTCCTTCAGTTTGGACCCCACTAATTGGGTGATCCCTCACCACTATGTTCGATTCGAACCAATAAAGGGGCGGGTGCCTTGATGGCTGGGCGTATCCTAAGCGGTCATTGACCCTGTTGTTTACGCTTCCCTAGTACAGGGAGTGGCGCCGAAATGTATGTGACTGTACCGGTCGCTCAAGTATCAGTCCTTTGTCTGGCGGAGATGGGCCATCAAATGCTAATCGTTTGGGGTTTCGATACCGTCTGGATTCCTCACTCGCAAATATACATTTCCAGGCTCTGAGCCTGCCTGAATCTCGCATTGTCCATTTTACCCACTATGCTTTGCGACCTTTACTGTGAGTGGCCATCCCAGATGTCTACATTACACACACTACTCATGAGCTCCAGAGATGGAGTTGGAAAGAGCATCAGAAAGAAGCCTTTGAACAGGTTAAATTAGAAAAGCTAAATTTAGAGTACCCATTTCTTTTTTTTTCCGATTAAGGGGCAATTTAGCGTGGCCAATCCACCTATCCTGCACATCTGTGGGGGTGAGACCCACACTGGCAAGGGGAGAATGTGCAAACTCCACACGGACAGTGACCGGGCCCAGGATCGATCCCGGTTCCTCAGTGCTGTGATGCAGCAGCGCTAACCACTGCGCCACCGTGTCGCCCTGAACAGGTTAAAATAGCTTTACAGTCATCCAGTCTCTTGGTCCACTTCGACCCTTCAAAAGCGATAATCCTGACCTGCGATTGAAAAGGAGGGGCTGGCTGTAACATTTGGAGTCAAAAGGTTCTACCAATATGCCTATGGACAACATTTCATAGTCATTACCAACCCTGTTGGCGTTATTTAGGGAGTATAAGGCCATTCCCCCCATAGCCTCAGTCAGGGTCCAACGCTAGGCCCTATTGTTAGCAGCATCTGAGTGCTCGGTTCAATATAGGCCAGGGACCCACATTTTAAGTGTGGACTCTTGGAGCTGTCTTCCTCTATCTCAGAGTATATCGCTCCACCAGTGCCACAGGAGATCGCTCCTGCTTTGCACTTCCGTGATACGTTGTCACGCGGGAGACCGGGGTTCAATTCCCCGACGGGGAGCTTGTACTTCTAGATTCACTAGGTTAATCCCAGAGCTGAAAGGGTTGGATTACGAGGAGAGGTTGAGTAGACGGGGACTGTACTCATTGGAATTTAGAAGGGTGAGGGGGGGATCTTATAGAAACATATAAGATTATGAAGGGAATAGATAGGATAGATGCGGGCAGGTTGTTTCCACTGGCGGGTGAAAGCAGAACTAGGGGGCATAGCCTCAAAATAAGGGGAAGTAGATTTAGGACTGAGTTTAGGAGGAACTTCTTCACCCAAAGGGTTGTGAAGCTATGGAATTCCTTGCCCAGTGAAGCAGTAGAGGCTCCTTCATTAAATGTTTTTAAGATAAAGATAGATAGTTTTTTGAAGAATAAAGGGATTAAGGGTTATGATGTTCGGGCTGGAAAGTGGAGCTGAGTCCACAAAAGAGCAGCCATGATCTCATTGAATGGTGGAGCAGGCTCGAGGGGCCAGATGGCCTACTCCTGCTCCTAGTTCTTATGTTCTTATGTTGCCAGTGTCGGGGAGGCAGGTCAAATTACGGGCTCAAAATTACCCCTTATTATCTCATGTTAAGAACATGGGGCGGAATTCTCCGCAATCGGCGCGATGTCCGCCGACCGGCGCCAAAAACGGCGCGAATCAGTCCGGCAATCCGCTGCCCCAAAGGTGCAGAATCCTCCGCATCTTCAGCGGCCGAGCCCTAACCTTGAGGGGCTAGGCCCGCGCAGGACTGACTTCCGCCCCGCCAGCTGGCGGGAAAGGCCTTTGGTGCCCCGCCAGCTGGCGCAAAACTGACTTTGCCGGGCGGCGCATGCGCGGGAGCGTCAGCGGCCGATCACGGCATCCCTGCGCATGTGCAGTGGAGGGGGTCTCTTCCGCCTCCACCATGGTGGAGACCATGGCGAAGGCGGAAGGAAAAGAGTGCCCCCACGGCACAGGCCCGCCCGCGGATCGGTGGGCCC
This sequence comes from Scyliorhinus torazame, assembly GCF_047496885.1. Lineage (NCBI taxonomy): Eukaryota > Metazoa > Chordata > Chondrichthyes > Carcharhiniformes > Scyliorhinidae > Scyliorhinus > Scyliorhinus torazame. The sequence continues at coordinate 112,097,418 of NC_092710.1, read as the reverse complement.
CAATTGTGGGCCAGGCCACACCCCGGGGCCAGATCGCCCCACGCCCCCACCCCCAGGACCCCGGAGCCCGCCCGCGCCACCTTGTCCCGCCGGTAAGAGAGGTGGTTTAATCCACGCCGGCGGGACAGGCATTCCAGCAGCGGGACTTCGGCCCATCCGGGCCGGAGAATCGCCGGGGGGGGGGGGGGGGGGGGCGCCAAGCGGCGCGAATATCCGGTGCCGGAGAATTCGGCAACCGGCAGTGGCGGGATTCACGCCAGCCCCCGGCGATTCTCCGACCCGGCGGGGGGTCGGAGAATTGCGCCCATGGTCCTTCACGGCTGGTATTACGATAACAAGTTGAATTGCCACCGCCCTTTCAGATAAGAAAAGACAAGTTCAGTTGCGAAGAGGGCGTATTGTTGTGGGGAGCTAAGGCGGTTGTGCCCGCCCCCGCTAGGAAGCTATGGTCACAGGAGCTACCCATCCTGGGATGACGATAAGGAAGATGCTCGCACGCAGTTACGCGTGGTGGCATGAGCTGGACGTCAACAAAGAGAATCTGGTCAAACAGTAGGACCAGTATCAAACGCAGCAACACTTGCCGTCTGCGGCCCGATGGAGTGGCCAGGTCTCCTGTGGGTGAGGCTACACATCGACTTTGCGGGCCTATGTATGGGCTCCATGTTCTTGCTGATCGTTGTTGCTTCATCAGCAATGGGAGAGAAATTGAGAAAGACATTCCCAAGGTTCTGGACTCAGATAATGGGACTGCTTTTATGTGTGAACAATTCCAACATTTTATCAGGACCAATAGCATTCAACATATTTGAGCTACTCCTTCCACCCTGCTTCAAATGGACATGCAGGGCCGCAGTGAGAAAGCAGTCACCAGCCCCTTTGCAACTCAGACTGGACGGTTCCTACCCACCTATTGTTCAACACCTCGCGTCACCAGAGGGGCCACACCCGCCGAGTTACTAATGGGCAGACACGTTAGAACGCGATTGGACCTTTCTTCCAAATTTGGTGGGGAGGATGGAAGCTAAATAAAGTGAACCATTGAAAGAACATTTGTGGTGGGTGATTTAATTCATGTGAAGAATTTTGACGCTGCCCATGAACGGTTGTGACCAAAACAGGCCCACTGTCACACAAGATGGAGGTTCAAGGGAGGAAGTTAAAAAATTACCCAGACCACTGAAGGAGGAGAGAACCACACTCTGAACTAGTGGGACAACCTGGCCCTGGTAGGCTTATCAGTGAGATGAATGCGGCTGGAAGCGATGCCACAGCAAACTACCCCATGGACGAAGCCAGCATCTTTTCAGGGAGAACTGAGGAAATTACCTGTATAGACACACCTTCACCTATTGAGAACCAGCCCATTCAGGATCAAAATCCAGTCACATCTACAGCTGAAACATCTGGCGTTGAGTTGTGTTACTCTCAAAGGGTTAAGAAGCCTCCTGACAGGCTGACCCTACACGAGACTGTTTTGAGAGCCACTTGTACATTTTTCTAAAGAGTTCCCTTGTTATTTGAGAATGTTAATCTGGGATTTAAAGGGGGAGGGATGTGGTTGCATGCCCCTTGAAGGGGCGAGTCCCTGGAGGGCCATGTGACCCAATCCGCCAATGGGGTTAGGGCGCTCAAACCCTGGGGCCGGAGCGAGGGTTCCCAGTCAGTTCGGAGTTTAGAGTCTTGGAACATGATGGCTTTTACCTCACTCTGTACACAGTTTCTTACTTTAATTGTGGATAGCACAATTGCTTCACAGCTCCAGGGTCCCAGGTTCGATTCCGGCTTGGGTCACTGTCTGTGCGGAGTCTGCACATCCTCCCCATGTGTGCGTGGGTTTCCTCCGGGTGCTCCGGTTTCCTCCCACAGTCCAAAGATGTGCAGGTTAGGTGGATTGGCCATGATAAATTGCCCTTCGTGTCCAAAATTGCCCTTAGTGTTGGGTGGGGTTACTGGGTTGTGGGGATAGGGTGGAGGTGTTGACCTTGGGTAGGGTGCTCTTTCCAAGAGCCGGTGCAGACTCGATGGGCCGAATGGCCTCCTTCTGCACTGTAAATTCTATAAATTCTATGAATTTGCTAATCTATCTGATGGTCGCCCATCCGATATTACAGTGAAGATAGTAGCAGAGATGTGGAGGAACAGATTGGGAAACAGATTTTGGAAAGGTGCAGAAGTCATAGGGTAGTAGTCATGGGCGACTTTAACTTCCCAAATATTGAGTGGAAACTCTTTAGATCAAATAGTTTGGATGGGGTGGTGTTTGTGCAGTGTGTCCAGGAAGCTTTTCTAACACAGTATGTAGATTGTCCAACCAGAGGAGGGGCAATATTGGATTTAGTACTGGGTAATGAACCAGGGCAAGTGATAGATTTGTTAGTGGGGGAGCATTTTGGAGATAGTGACCACAATTCTGTGACTTTCACTTTAGTAATGGAGAGGGATAGGTATGTGCAACAGGGCAAGGTTTACAATTGGGGGAAGGGTAAATACGATGTTGTCAGACAAGAATTGAAGTGCATAAGTTGGGAACATAGGCTGGCAGGGAAGGACACAAGTGAAATGTGGAACTTGTTCAAGGAACAGGTGCTACGTGTCCTTGATATGTATGTCCCTGTCAGGCAGGGAAGAGATGGTCGAGTGAGGGAACCATGGTTGACAAGAGAGGTTGAATGTCTTGTTAAGAGGAAAAAGGTGACTTATGTAAGGCTGAGGAAACAAGGTTCAGACAGGGCATTGGAGGGATACAAGATAGCCAGGAGGGAACTGAAGAAAGGGATTAGGAGAGCTAAGAGAGGGCATGAACAATCTTTGGCGGGTAGGATCAAGGAAAACCCCAAGGCCTTTTACACATATGTGAGAAATATGAGAATGACTAGAGCGAGGGTAGGTCCAATCAAGGACAGTAGCGGGAGATTGTGTATTGAGTCTGAAGAGATAGGCGAGGTCTTGAATGAGTACTTTTCTTCTGTATTTACAAATGAGAGGGGCGATATTGTTGGAGAGGACAGTGTGAAACAGATTGGTAAGCTCGAGGAAATACTTGTTAGGAAGGAAGATGTGTTGGGCATTTTGAAAAACTTGAGGATAGGCAAGTCCCCCGGGCCTGACGGGATATATCCAAGGATTCTATGGGAAGCAAGAATTGAAATTGCAGAGCCGTTGGCAATTATCTTTTCGTCCTCACTGTCAACAGGGGTGGTACCAGGGGATTGGAGAGTGGCGAATGTCGTGCCCCTGTTCAAAAAAGGAACTAGGGATAACCCTGGGAATTACAGGCCAGTTAGTCTTACTTCGGTGGTGGGCAAAGTAATGGAAAGGGTACTGAAGGATAGGATTTCTGAGCATCTGGAAAGACACTGCTTGATTAGGGATAGTCAGCACGGATTTGTGAGGGGTAGGTCTTGCCTTACAAATCTTATTGAATTCTTTGAGGAGGTGACCAAGCATGTGGATGAAGGTAAAACAGTGGATGTAGTGTACATGGATTTTAGTAAGGCATTTGATAAAGTTCCCCATGGTAGGCTTCTGCACAAAGTAAGGAGGCATGGGATAGTGGGAAATTTGGCCAGTTGGATAACGAACTGGCTAACCGATAGAAGTCAGAGAGTGGTGGTGGATGGCAAATATTCAGCCTGGATCCCAGTTACCAGTGGTGTACCGCAGGGATCAGTTCTGGGTCCTCTGCTGTTTGTGATTTTCATTAATGACGTGGATGAGGGAGTTGAAGGGTGGGTCAGTAAATTTGCAGACGATACGAAGATTGGTGGAGTTGTGGATAGTAAGGAGGGCTGTTGTCGGCTGCAAAGAGACATAGATAGGATGCAGAGCTGGGCTGAGAAGTGGCAGATGGAGTTTAACCCTGAAAAGTGTGAGGTTGTCCATTTTGGAAGGACAAATATGAATGCGGAATACAGGGTTAACGGTGGAGTTCTTGGCATTGTGGAGGAGCAGAGAGACCTTGGGGTCTATGTTCATACATCTTTGAAAGTTGCCACTCAAGTGGATAGAGCTGTGAAGAAGGCCTATGGTGTGCTCGCGTTCATTAACAGAGGGATTGAATTTAAGAGCCGTGAGGTGATGATGCAGCTGTACAAAACTTTGGTAAGGCCACATTTGGAGTACTGTGTACAGTTCTGGTCGCCTCATTTTAGGAAGGATGTGGAAGCTCTGGAAAAGGTGCAAAGAAGATTTACCAGGATGTTGCCTGGAATGGAGAGTAGGTCTTACGAGGAAAGGTTGAGGGTGCTAGGCCTTTTCTCATTAGAACGGAGAAGGATGAGGGGCGACTTGATAGAGGTTTATAAGATGATCAGGGGAATAGATAGAGTAGACAGTCAGAGACTTTTTCCCCAGGTGGAACACACCATTACAAGGGGACATAAATTTAAGGTGAAAGGTGGAAGATATAGGAGGGATATCAGAGGTAGGTTCTTTACCCAGAGGGTAGTGGGGGCATGGAATGCACTGCCTGTGGAAGTAGTTGAGTCGGAAACATTAGTGACCTTCAAGCAGCTGTTGGATAGGTACATGGATTACGGTAAAATGATATAGTGTAGATTTATTTGTTCTTAAGGGCAGCACGGTAGCATTGTGGATAGCACAATTGCTTCACAGATCCATGGTCCCAGGTTCGATTTCGGCTTGGGTCATTGACTGTGCGGAGTCTGCACGTCCTCCCCGTGTCTGCGTGGGTTTCCTCCGGGTGCTCCGGTTTCCTCCCACAGTCCAAAGATGTGCGGGTTAGGTGAATTGGCCAATGATAAATTGCCCTTAATGTCCAAATTGCCCTTGGTGTTGGGTGGAGGTGTTGAGTTTGGGTAGGGTGCTCTTTCCAAGAGCTGGTGCAGACTCAGGGGGCCGAATGGCCTCCTTCTGCACTGTAGATTCAATGATAATCTATGATTAATCTAGGACAAAGGTTCGGCACAACATCGTGGGCCGAAGGGCCTGTTCTGTGCTGTATTTTCTATGTTCTATGTTCTAAGATGGAACTTAATTTCAAAATTCAAGGCAGACAGCGATTTGACGCCAAATCGCGATTCGCCGCCACCTTGACAGCGGCATCAATGCGGTCCAGAATGCGAATACAGCAAGCATCGTTTGCACATCATTAGGGGGCCCGAACTGGTATTTCCCGGGGCCTTTGCGATTCTCCGCCTCCAATGGGCTGAGTTGCTGACAGCGCCGGCGTCGTGCCTGCTGAGGGAGAGAAAGGAGGTCGGACACAGAGAGGTGCGATTCTGGGCTGCCGGGCCGGACACTGGCCGGGTTAGCTGGGGTGGGGGCTAGGCCCTGCCAGGGCTGGAGGGGAGGAGGGGGTGACGGGGGAACGGGTCGAGTGGCCGGTGTGACCCCTCCACGGGACTGGGACGGTGTCCAGGCCTAGGTCGCCGTTGCCGTGGCAAGGCAGCCATCTTGCTGCCCACCTCACCGAGCACCCACCTTGGCTTCTGGTTCTGCAGAGCGACAGCGGCCTTATGGGTGCCCCCAACCCCTCCCTCCTCCCGCACACCACCCTCCACTATACCCCTCCCCACCAGGTCGCCACCCGTCGTCGGGGCATCAGGTGGGTGCCGGCAGGGACCGTGGAGCTTACTGCTGGCAAAAGCAGTGCCAGCCAATGGTATCCCTGGCATCAGGAACAGGTGCCAGGACTAGAGGCCCCCATGGTGCCAGGCACTGATGGGGCCAGGGGTGCGGGGATGGGGAGGGAGTGGGGGCATGCAGAGGTGTAGCCCAACTGGACTACCAACTGGGGCCACCATGTAGCCTGTTGGGTATGGTTGGGCATTGGGGTACACACTGTGCCAACATGTCGGCGTTTCACCCCCTGCAGACAATGGATATTGGAATTCAACCGGCAATGGTTGCCTATCTTCTGGTCTCCGCAGCCCTGGGGGATGCATTGCAGCTGTATGAGCTGGAGCTGCTCGAGGAGGAAGAATTTTCAGCAGCGGAGCGTGCAGCAGCGGAGCGTGCAGCAATGGAGCGTGCAGCAGCAGAGCGTGCAGCAACGGAGCGTGCAGCAGGGAGCATGCAGCAATGGAGCGTGCAGCAATGGAGCGTGCAGCAACGGAGCATGCAGCAGCGGAGCGTGCAGCAACGGAGCGTGCAGCAGCAGAGCATGCAGCAGCAAAGCATGCAGCAATGGAGCATGCAGCAGCAGAGTGTGCAGCAACGGAGCGTGCAGCAGCGGAGCGTGCAGCAACGGAGCGTGCAGCAAAGGAGCGTGCAGCAACGGAGTGTGCAGCAGGGAGCATGCAGCAGCGTAGCGTGCAGCAGTGAGCGTGCAGCAGCGGAGCGTGCAGCAGGGAGCGTGCAGGAGTGGAGCGTGCAGCAGCGGAGCGTGCAGCAGCGGAGCATGCAGCAGCGGAGCGTGCAGCAACGGAGCATGCAGCAGGGAGCGTGCAGCAGCGGAGCGTGCAGCAGCGGAGCATGCAGCAGGGAGCGTGCAGCAGCGTAACGTGCAGCAGCAGAGCATGCAGCAACAGAGTGTGCAGCAACAGAGCGTGCAGCAGGGAGCGTGCAGCAGGGAGCGTGCAGCAGGGAGCGTGCAGCAGCGTAACGTGCAGCAGCAGAGCATGCAGCAGGGAGCGTGCAGCAGGGAGCGTGCAGCAGCGGAGCGTGCAGCAGCGGAGCGTGCAGCAGCGGAGTGTGCAGCAACGGAGCATGCAGCAGGGAGCGTGCAGCAGCGTAGCGTGCAGCAGCAGAGCATGCAGCAACAGAGCGTGCAGCAGGGAGCGTGCAGCAGGGTGCATGCAGCAGCGGAGCGTGCAGCAGCGGAGCGTGCAGCAGGGTGCGTGAAGCAGCAGAGCATGCAGCAGCGGAGCGTGCAGCAGGGAGCGTGCAGCAGGGAGCGTGCAGCAGCGTAGCGTGCAGCAGCAGAGCATGCAGCAACAGAGCGTGCAGCAGGGAGCGTGCAGCAGGGAGCGTGCAGCAGCAGAGTATTCAGCAACGGAGCGTGCAGCAGGGAGCGTGCAGCAGCGTAGCGTGCAGCAGGGAGCGTGCAGCAGGGGAGCGTGCAGCAGCGTAGCATGCAGCAGCAGAGCATGCAGCAGCGTGCAGCAACGGAGCGTGCAGCAGGGAGCATGCAGCAGCGTAGCGTGCAGCAGCGGAGCATGCAGCAACGGAGCGTGCAGCAGGGAGCGTGCAGCAGCGGAGCGTGCAGCAGGGGAGCATGCAGCAGTGGAGCATGCAGCAGGGGAGTGTGCAGCAGCGGAGCATGCAGCAGCGGAGCGTGCAGCAGGGAGAGTGCAGCAGGGTGCGTGCAGCAGCGTGCAGCAACGGAGCATGCAGCAGCGGAGCATGCAGCAGCGGAGCGTGCAGCAGGGTGCGTGCAGCAGCGGAGCGTGCAGCAGGGTGCGTGCAGCAGCGGAGCATGCAGCAACGGGGCGTGCAGCAGGGAGCGTGCAGCAGGGAGCGTGCAGCAACGGAGCGTGCAGCAGGGCGCGTGCAGCAACGGAGCGTGCAGCAGGGCGCGTGCAGCAGTGGAGCGTGCAGCAGCGGAGTGTGCAGCAGGGAGCATGAAGCAGGGAGCGTGCAGCAGTGGAGCGTGCAGCAGTGGAACGTGCAGCAGCATAGCATGCAGCAGCAGAGCATGCAGCAACGGAGCATGCAGCAGCGGAGCGTGCAGCAGAGTGCGTGCAGCAGCGGAGCAGGCAGCAACGGAGCGTGCAGCAGGGAGCGTGCAGCAGCGGAGCAGGCAGCAACGGAGTGTGCAGAAACGGAGCGTGCAGCAGGGAGCGTGCAGCAGCGGAGCAGGCAGCAACGGAGCGTGCAGCAACGGAGCGTGCAGCAGGGAGCGTGCAGCAGCGGAGCAGGCAGCAACGGAGCGTGCAGCAACGGAGCGTGCAGCAGGGAGCGTGCAGCAGCGTACAGCAACGGAGCGTGCAGCAGGGCGCATGCAGCAGCGGAGCAGGCAGCAGCGGAGCATGCAGCAGGGCGCGTGCAGCAGTGGAGCGTGCAGCAGGGAGCATGAAGCAGGGAGCGTGCAGCAGTGGAGCGTGCAGCAGTGGAACGTGCAGCAGCGTAGCGTGCAGCAGCAGAGCATGCAGCAACAGAGCGTGCAGCAGCGGAGCGTGCAGCAGCGGAGCATGCAGCAGCGGAGTATGCAGCAGGGAGCGTGCAGCAGGGAGCGTGCAGCAGCGGAGTGTGCAGCAGCGGAGCGTGCAGCAATGGAGCGTGCAGCAGGGAGCATGAAGCAGGGAGCGTGCAGCAGTGGAGCGTGCAGCAGTGGAACGTGCAGCAGCGTAGCGTGCAGCAGCAGAGCATGCAGCAACAGAGCGTGCAGCAGCGGAGCGTGCAGCAGCGGAGCGTGCAGCAGCGGAGTGTGCAGCAATGGAGCGTGCAGCAGGGAGCGTGCAGCAGGGAGCGTGCAGCAGCGGAGTGTGCAGCAGCGTGCAGCAATGGAGCATGCAGCAGGCCGCGTGCAGCAGTGGAGCGTGCAGCAGGGAACATGAAGCAGGGAGCGTGCAGCAGTGGAGCGTGCAGCAGTGGAACGTGCAGCAGCGTAGCATGCAGCAGCAGAGCATGCAGCAACAGAGCATGCAGCAGCGGAGCGTGCAGCAGCGGAGCGTGCAGCAGCGGAGTGTGCAGCAGGGAGCATGAAGCAGGGAGCGTGCAGCAGTGGAACGTGCAGCAGCTGAGCGTGCAGCAGCGGAGCGTGCAGCAGGGGTGCGTGCAGCAGTGGAACGTGCAGCAGTGGAACGTGCAGCAGCGGAGCATGCAGCAGGGAGCGTGCAGCGGCGGAGCGTGCAGCAGGGAGCGTGCAGCAGCGGAGCGTGCAGCAGGGAGCGTGCAGCAGAGTGCGTGCAGCAGGGGAGCATGCAGCAGGGAGCGTGCAGCGGCGGAGCGTGCAGCAGAGTGCGTGCAGCAGCGGAGCGTGCAGCAGGGAGCGTGCAGCAGAGTGCGTGCAGCAGCGGAGCGTGCAGAGGGGGAGCGTGCAGCAGCGGAGCGTGCAGCAGGGAGCGTGCAGCAGAGTGCGTGCAGCAGGGGAGCGTGCAGCAGGGGAGCGTGCAGCAGCGGGGCATGCAGCAGGGGAGCGTGCCCCAGGGGAGTGTGCAGCAGGGGAGCGTGCCCCAGGGGAGTGTGCAGCAGGGGAGCATGCAGCGGTGAAGCGTGCAGCAGGGAGCGTGCAGCAGCGGACAGTGCAGCAGCGGAACGTGCAGCAGCGGAGCGTGCAGCAGCGGGGCATGCAGCAGGGAGCGTGCAGCAGCGGGGCATGCAGCAGGGGAGCGTGCCCCAGGGGAGCGTGCAGCAGGGAGCGTGCAGCAGAGTGCGTGCAGCAGGGGAGCGTGCAGCAGGGGAGCGTGCAGCAGCGGGGCATGCAGCAGGGGAGCGTGCCCCAGGGGAGCGTGCAGCAGGGAGCGTGCAGCAGGGAGCGTGCAGCAGGGAGCGTGCAGCAGCGGACAGTGCAGCAGCGGAACGTGCAGCAGCGGAGCGTGCAGCAGCGGAGTGTGCAGCAGCGGGGCATGCAGCAGGGGAGTGTGCAGCAGCGGACAGTGCAGCAGCGGAACGTGCAGCAGTGGAGCGTGCAGCAGGGAGCGTGCAGCAGGGAGCGTGCAGCAGCGGACAGTGCAGCAGCGGAACGTGCAGCAGTGGAGTATGCAGCAGGGAGCGTGCAGCAGGGAGCGTGCAGCAGGGAGCGTGCAGCAGCGGAGTGTGCAGCAGCGTGCAGCAATGGAGCATGCAGCAGGCCGCGTGCAGCAGTGGAGCGTGCAGCAGGGAACATGAAGCAGGGAGCGTGCAGCAGTGGAGCGTGCAGCAGTGGAACGTGCAGCAGCGTAGCATGCAGCAGCAGAGCATGCAGCAACAGAGCGTGCAGCAGCGGAGCGTGCAGCAGCGGAGCGTGCAGCAGCGGAGTGTGCAGCAGGGAGCATGAAGCAGGGAGCGTGCAGCAGTGGAACGTGCAGCAGCTGAGCGTGCAGCAGCGGAGCGTGCAGCAGGGGTGCGTGCAGCAGTGGAACGTGCAGCAGTGGAACGTGCAGCAGCGGAGCATGCAGCAGGGAGCGTGCAGCGGCGGAGCGTGCAGCAGGGAGCGTGCAGCGGCGGAGCGTGCAGAGGGGGAGCGTGCAGCAGCGGAGCGTGCAGCAGGGAGCGTGCAGCAGAGTGCGTGCAGCAGCGGAGCGTGCAGCAGCGGAGCGTGCAGAGGGGGAGCGTGCAGCAGCGGAGCGTGCAGCAGGGAGCGTGCAGCAGAGTGCGTGCAGCAGGGGAGCGTGCAGCAGGGGAGCGTGCAGCAGCGGGGCATGCAGCAGGGGAGCGTGCCCCAGGGGAGTGTGCAGCAGGGGAGCGTGCCCCAGGGGAGTGTGCAGCAGGGGAGCATGCAGCGGTGAAGCGTGCAGCAGGGAGCGTGCAGCAGCGGACAGTGCAGCAGCGGAACGTGCAGCAGCGGAGCGTGCAGCAGCGGGGCATGCAGCAGGGAGCGTGCAGCAGCGGGGCATGCAGCAGGGGAGCGTGCCCCAGGGGAGCGTGCAGCAGGGAGCGTGCAGCAGAGTGCGTGCAGCAGGGGAGCGTGCAGCAGGGGAGCGTGCAGCAGCGGGGCATGCAGCAGGGGAGCGTGCCCCAGGGGAGCGTGCAGCAGGGAGCGTGCAGCAGGGAGCGTGCAGCAGGGAGCGTGCAGCAGCGGACAGTGCAGCAGCGGAACGTGCAGCAGCGGAGCGTGCAGCAGCGGAGTGTGCAGCAGCGGGGCATGCAGCAGGGGAGTGTGCAGCAGCGGACAGTGCAGCAGCGGAACGTGCAGCAGTGGAGCGTGCAGCAGGGAGCGTGCAGCAGGGAGCGTGCAGCAGCGGACAGTGCAGCAGCGGAACGTGCAGCAGTGGAGTATGCAGCAGGGAGCGTGCAGCAGGGAGCGTGCAGCAGGGAGCGTGCAGCAGCGGACAGTGCAGCAGCGGAACGTGCAGCAGTGGAGCATGCAGCAGGGAGCGTGCAGCAGCGGATAGTGCAGCAGCGGAGCGTGCAGCAGCGGAGCGTGCAGCAGCGGAGCGTGCAGCAGCGGGGCATGCAGCAGGGGAGCGTGCCCCAGGGGAGCATGCAGCAGGGAGCGTGCAGCAGCGGACAGTGCAGCAGCGGAGCGTGCAGCAGCGGGGCATGCAGCAGGGGAGCGTGCCCCAGGGGAGCGTGCAGCAGGGAGCGTGCAGCAGCGGACAGTGCAGCAGCGGAGCATGCAGCAGGGGAGCGTGCCCCAGGGGAGCGTGCAGCAGGGAGCGTGCAGCAACGGAGTGTGCAGCAGCGGACAGTGCAGCAGCAGAGCGTGCAGCAGGGAGCGTGCAGCAGGGAGCGTGCAGCAGGGAGCGTGCAGCAGGGGAGCGTGCCCCAGGGGAGCGTGCAGCAGGGGAGCATGCAGCAGTGAAGCGTGCAGCAGGGAGCATGCAGCAGCAGAGCGTGCAGCAGGGAGCGTGCAGCAGCGGACAGTGCAGCAGCGGAACAGGATTAGGCAGCTGCCCAGCTGCTGATGTACATCAGGTGGAGGCAGGAACCCCCAGGTGAGACAGTGGTTGGAGGTCTGCTGCATCCCAGGACCCAGCTGGGTCCCAGCCTGATGTTGAACCTGTGGAAGAGGTGACCCAGGAGCTGAGGGCAAAATTTTAGTCGCGCATCAAACATCTATAACAATTCTTAAAGCAAGATAAAGAACGCTAGCTCATTGGAGCATGCAGGATTTTGACTATATTGCCAGCGCTGTCAGATTGACATATACTCTGATGTCCTGGAAACAGTGTGTCTGCTGAAACTCCGTGGATAGCCTGCTGCCTTTCGGTGGAAAGGTTAGCAATTCACGACCCGGGGTCTCGGTGCAGAATCCAAGTCGGAACTGCTTGAGGGGCTGCCTCTGGAGAGAACAGGAGAGTACTCTTTGGTGTCCAGGCCAATATTTCTCCCTCATTCAACTTCCCCAAAGCACAAAATCTAGTGGTTGTCACACTGTTATCCGTGGGAGCTTACTGTGCACAATTTAGCTACTGTGCTTCCCACATTACAACAGTGACAGCACTTTACTGGCGGAGAAGCACCTTGAGATGTTACGAAAGGCTCTATGGAAATGCAACTTACTTTTTCCGAACTGAATTCGTACCCAGTTATTTAAAAGGAAGCTGGCAGCAACGGCCAGACTAAATTATTGAAATCCAGAATATAATGTCATGATAGAACAAGCAGAAAAGGAGTCCACAGGAGGTCGACAGTAATTTGCTTTTTATTGATTCGAGAGATGTGGGCGTCGCTGGCTAAGTCATATAGAATTTACAGTGCAGAAGGAGGCCATTCGGCCCATCGGGTTTGCACCGGCCCCTGGAAAGAGCACCCTACTTAAGCCCCCGCCTCCACCCCTTGCCCCATAACCCAGTAACCCCACCTAACCTTTTTTGACACTAAGAGCCAATTTAACAAGACCAATCCAACTTACCTGCACATCTTTGGGCTGTGGGAGGAAACCGGAGCACCCGGAGGAAACCCACGCAGACACAGGTTGAAAGCGCAAACTCCACACAGACAGTCATCAGAGGCCGGAATTGAACACGGGTCCCTGGAGCTGTGAGGCAGAGTGCAAACCACTGTGCCATCGCTGTTTATTTTCCATCCTAATTATCCATGTGAAGTCATGGTGTCATAGAGGTTTACAGCAAGAAACCAGGCCCTTTGGCCCAACTTGTCCATGACGTCCATTTTTTACCACAAGGCCAGTCCCAATTGCCCGCATTTGGCCCATAATCCCTCTATACCCATCTTTCCCATATAACTGTCTAAATGCTTTTAAAAAGACAAAATTGTACCCGCCACTGCCTCTGGCAGCTCGTTCCAGACACTAATCACCCTCTGCGTGAAAATATTGCCCCTCTGGACCCTTTTGTATCTCTCCCCCTCACCTTAAACCTCTAGTTTTAGACCCCCCTGCCTTTGGGAAAAGATGTTGACTATCTACCTTATCTATGCCCCTCATTATTTTGTCGACCTCTATAAGCTCACCCCTAAGCCTCCTACACTCCAGGGAAAAAAGTCCCAGCCTATCCAGCCTCTCCTTATAACCCAAACCATCAAGTCCCGGTAGCATCCTAGTAAATCTTTTCTGCGGTCTTTCTAGTTTAATAATATGCTTTCGATAATAGGGCGACCAGAACTGTATTCCATGTCTGGTGGTGAGCTGCCTCCTTGAACAGCTGCAGTCCACGCGGTGTAGGTACATCCACAGGGCTGCTAGGGAGGGAGTTCCAGGACGTTGCCCCAGCAACAGTGAAGGAATGGCAATATATTTCCAAGTCAGGATGGTGAGCGACTTGGAGGGGTGGTGGGGTTCCCAGGTATCTGCTGCCCTTGTCCTTATCGATGATAGTGGTTGTGGGTTTGGAAGGTGCTGTCTAATTATGCAGATTTTGCTGGGAAAGTAAGCATTATTTTAATGGTGCTCACCAGTAAATGTCCCAGTAAATTGTAGTGAAGAGGGGATAGGCCCTGAATTGCAAATCACAACCTTCTGCTGAGCTCCTTTGCAATGCTTCACCTCATGAAAACACTATCTAATTTTGCTCATAATCTTTATTGTCACAAGTAGGCTTACATTAACACTGCAATGAAGTTACTGTGAAAAGTCCCTCGTCGCCACATTCTGGCACCTGTTCGGGTACACTGAGGGAGAATTCAGAATGTCCAAATTACCTAACAGCACGTCTTTCGGGACTTGTGACAAGAAACCGGAGCACCCGGAGGAAACCCACGCAGACACGGGGAGAACGTGCAGACTCCGCACAGACAGTGACCAAAGCCAGGAAGCGAACCTGGGACCCTGGAGCTGTGAAACAACTGTGCTAACCACTGTGAAATCGTGCTGTCCATCTCACTCTCAGCCTCCCTGTGAGTTCTAAGAAATCACTACATTTGTTTCAATTATTCATGAAATTTGCCACAGCAAGTTAGGGCTGGTACTTAACAGTGTAAGGACCTTCTTAATGAGGAGGTTTACATGCCTGTATTGTCACTCAACCTCTCCAGCCCAGTAAAGGAATAATGTGAATGAAATGAAAATGAAATGAAAATCGCTTATTGTCACAAGTAGGCTTCAATGAAGTTACTGTGAAAAGCCCCTAGTCGCCACATTCCGGCGCCTGTTCGGGGAGGCTGTTACGGGAATCGAACCGTGCTGCTGGCCTACCTTGGTCTGCTTTCAAAGCCAGCGATTTAGCCCTGTGCTAAACAGCCCCTGGACTCTCACGGTGGCCTGGCCTGCGATCGGAGCCCACCGAACCACAGGCGGGCCAATGCCGTGGGGGCACTCTATTCCTCCGCGCCGGCTGCTGCAACAGTCCGCAATGGCGGACACAGAGTTGAACCCCCCTGCGCATGCGCTGGGATGACGCCAGCACACGCTGGCGCTCCCGCGCATGCGCCAGCTTGCGCCGGCCGGCGGAGATCCTTCGCCGCCAGTTGGCGTGGCGCCAAGCCCCTTCCGCGCCGGCCGGTGCGGCGCAAACCACTCCGGCGGCGCCCTAGCCCCTGAAGGAGGATTCCGCACCTTCATGGGTCCCGACGCCAGAGTGCTTCACGCCACTTCTTCGCGCTGGAGTTGCCCATCCCGCTGGTTTGCGGAGAATCCTGCCCCTGGATACAGGTGGTTGGGGGGGGCTCCTGGAAGATCCTGCTGGCAGACAATAGCAAGCTGAGAAAACACGGCACGGGGGCTTCGACTACGGGGGGGTGAACCCCGCCCTGTGTGTTCTGTTCTTCACTCAGGCCCCTCCCCCAATGCTCCATTGCTCTGGCTGCACGGTTGCCGTCTCACACTTCCAGCAAGGCGAGGAACAGGTCTAACAATTAGGACTCGCTGTGAGATGTCCCACTCCAGCAAACTAATGGGCCGTGTGTCTCTGTCAGGCTATATTTACAATGTCAAGTTCAGTTGTGGTCAGAAAACACAATAGCAACAGGACTAAGTATGGGCGGGATTCTCCAATAATGGGGCTATGTCCCCATTCAGCGTCAAAATGCGGGCGAATCACTCTGGACATTCCTGAAGAAAGTCCAGAGTGATTCTCCTACCTGGAGGGGGCTGGCAGGGCCCCGGAATAGACCGAGCAGCTCCGGCTGCCGCTACGGAGCCCTGTACTTCCGGCCGGGGGTCCGTGCATGTGCACAATGGTGGCCTGCGTCGGCCGCCCCGCGCCACATGGTGGACCCACACCGCCGGCTGGCACCAAAAGGATAGGCCCCCCGGGATCGCGCCCACCCGCG
The DNA here is from genome assembly GCF_047496885.1 of Scyliorhinus torazame. Taxonomy (NCBI): domain Eukaryota; kingdom Metazoa; phylum Chordata; class Chondrichthyes; order Carcharhiniformes; family Scyliorhinidae; genus Scyliorhinus; species Scyliorhinus torazame. Next base: position 112,082,199 of record NC_092710.1, on the reverse strand, counting down.
GATCGGTGGCCCCCGATCGATAGCCTGGCCGTCTGTGAGGCTACCCCCGGGGAAGGATCTCCCCGCCCCCCACCAGGTCGGTCGCGGCCGAGTTCCCGATGGGTGAGACCATGAGAGACTCATGCCGTCGGGAACTCGGCCAGTTACACTTGGAGAATCGCCGCGAATCACGGGCGCGTGGTCTACGTGGCGTGGGTAGGAGGCCATTGACAGAGGCCCCCGCGACGATTCTCCAGTCCCGGCGTCTTGCCGGATTTTGGCGTGGAGGCTCGGGGAATCCCACCCCGGAGCTTTGTGATGAATTGAGCCTGAGAGCCTTAGATCGGAGCCCACCGATCCGCGGGCCGGCCTGTGCCGTGGGGGCCCTCTATTCCTCTGCGTCGGCCGCTGTAACAGTCCACGATGGCCGGCACAGAGTTGAGCCGCCCTGCGCATGGACTGGGATGACGCCAGCACACGCTAGCGCTCCCGCCCACGCGCCAGCTCGCGCCGGCTAACCTTTCCACCGAAAGGCAGCAGTGCCATCCACTGAGTTTCAGCAGACACACTGGGCGAAATTCTCCCAAAACGGCGCGATGTCCGCCGACCGGCGCCCAAAACGGCACCAATCAGACGGGCATCGCGCCGCCCCAAAGGTGCGGAATGCTCCGCATCTTTGGGGGCCGAGCCCCAACATTGAGGGGCATCATTATCCGACCCCCCACCGGGTCAGAGAATCGCCGGGGGCTGCCGTGAATCCCGCCCCCGCCGGTTGCCGAAGTCTCCGGTACCAGATATTCGGCGGGGGCGGGAATCGGGCCGCGCTGGTTGGCCCCCCCCCCCGCTCGATTCTCCGGCCCGGATGGGCCGAAGTCCCGCCGATAAATTGCCTGTCCCGCCGGCGTGGATTAAACCACTTTTTGAATGGCGGGACAAGGCGGCGTGGGCGGGCTCCGGGGTCCTGGGTGTGGCGCGGGGAAATCTGGCCCCGGGGGGTGCCCCCACGGTGGCCTGGCCCGCGATCGGGGCCCACCGGGCCTGTGCTGTGGGGGCACTCTTTCCCTTCCGTCTCCGCCACGGTCTCCACCATGGCGGAGGCGGAAGAGACTCCCTCCACTGCGCATGCGCGGGAATGCTGTCAGAGGCCGCTGACGCTCCCGCGCATGCATCGCCCGGGGATGTCATTTCCGCGCCAACTGGCGGGGCAACAAAGGCCGTTTCCGCCAGCTGGCGGGGCGGAAATTCCTCTGGCGTCGGCCTAGCCCCTCAATGTTGGGGCTCGGCCCCCAAAGACGCCCACTGTTTCCAGGACATCAGAGTATATATCAATCTGACAGCGCTGGCAATATAGTCAAAATCCTGCATGCTCCAATGAGCTAGCGTTCTTTATCTTGCTTTAAGAATTGTTATAGATGTTTGACGCGCGATTAAAATTTTGCCCTCAGCTCCTGGGTCACCTCTGTTGTAATGTGGGAAAAGCGACAGCCAATGTGCACACAGCAAGATCCCGCAAAGAGCAATGTGTTAAAACAAGTAGACCATCTGCTGTAGGTAAAAACGGAAAGCGCTGGAAATACTCAGCAGGTCAGGCAGCACCTGTTGGAGACAGAAGCAGAGTTGACATTTCAGATGAATGACCTTTCGTCAAGAGGTGAAAAAGGTTGGATGTTGCAACAGGCTTTAAGCAAGTAGGGAAGCAAAGTGGTGTGTTGTGGGGGGGGTGGGTGGGGGTGGGGGGGGGGAGCGGGGAGAACAAAAGTGAAAGTCCATGATAGGTGATGGGGTGGGAATGAGGAGAGACTGAAGGAAGAAAGGGATGGTGGTGTAAAGCCAGAGGGCGTGGTAACGGGACAAGTAAAGAAAGGAAAATCGAGAAATCTGTTTTAGATGTTGTTGGGGGAGAAATATTGTCCAGCTGCACCAGGTAAGGCAAAAGATGCAAATGATTGGAAAGTAAATTAAGAACTAGTATGAGGAGTACGTTAGAGGTAAATGACTAGGTTAATCGACGTCCATTTCGATAATATGTGAGTTTTGTTAGGCCAAACTGAGTGTTTTGAGGCTGACCTAAATCTGTGGACAAAATTTGAACGACACAAATTAGACCCGATGGTTGGGTTCTGAGTGAATTAAAATCTCTCTCTTTGTCTCTTATTCGTCAGCTTCTAAAGATGAAAGCTGATCTGAACACTGGGATTTGGCGAGTTTTTTTCCTCCTTGCTCGCTCGTTATTTGTACATTCTAAGATTAGATAGTCTCTGACGCTGTGTTGTCATGGCGATGCAGCCAGTGCAACGATGGGCTTGGTTCTGTGTCAGCTTCACATTGTCAAAGGAGGAACTGGCAAGCTCATTCCTCGCAGGCAGAGCTACTGGGTGAGGCGAATAAGGCGACGTAGCCAGGAACTTGCGTGACAAAGCCAAACACTTCAAAAAGAATGACTCTGAACGAAATGCTGGGAAATGGTTTAAATTAGGATGAAAGCAGGAAGAGGATTTTTTCAAAACATAAGTAAATGGATGCATATCGGGGGAAGTTGGAGGAGTACACAACAAGGGAAGAACGTGCATTCATGTAGCGCCGTTCACGGCCTCAGGCTTTACAGCCAATGAAGCACTTTTTTCCTTTGATGTGTAATCACTGGTGCAGCAACCAATTTGCGCACAGCAAGGTCCCAGAAACAGTAATAAATTATCAGGTAATCTGTTGTTCGACGTGGGATGAGGGGTTGGCGCAGGTCACAGAATGGAAGGATGGGCAGAGAGGATAATGAGATAGGAGATGGGGGCGGCACGGTAGCACAGTGGTTAGCACTATGGCTTCACAGCGCCAGGGTCCCAGGTTCGATTCCCAGCTTGGATCACTGTCTGTGTGGAGTCTGCACGTTCTCCCCGTGTCCGCAGTCTGTGTCCGGGTGCTCCGGTTTCCTCCCACAAGTCCGCAAAGACGTGCTTGTTAATGAATTGGTCATTCTGAATTCTCCCTCTGTGTACCCGAACAGGCGCCGGAATGTGGTGACTAGGGGATTTTCACAGTAACTTCATTGCAGTGTAAATGTAAGCCTACTTGTGACAATAAAGATTATTAAAAATGAGATGGAAAGATACACCCAGATAAAGAGGGGTTGGGGAGCTGGTGATGTCTGGGTTGGGGGAGGGGGCACATTCCAGTGGGGAATAAAAGACCAGCAGGGACCAGATAGACAGAACGGCCGAGTTCTATGTCAATAAATTTGAGCTGTCTCAGGGAGTTCTTGCAAAGATTCTTTCCACATCTCAAGGAGTAAAGCACCTTCTGCATCACAACACAACAGTCCCTTAACTGCAACCTGTGACCTAGTTTCCACTCACGCAGTGAAATTGATCCAGCCGGCAGTAAGACTGAGACAGCAATGTGTCATGGGAATACGTGAGGTAATAAATCTAAGTGCCAAGTCAGGCCCGTGTGTGCTGTCAAGTGCATTTAGCCTGGTGCTACTTAACTCTCCTGTGTGCTGTGCCTCCCTGGGAGGTTTATGTACTGCCTGGTACTGAAAGGGATTTCAAAATGCTAAAAGGGATTTCAAAATGGAAACGGAGGCGATTGTTGACAATGATTACAGCCGCGCATTTTGATTAAATAAGGAAGAAGAACCTGCAATTCTATAGCCCCTTCCCCTGGGCTCAGGATGCCCTAAAGCGCTTCACCAATGGAGCGTGGGAAACACAGCAACCAATTAATGCACAGTAAGATCCCGACCAGTCCAAAGATATGCAGGTTAGGTGGATTGGCCATTAGTGTCCCAGGAAGTGCAGGTTGGGTGGGGTTACGGGGATTGGGGATGGGATGCTCTTTCAGAGGGTCGGTGCTGGCTCGATTGCCCGAATGGCCTCCTTCTGCACTGTAGGGGTTCTATGGTTCAACAGCAATAATGACCAATCACCCTAACCCCCGGCAGGGGGTCGGAGAATCCGCCCACGTGGTGTTCGCCCCAAAGCCCTGAACCAATATTTTTCCCTCGCTGACTTAATTTAAAAGAAAGACCCAGGTGATTGGTCATTATTGCTGTTGACTATTCGGATAATCGGCGGGGGCGGGAATTGCGCCCCGCCGGTCGGCGGGCCCCCCCCCCCCCCCCAGCGATTCTCCGGCCCACCGGTGCTGGAATGCCTGTCCCGCCGGTGTGGATTAAACCACCTATCTTACCGGCGGTACACGGCAGCGGGAGCGGGCTCCGGGGTCCTGGGGGGGACGCGGGGAAATCTGGCCTCGGGGGGGTGCCCCCACGGCGGCCTGGCCCGCGATCGGGGCCCACCGATCCGTGCCGTGGGGGCACTCTTTTCCCTCCACGTCGGCCACAGTTTTCACCATGGCCGATGCGGAAGGGACACCCCCCTGCGCATGCGCAGGGATGACGTCAGCAGCCGCTGACGCTCCCTGGTGAAATCCGCACCTTTGCGGTGGCCCGACGCCGGAGTGGGTCACGCCACTCCATCCCGCCGGGATCCCCCCGCCCCGCCGGGTAGGGGAGAATCCCGCCCCACCTGTTTGTCTTCCCCAAAACAGAATCCAGTAGCACAATGGTTGGCACAGTTGTTTCACAGCTCCAGAATCCCAGGTTCGATTCCCCGCTGGGTCACTGTCTGTGCGGAGTCTGCACGTTCTCCCCGTGTCTGCGTGGGTTTCCTCCGGGTGCTCCGGTTTCCTCCCACAGTCCAAAGATGTGCAGCTTAGGTGGATTGGCCATGATAAATTGCCCTGAGTGTCCAAAAAAAGGTTTGGCGGGGTTACTGGGTTACAGGGTTAGGTTGGAAGTGTGGTCTTAAATGGGGAGCTCTTTCCAAGGGCCGGTGCAGACTCAATGGGCTGAATAGCCTCCTGCTGCACTGTAAATTCTATGATTGCTTCGCTGTCTGTGTGATCTTGCTGTGCAAAGAACAAAGAACAAAGAAAAGTACAGCACAGGAACAGGCCCTTCGGCCCTCCAAGCCCGTGCAGACCATGCCGCCCGACTAAACTACAATCTTCTACACTTCCTGGGTCCGTATCCCTCTATTCCCATCCTATTCATATATTTGTCAAGATGCCCCTTAAATGTCCCTATCGTCCCTGCTTCCACTACCTCCTCCGGTAGCGAGTTCCAGGCACCCACTACCCTCTGCATAAAAAACTTGCCTCGTACATCTACTCTAAACCTTGCCCCTCTCACCTTAAACCTATGCCCCCTAGTAATTGACCCCTCTACCCTGGGGAAAAGCCTCTGACTGTCCACTCTGTCTATGCCCCTCATAATTTTGTATACCTCTATCAGGTCTCCCCTCAACCTCCTTCGTTCCAGTGAGAACAAACCGAGATTATTCAACCGCTCCTCATAGCTAATGCCCTCCATACCAGGCAACATTCTGGTAAATCTCTTCTGCACCCTCTCTAAAGCCTCCACATCCTTCTGGTAGTGTGGCGACCAGAATTGAACACTATACTCCAAGTGTGGCCTAACTAAGGTTCTATACAGCTGCAACATGACTTGCCAATTCTTATACTCAATGCCCCGGCCAATGAAGGCAAGCATGCCATATGCCTTCTTGACTACCTTCTCCACCTGTGTTGCCCCTTTCAATGACCTGTGGACCTGTACTCCTAGATCTCTTTGACTTTCAATACTCTTGAGGGTTCTACCATTCACTGTATATTCCCTACCTGCATTAGACCTTCCAAAATGCATTACCTCACATTTGTCCGGATTAAACTCCATCTGCCATCTCTCCGCCCAAGTCTCCAGACAATCTAAATCCTGCTGTATCCTCCGACAGTCCTCATCGCTATCCGCAATTCCACCAACCTTTGTGTCGTCTGCAAACTTACTAATCAGACCAGTTACATTTTCCTCCAAATCATTTATATATACTACAAAGAGCAAAGGTCCCAGCACTGATCCCTGTGGAACACCACTGGTCACAGCCCTCCAATTAGAAAAGCATCCCTCCATTGCTACTCTCTGCCTTCTATGGCCTAGCCAGTTCTGTATCCACCTTACCAGCTCACCCCTGATCCCGTGTGACTTCACCTTTTGTACTAGTCTACCATGAGGGACCTTGTCAAAGGCCTTACTGAAGTCCATATAGACAACATCTACTGCCCTACCTGCATCAATCATCTTAGTGACCTCCTCGAAAAACTCTATCAAGTTAGTGAGACACGACCTCCCCTTCACAAAACCGTGCTGCCTCTCACTAATACGTCCATTTGCTTCCAAATGGGAGTAGATCCTGTCACGAAGAATTCTCTCCAGTAGTTTCCCTACCACTGAAGTAAGGCTCACCGGCCTGTAGTTCCCGGGATTATCCTTGCTACCCTTCTTAAACAGAGGAACAACATTGGCTATTCTCCAGTCCTCCGGGACATCCCCTGAAGACAGCGAGGATCCAAAGCCATTAATTTGGCTGTTGCATTTCATACATTGCAACAGTGACTGCACTTCGAAAAGTATTCCAAAGGCTCTGAAATGCTTTGAGATGTCATAAAAGGCAACATAAAAACCTGTGTCCTTACCCTCTCTCTCTCTCATTTTCCATTCTCCCCCTTTCATCTATTTGTTGCTGTAGCGAGAAAGTGAGTCATCTAATTGGTATGTGTTCCTGTCTGGCTGGCAAATGCATAGCTGCACAAATAGCTGTCTGTGGAATTTAATGGGACAGAGCCACTTTCTGCTCGGATTGTTTGAACACATGGGACACACTAATGTCAAAGCAAGGGGCAGCCACAAGTGGTGATTGGGTGGTATAGGGTGATTGGAAATGATTCATCTTAAAAGGTCCAACTTCAATCAGTGCTGCATTGAACCCAGAGAGCCCATACCATTCCGAAATGCTGAGGTGAGGTAGCCAGCGGAGACTCCTGTAGAATCTAATCGGCAGTACAGACGGAATTGGCTTGTTACTGTGCTGGATATTCTGTAATTCAATGTCATGGCTTGTTTCCATTGCTAGTTCCACTTTATTTTTTAAAAAAAAGTAATTGCGTTTTGTTGTGAGGAGGAATAAGAGAGAGAGACTTGCGGATAGAGGAAGCATTATCCAATTTGCGGGATCTGACGAGGGGCATTTTCTATTCTCCGGGCACAGCTCCTCACCGTATGACTTGAGCAAAGAGACAGAGAGCTGTGCAGATGATATTAAGTTTGGAGACGCATCCGGTTGTGCAGCACGTGACAATGGGATGTAAGAAAGCAGAATAAATGAGTAGGCAAAGCTGTGACAGATGAGGCCAACATGGGGAAATGTGAGATCACCCACCTTGGGCCCCCTCCCATTTTGAGACGGAGGGTGTGATTCTCCGGAAAGATTTCTAGATGTGGTAGCGAGCGGGAACTGCCGCGAGCTTCCCGGCGCTCGGCCCAGCGAGGCCGGCAACGCTATTCAACATTAACCGGTCCACTTAACGAGGCCCCACGGGCTTCTCGCCGCAAATGAAGGCTCACCATCTGATTCGCTGGCACCGTGCTCATCAGCCCCCCGTTAACAAGGTCGAACAGCACTCAAGCTGCACTTGCTCAGCCAACCCCAGCTCAATGGACCAGGAGACCGGCCCCAAGATTCGGGGGCGCTGATCTGGGGAGGCTCCGAGACACAGTGGAGGCCAGGAGGGATGTCCAGTTCCTCGAGGGTCCAGGAGGGTCAGCCATAGGGCAGCCTGTGCTGCCTGGGAGGAGGCTGTGAGCTTGGGGAGTGTGACCAGGAGGCCTGGCCTCCAGTGCAGGAAAAAGGTCAATAAACACACCGGGCAGCATGAGTGAGTGGACACCAACGCCACCCCACCCCCACACGAGACCTTTCTGCCCCCAGGGGAGCATCCACCCCCCCCAATCTTACCTCCACCACCTCTCCCTCCAACCCCCCAACCCTTCTTTCCACGCGTGTGGCTAACAATGCTCTTCTGTGTCTCCGCAAGAAAAGCTCTCCCACAATTGGCAGGAGAGGGCCCAGACTGGCGGTGATGTGCCTGACATCAGGATCCTCACCACCTTTGCGGAGTGTGCCTTGTAGGTGACCTGTGTGGCCAAGGACTGGGAGTTCACCAACGCTGAGGTTGATGGACACCGCAGAGGTGAGGAACCATCGGGCTCCACCCGTGGACCTGTCAAACGTGAGTTGTTATTGCCTTACTGACTGACTGTCATAATATACACCCGTATATCATGGTGCAGACACACACACTGATGGACACACAGTGGGACCAATCAACACACACAACACCGCAGCCAATCACCATTTAGAGCACACGCACTATAAAGACAGGGGGCATCAGAGTTCCCGCTCATTCGAGTTGCAGCTAGCTAGGAGGACAGAGCTCACAGCCTGTAGCACAGACATTCACCATGTACTGAGTGCATCGACTGGTTAGGACAAGGCAAAGATCTTTAGTTAAAGCCAGTCAGAGTATGTTAAACAGTTAATGATTCAATAAAATAGTGTTGCACTAGTTCAAGTGTTGGTGACCTGTATGTGTTCCACGGATCCAGAACACCCAACACAACATGATACCAGGAATGGTTGCATACTAGCACTTCTTCGACCTACCTGCAAGTGATCTGCCTTCCGCCAGCATTTCGCCTTCCTGCAACATGGACAACATCAGCCCACCGCCGCCGCTCCACTTCGCCGGCAACCTAGGGGCCAACTGGAAGATTTTCAAACAGCGCTTCCAGCTCTACCTCGAAGCCACGGACAGGGAGGGCGCCTCGGATACCAGGAAGATTGCTCTCCTCCTCTCCACGGCCGGAGACCATGCCATCCACATTTTCAACTCTCTCACCTTTGCAGATGATGAAGATAAAACAAAGTTCAAGACAGTCCTCCTCAAGATTGACACTTACTGCAGCGTAGAGGTGAATGAAAGTTTTGAGTGCTACGTGTTCCAACAGCATTTGCAGGGTAAGGATGAACCTTTCCAATCCTTTCTCACGCACCTCCGCATCCTTGCGCAGTCTTGCAGCTACGGCCCCACCTCCGACTCCATGATACATGACCAGATCGTTTTCGGTGTTCAGTCGGACCCCCTACGACAGCAGCTCCTCAAAATAAAACAGCCCACCCTATCGACCGCCATCGAGATCTGTGTCTTACACGAAAACGCCACGAGTTGGTATTCCCACATCCAAGCGGCTGAAACGGCACGGCAAGGTCCCCACGAGGTGGAACGGGTCCAAGCGATTGAGCAACTCCAGGGCCTCAGCCTGGATGAGGGCGGCCATTTTGCCCGCTTTTCGCAGACTCCCGCGCTTGTGCGCACCAAATGAGGGGACGGCGACGTCGAAGAACGTAATGCGCAGGCGTGCACCACGCACGATCGCACCGCGCCTGCGCAGTGGCACAGCGAACGTGCTGACGCTACGACGTGCGGCAACTGTGGCTCCGTCCAATTAAAACGGCAATGCCCTGCCAAATCTCGACAATGCCTACGATGTGACAGATTTGGCCACTATGCTGCCTTCTGCCGCGCAGCTCAGCCTTCCAATTCATATCGCTTCAGCCAGCCTCGCAGGAATGTCCGGGCAATTCAACCCACGGTCACCGAGTCCGATGCGGACCTCCCACACAGCAGTGACATCGAGGACCCGAATGCGCCTTTTCGAGTCTGTGTCGTAACGAAAAACAGGCTGTCCCCGAAGCAAAGACTCCAGCCGCTGTCGGTATACAGCATCGATCCAGACGATGAGTGGTGTGCCACCCTGACGGTCAACCGGTCCCAAATACGATTACGCCTGGACACTGGTGCCTCCGCCAATCTCATTGCGCGGTCTGACTTCCAAAGCCTTCGTGTCAAACCAGCCATCCTTCCATCAGCCTGCCAGCTATTGGATTACAATGGCAATGTCATTGCTGCCAGCGGCTCGTGCCAACTTGAAGTGATGCACAGGTCACGCAAAGCCATCCTTCCTTTTGAAATCATGGGCTCCTCGAAAGTCTCCCTGCTTGGCGCGCAGGCATGCAAACTGTTTAACCTAGTTCAGAGAGTTCACTCTCTCTCTCCTGATGACACGTCTGTCTTTCAGGACACCAACTTCAGGGCGGAACTCGACGCCATCATCGACCAGCAAAACGACGTCTTCGAAGGCATGGGCACGCTCCCATATGCCTACAAGATCTTATTGAAACAGAATGCCACGCCTGTGGTGCACGCACCTCGCAGGGTCCCAGCACCCCTTAAGGACCGCCTCAAGCAGCAGCTGCAGGACCTTCAGGACCAAGGAGTGATCTCCAGAGTCACGGAAACAACCGACTGGGTCAGTTCCATGGTGTGTGTAAAAAAGCCTTCCGGCGAATTGAGAATTTGCATTGATCCCAAGGATCTAAATCGCAATATCATGAGGGAGCATTATCCAATTCCCAAGCGCGAAGAGATCACATGCGAGATGGCTCGCGCCAAGTTCTTCACCAAACTCGACACCTCAAAAGGATTCTGGCAAATCCAGCTCGACAAATCCAGCAGGAAACTGTGTACATTCAATACCCCCTTTGGCAGATATTGTTACAACAGGATGCCGTTTGGGATCATATCTGCTTCCGAAGTGTTCCATAGGATTATGGAACAAATGATGGAAGGCATTGAAGGTGTTTGCGTCTATGTCGACGACATAATCACTTGGTCCACCGCAGGAACAGGTCAGTTGCCTCCAGCGCATGTTCAAACGCATACGTGAGCATGGCCTACACCTCAACAGGGCCAAATGCTCTTTTGGTCAGACGGAACTCAAGTTCCTCGGAGACCACATCTCCCAGTTGGGTGTGCGGCCGGATGCGGACAAGGTGGCTGCTATCACAGCCATGAAAACGCCAGAGGACAAGAATGCGGTCCTCCGATTTCTGGGCATGGTCAACTTTTTAGGGAAGTTCATCCCTAACCTCGCCTCTCATACCACGGCTCTCAGGAACCAGGGGCGTCATTCTCCGACCCCCCGCCGGGTCGGAGAATGGCCGTTGTCCGCCGTGAATCCCGCCCCCGCCGAAGTCTCCGGTACCGGAGATTGGGCGGGGGCGGGAATCGGGCCGCGCCGGTTGGCGGGACCCCCCGCTCAATTCTCCGGCCCGGATGGGCCGAAGTCCCGCCCAGAGATTGCCTGTCCCGCCGGCGTAAATCAAAGCTGGTATTTACCGGCGGGACCAGGCGGCGTGGGCGGGCTCCGGGGTCCTGGGGGGGACGCGGGGCGATCTGACCCCGGGGGTGCCCCCACGGTGGCCTGGCCCGTGATCGGGGCCCACCGATCCGCGGGCGGGCCTGTGCCGTGGGGGCACTCTTTCCCTTCCGCCTCCGCCACGGTCTCCACCATGGCGGAGGCGGAAGAGACTCTCCCCACTGCGCATGCGCGGGAAACTGTCGGCGGCCGCTGGCGCTCCCGCACATGCGCCGCATTTCCACGCCAGCTGGCGGGGCACCAAACGCCATTTCCGCCAGCTGGCGGGGCGGAAATCCCTCCGGCACCGGCCTAGCCCCTCAATGTTGGGGCTCGGCCCCCAAAGATGCGGAGCATTCCGCACCTTTGGGCCGGCGCGATGCCCGTCTGATTGGCGCCGTTTTTGGCGCCAGTCGGCTGACATCGCGCCGTTGGGGGAGAATTCCGCCCCTGGTCAGGGAGACGACAGACTTCCAATGGCTTCCTGCCCACGAGCGCGAATGGAGAGAACTCAAAACCAAACTGACCACGGCCCTGGTCCTAGCTTTCTTTGATTCAGCAAAAGAGACCAAAATTTCGACCGATGCCAGCCAATCCGGCATTGGGGCAGTGCTCCTGCAACGCGATGAGGCCTCATCATGGGCCCCCATTGCATATGTGTCACGCGCCATGACCCCCACGAACAGCGCTACGCGCAGATAGAAAAGGAGTGCCTGGGCCTTCTGACCGGTGTGGTTAAGTTTCACGATTATGTCTACGGACTTCCTCAATTCACCGTCTAGACCCACCATTGCCCGCTGGTCAATATAATACAGAAAGACTTGAACGACATAACGCCTCGCCTCCAGCGTATTCTTCTCAAGCTCCGGCGATACGACTTCCAGCTGGTATACACCCCAGGCAAAGACCGCATCATAGCCGACGCTCTCTCCAGGTGTAGCCACCTAAAATGGCCGATTCTCCATTAATTTGGCCAAAACCCGATTTAAAAAGGCTAACCGAAAAGGCTGATGGGAAAAGCAGCCAACAGGACACAAACGGACAGCTGCAGACAGAATCGCGTATTCGGCTCTGGGGAAGTCGGCCCAGATCGATACCTACGACTATTAGCAGCACATCAACACAGACATCTGCAGTTTAATCGGCTATCCCCGGGAACAATTGCAACATATTAGCAATTGAATGCCGGGCCAGACCTGTCGGCGCCTGCAGTGGCCGAAACAAAGACAGGTGAACGACCACCCCCCGATTGAGGAATCGCCCCATTATTGGACATATCGAACCCAGTGATTGGTAACAAGTCCAATCACTTGGGACTCAGGGTCAAGGGCCGCCCCGAGAGGCGGGAAGCCCCTGAGCCCTATAAATTGAGGGGCCAAGTTCAGATCTCTCTCTCTCTCTCCCTTCTTCTCCTGCTCGCAACCTTCGCAAGAACATCGACCAGAAACTGTAAGTTTGATTCCAGCGATCGCTACCCGATAGAGACTCCTAGCCATCGACCCGTATCAGCCTTTTGAATCCCGCAGGCCAGACTCAATTCGATAAGTTATTTGTTTCCCTGACCTGGTGGGCCATTCCCAAAAGTTAAGTATTGGCCAGTAGTGGTAGGTTGTGATATAGAAAGTATGATTATTGTGTAAGTATTTATTGTTGTACATAATAAATGACCGTTGATTTCAATCTTACTAAGCGGTGTGCTGACTTATTAATCATAACTCGAGCTTGAACCACGTGGCGGTATCAGAAAGATACCTGGCGACTCGTGAGCAAAGGTGACATAATCAGAGCTAATAAACTAAAGCTAAAAAGAGCAACACAGGGCAGTCAACACTCCGGGTGACCCGGCGGGATTCGTCTGCCAGGTTGACGCCCATGTGGCCTTCGTGGCCTCCAATCTACCTGCCACGGATGAACGCCTCGCCAAAATTCGCCGCGAGACTGCAGCTGACCCCCTGCTACAGCGTGTCATGCGCCACCTAACAGACGGGTGGCTCAAGGGCCAATACCCTCAGTTCTATAATGTCAGAGATGATCTGGCGGTAGTAGACAGGGTTCTTCTGAAACTGGACCGCATTGTCATCCCACATAGCAAGCGCCAGCTCATCCTGGAACAGCTACCCGAGGGCCATCTTGGCGTGGAAAAGTGCTGCCGACGGGCCCGAGAGGCAGTGTACTGGCCCGGCATCAATGACGACATAGCCAACACAGTGCCCAGTGCCCGACTTGTCAGTGCTTCCAGCCGGCCCAACTACGTGAGACCCTACAGCCCCATGAGTTGGTCACGTCACCTTGGACCAAGGTGGGCATCGCCCTGTTCCACGCGCTGGGTAGAGACTATGTCCTGATTGTGGACTACTTTTCAAATTACCTGGAGGTGATACGGTTGCACGACATCACATTGTCTGCAGTCATCCGTGCCTGTAAGGACACCTTTGCTCGACACGGCATCCCACTCACGGTTATGTCGGGCAATGGCCCCTGCTTCGCCAGCCAAGAATGGTCCAACTTTGCCAGGGGGTACAATTTTGCACATGTGACATCCAGTCCCCTGTACCCCCAATCCAACGGCAAAGCAGAGAAGGGTGTCCACATAGTCAAACGGCTCCTCTGCGAGGCTGCCGATGCTGGGTCCGATTTCTACCTCACCTTGCTGGCCTATCGCTCCGCCCCACTGTCCACTGGCCTGTCGCCAGCCCAGTTGCTGAGGATGACGGTGCTATCCATTCACGTCCCAGACCTCGACCATGTTCCGGTCCTTCGACGGATGCAGCTGTCTCGTGCACAGCACAAGGCGGCTCATGACTCCCGTGCAGCTGATCTCCCTGCTCTGGCTCCAGATGACAATGTCCGCAGCCACCTTCCGGATGGTGGCTGGTCTGCAACTGCTGTGGTCTTTCGGCAGGTGGCCCCTCTGCTTGTTCCTGGTTCGTCTACCGGATGGCTCCATTCTGCACCGCAATCGACGTGCCCTTCGTCTCATTCCGCGCTCACTATGTGATCCTCCATTGTCGCCTCGCCCTCCTGCTGACCCTGCCATGGACTATGCAGAGATCCCGGTCACTCTGCATCCTCCTCACTCTGACGCAGTCCAGCCCGCTCCTCAGCCGGCGGCTCCCGACCCACCCTTGAGGCGGTCAACCAAAATTTGTCGCCCACCTCAGAGACTTAATTTGTGAACTTTGTGGACTTATGGACTTTCTGATTTGTTCTGTTCTTCCGTTTAATCGTTCAAGTGGTTTGTATATAGTGTTCATCTCGTTATTCTTGTGACACACTGTTTTCCTGCACCAGGCACCTTCCCATGTAAATAGCTTAGTTCTCATGTACATAGTCCAGTAAATATTTCGCACACACATAGTCAGGGACATTCTCACCATACACTATTTATTGTCACGCAGGTACACTCTTTTATAAAAGGGGGGATGTCATAATATACACCAGTATATCATGGTGCAGACACACACTGATGGACACACAGTGGAACCAATCAACACACACAACACCGCAGCCAATCACCAGTTAGAGCACACGCACTATAAAGACAGGGGGCATCAGAGTTCCCGCTCAGTCGAGCTGCAGCTTCCTAGTAGGACAGAGCTCACAGCCTGCAGCACAGACATTCACCATGTGCTGAGTGCATCGACTGGTTAGGACAAGGCAAAGGTCTTTAGTTAAAGCTGGTATCGTGTTAACCCACAGTCTGAGTATGTTAAACAGTTAATGATTCAATAAAATAGTGTTGCACTATTTCAAGTGTTGGTGACCTGTATGTGTTCCACGGATCCAGAACACCCAACACAACACTGACCACATGTCTATTCTCCTACAGTTCAACCAGCCAACGGCACCGGCCCATCCCGGGCGGCCCCTCCCCTGACTCCCTCAAGACCACCTCAGAGGAGAGCTCTGAAGATGCAACTGTTATAGTCGCGGCACAGCTGTCATCCCCACCCTCCACTAGCGCAGAAACACGCACCTCAGTGGGAAGTGTTTGTGGACAGGCTTCTGGGCACAGCCTGGTGAGCACCACACAGCTGCTGATGTACATCAGGTGGAGGCAGGAACCCCCTGGCGAGACAGCAGGCGGAGGGCTGCTGGATCCCAACCTGATGCTGAGCCTGTGGAAGAGGTCATCCCTCTGAGGGAGTGGCCGGGACATTCAGAGGGAGATGTCAGCCTCACTCCCGCAGACTACGGGCGCTGGAGCGGTCACCAGCAATGTGTAGCAGCAACGCCAACACTGCGAGGATGGCAACCTCAGTGGGGAGCCTGGTGCATGCTGCTGGCGCCATGAGTGAAGGTGTCCAAGGCATCGCGCAGTCATTGATGGCCATGGCCTCGGGCCTCGGCAGAATGTCCGCCGCGCCGGGGGCTGTTACCCAGTACCAGTCTGACCTTGATGAGGTGCTGCGGACATGTCCCGCTCTCAGATGGACATGGCCGAGGCACTGCAGAGCATGACCCAGTCACTGAGGAGCATCACCGAGGGCATCAACATGATGGTGTGGGCCATGGGGACCCGCCAGGGTTGGCAGAGCCAGCTGCCCCTCCATCCCAGGGTGAACCCCATGGCCCTATGGGCACCGAGCGCGAGGAGGTGGCACCGGGTACCAACCCCAGCCTGTCCCATGGAGGGGCAACGGTGGGCACCAGCTCCCCCGAGTTCCATCCCCCTGATAAGGCCGCATCTCGAGGTCAGCACAAGTGAGCCGGGGCCCTCTGGCCCAGAGCCCCCAGAGGACCCCCGCCAGTGGCATCGAAGGCCACGGGACGTGGTAAGCAGCTGGCTGCCTCCACCTCCGCTTTGCATCCTGGGGACACACCTAGACAGGGTGGTTGAGCTAGGAGGGCCAAGCACTTCGAGGATCACTGGGGTGGAGGAGGGGGTAGCACCATCGGGAGGGTGGGGAATTGTCAAACACAATAAACACCTTTGTGCACAACGCGTATGGTGCCTCTGTCACTTTATTGCGCAATGCGGCCGACCTCCAAACCCCCGGCCCATCTCTCCAGGCATCCACCCCTCCCTTTGGCACTCACCCACCCTCCGGCCGTGGGCATGTCCCGGGGGCTGTGTCCCATCCCCTGGGTGTTGGGATGTTGGCTGCTGCGTGTGTGGTGTTGCCTCCCGCAGTGTTCAGGTACACTGTCCAGGCATCACGGTCTTATTGGAAAGCGAGGCAATGACAGCCACATGCTACATGGCCCGCCCACCCACGGGAACCCGCTTGGGTTCCCTATTAGCGATAGGCTTCAGCCGCACGACCAGAGGCCTCGGCAGTCATGCCATCAACGTGACAAGAGGTTCATGCCGGTCTCTGGTGGGTTTTCTGGCCCGCCATAGCATGCACCAACAGAAGATCCTGCTATAAATTCACGCCAGCAGGAAACCGATTTCAGGGCCTGCCGCCAAATTCCCCCCCCCCCCCCCCCCCCCCCCCCCCCCCCCCCCCCCCCGCCACCCCCCATGCCTGCCATCAACCACGCCAGCGGGGGCCTGGGAGAATTCCACCAAAGAAAAGGATGGCGGTGGGGGGGTGGGGGGTGGGGGTGGGGGGTGGGGGTGGGGGTCGTGGTGTTGGGATGGCGTGGGGGTGGTGGTGGGGGTCAGGGTGGTGGGATGGTGGGGTGGGGGTGGGGGTGGGGGTGGTGGGATGGTGGGGTGGGGGTGGGGTGGGGGTCGGGGTGGTAGGATGGTGGGGGGGGTGGGGGGGGCTTGGGGGGGGGGGGTCGGGGTGGTGGGATGGCGGGGGTGGGGGTGGGGGTCGTGGTGTTGGGATGGCGGGGGGGTGGTGGTGGGGGTCGGGGTGGTGGGGGTCGGGGTGGTGGGATGGCGGGGGTGGGGGTGGGGGGCGGGCTTGGGGGGGGGGTCGGGGGGGTGGGATGGTGGGGTGGGGGTCGGGGTGGTGGGATGGCGGGGGGGTGGTGGTGGGGGTCGGGGTGGTGGGATGGCGGAGGTGGGGGTGGGGGTGGGGGTGGGATGGCGGGGGTTGGGGGTGGGGGGGGTGGTGGTGGGGGGGAGGGATAGATTTTCCAGAGCAAGGGGGAAGAACCTTTTTTAATATAAATTTAGAATACCCAATTCATGTTCTCCAATTAAGGGGCAATTTAGCGTGTTCGATCCACCTAACCTGCGCTTCTTTGGGTTGTGGAGGCGAAACCCACGCAAACACGGGGAGAATGTGCAAACTCCACACGGACAGTGACCCAGAGCCGGGATCGAACCTGGGACAGCAGTGAGGCAGCAGTGCTAACCACTGCATCACCGTGCTGCCCGAGTACAATAGAATTTGAGGTAAAGTTATTAAGGAACACCAGTTGAGGGTTACCCTGAGTTTGGGACTCAAGTGTCTGGAGTGGGGTCTGAATCCACAGCCGTCAGACTGACATAGGGTGTTACCCAGAGTGCCACGGCTGTCAGACCCAGTTAATGTCCTTCAGGCTATATCGTTTTGCTCCATCTCCGCCAGGACTCATTCCATAGTCTTTGTGTAAGATGTGTAATACTAGAATGTCCATAAAAGCTTTGTACAGCCCAGCAACCCCCCACCGCCCCGCCTAACGCGGACTGAGGAGATTGCCAGCTCAGCCAAACGCTTCATCAATCACAATTACCAACTGCGATCAAGTGGGCCATCCAGTGAGTGAGGCGGCGTTCCTGACAAGGCACCTAACCGCACATAGAGTCCGAACACCTCACTGCTCACAAACAGCGCAGACAGCAGCAAAGTTAGAGGAGAAATTATAATTAACTTAATCACACCTCGATGAAACAGCTGAAGGGTGCCATTAATTATGCAATCACAGCCCTGCGGAAATACAGTAAGTTGGAGTTGAGGGCAGGCAATTTGACAAGGATGAGACTCTGGGTTGAGTCCTTTAATTACTCCACTTACCTTCAATTATAACCCTCCAGAAGGCAATGGGTGGCCTGCTGACTCTTATTAAATCAGATCTTAAAGGGACATGACATTTGGGGAAAATGCTTTTCAAAGCAGAGATTATGGAGCCAATTGGGGGCTCTTTAAAATGTTGGCAACCAACAGCCATTTTGGTAATAGTTACTCAGTGTGTGTGTGTGTGTGTGTGTGTTCAAAGTACTGGTTTTCTCCTCCTCCTCCAGTGCTCTGTGATTTCATTCTTGCAGTGTGACAGGACGCTTTGCACCTTCTCTGACACTCTTCTTCAGCTTTCTGTTTTGTTTTGATGAAAGAACCCCCCATCGGCAATACTGGTTATGAGTCTCCCGTCTGGCATTGACGTGCCTGAGGGAGGAGGTGTCAGTTTTAAACAACTTGCGTTTCTGTAACACCTTTCGCAAACCTCAAGGTTGACAAAGCGCCTCACCTACGCAGTGAAGTGCAGTCACTGTTGTAATGCGGGAAACACAGCAGCCAATGTGGGCATAGCAAGCTCTCCCAAACGGCAACGCTAAAGATCGCGATATAAATAGAAATTGTTGTTGTATTTATGGACGAGAGCATTCGTTCCGAACCTGGATCGCAAGGATAACTTTGCAGAGCAATAGGGGTGAGCTTGACGAAGAGGGAGGTGACAGATTTACTACCACGTCCTCTTGTTTTATGGGGATTTTTTTTTTAAACTGTAGAAGATTAATTAAATCACCAAGACTCATTTATCCATGAATCATGCTGACTCAGAACATTTCAGGAGTGAACTCAGAACTGCTCCAAAAAAGGACTGGTGGTTTCTCGACCGTTAATTACTCCCTGCTCATTTTAAAGCACATTGCCTGGGACAGTGGTCTCCCATCCCGTGGAGGTTAACAACAACTACGGTCAATGTGCTGCTTCAAGACGTTTCTATCCGGACTTTCTTCTCTCCATGAAGATTGCAGCTCCATGAGGAATGTAGAATTGGTGAATTAGAGTCAGAGGGCACGATCGAGTGTCAGCGTCGCGCCCGGCTCGGTGACGCGACGAGGCAGTTCGATCTCGCAAAAGGCCCATCGCGAGATTGGCGATGCTCGGAACGCCTTGCAAGATCTCATTAGATGTCGCGAGACGTCGTGATCTGGATCTTGCTCTCACTGGGCCAGATCCAAATTTGCATATTGGCTCATTTAAATATGTCGGCGCCCGATTCTCCCAAAGCCTGGGAATGAATGTGGACCAGGCGTGACGGCACCTGGGGGGAGGGGGTCTCCCAGGCCATCGGAAACCCCCCCCCCCCCCCCCCCGGATGGTCAGGGACAGGGCAGGGTGGAACCCTGGCACACCTGTTGGCACCTGGGAACCCTGGCCCCCTGACACTGCCATGGTGCCTGGCTGACATTGCCAGACTACAAGATCGCTGCCAAATGCCTGGCCGTGTAAAGGTGCCCGGGTGCCAGATTGCTCATGTCAGGGATGGGCCCGGGGTGCCCTTACAACCTGGCCTGAGGACCCTCGAGGAGGTAAATTGGGGGGGGGGGGGGGGGGGTCCGGAGGCTACGATGGAGAGTCCAAGGTGGGGAGCATCGGCAGATCGAGGTGGGATTTAAAAATGGCGCCCGGATCTCTTCCTGCTCTGACGAGCTGAGCTGAGCCTGTCAGTGCAGGAAGTGAGGTAGGTGCAGCCTCCCGGGGCCCGTTTGATAGTGGGCTTGTTCTCTGCATTGCAGGTGCCGAGAAACACTCCGCTAATCGCACCCAAAACTGAGGACTCTGTTTTTTGGCCGTTAAATCCCCCCAATAGAGTTTGACAGCCCAAAAAGAAGTTCCTCGGCCCTTTGGTCTGTGTCAGCCATCAAGCGACCTTTGTATTCTAATCCCATTTCCGGTGTTTGGTCCGTAGCCTTACATGCTGTGGCATTTCAAGTGCTCATTGAAGTGCTTCCATGCGAATTGTAAAGGAATAAGCCCGAGTACGTCCTCAGGGAAGTCCCTGAGCTGCTCACAGCCAATGAAGTGGTTTTGAAGTATAGTCACTGTTGGTGTAATGTAGGAGGCGTGGCCACCAATTGCGCACAGCAAGATCCCGTAAGCAGCAAGGTGATAACAGCCAGATAACATCAGTTTGAGTCATATTGACTGAGGGATAAATATTGGTCAGGAAACAGAGGTGAATTCTCCTGCTGCTCTTCCCTGCCATGGGATCTACTGCACCCACCCGAGAGGGCAGAGGGAGCCTCGTTTTAAAGTCTCACCCAAAAACAGTCCCTCGGTACTGCACCAGAGACCTCAAGCTCACGGAGCTGGGGTTCAAGTCTCAATTGAGTAAAACCCCCCTCCTTGTTTTAAATGGGGGGTTATGTGGGTAGGGTGTCAACTTACATGGTAGTGTTTGCACCAAGGTTGTGCAGAAGGTGAGCTCCTCCACAAGGGACTGGCCATCTGGGGAATGGGTCAGAAATCAAACAACAGGGAGTTTGATGAACTAATGATTTCCCATATTTATTCACAGAAAAAAACCTTTGACTTCATTAAACAACAGACATTTACACTCATAGTTTGTGTTGATTTTGTAATCTCCCATTCATATTGTAGTCATATTAATTTGTTTTCCGTGCATTATTATTTTTTTCTTTGTGCAGCTATCTGGGTTATGCAAATCACCGCCACTCGCTGACAATTCTAATAAAAAAATCTTCGTATCAAAGATGCTTTAAAAAAGCTCAATCTAATTAATGATAATGAAATCACATTGGTGCTTAGCTCTGTACTAATAGGCACAAAAGCTTCTACTCAGCTACTCCAGGCCTACAGAGCACTCGACAAGAACAAGAATATCCTAGGTTTCTGGGACCTGCAGCACCAACAAAACACTGGGCCAGTCAAGGCACAAACACTGGGCCAATCAAGGCACAAACACTGGGCCAATCAAGGCACAAACACTGGGCCAATCAAGGCACAAACACTGGGCCAATCAAGGCACAAACACTGGGCCAATCAAGGCACAAACACTGGGCCAATCAAGGCACAAACACTGGGCCAATCAAGGCACAAACACTGGGCCAATCAAGGCACAAACACTGGGCCAATCAAGGCACAAACACTGGGCCAATCAAGGCACAAACACTGGGCCAATCAAGGCACAAACACTGGGCCAATCAAGGCACAAACACTGGGCCAATCAAAGGAATCAGGGTCGCTAAACCCTCAGGACTGTCCTGGAGTCTCCGGGAATTTCTAAAAAATAAATTTAGAGTACCCAATTATTTTTTTTTCCAATTAAGGGGCAATTTAGCGTGGCCAATCCACCTAACCTGCGCATCTTTGGGCTGTGGGGGCGAAACCCACGCAGACACGGGGAGAATGTGCAAACTCCACACGGACAGTGACCCAGGGCCGGGATTCGAACCCGTGTCCACAACGCCGCAGTCCCAGTGCTAAGGTAATGAGACTTTTTGCTTTCCAATTTGCGTAGGAAAAGCATTGTGCACAAGGTTGGCCAACTAATGGCTGCAGTGTGGGGGCAAGTCATGTGACGAAACCTCCAGGAATATATTTAATCACAGTTGGCGACCTTAACACTGCCTCAAACCTCAGCCCTGAATCTCGACCATATTGCTCAATGGAGTACTTTGTATAGAACAGACTAATGATAAAAAGTACAGCAGTTTATTTTTTTTTCCTTTTATAAATGTTTCCCAATTAAGGGGCAATTTAGCGTGGCCAATCCACCTACCCAGCACATCTTTGGGTTGGGGGGGTGAGACCTGTCATGCTATCCATATTAACATACCATGGTGCAATTACACACACATATTGATGGACAGGTAGACGGACCAATCAACACACACACAACATCGCAGCCAATCACCAGTGAGAGCACACACACTATAAAACAGGGAACACCACAGTTCCCGCTGTTTCCACCAGGAGATAGCTCAGAGCGCTGAGCTCACAGCGTGCCACTCAGATATACACCATGTGCTGAGTGCCTCTCTAAGATAGTGCTAGGGCTGGGTCCACAGGTTAACTGGTGAAGTACGAACCACAGCCAGAAGTTAACAGTTGTTATTGTACAGAATAATAAAACAGAGTTGTACCATCTACAACCGTGTTGGTTTGTTTGTATATCGGAACGCCCAACACAACATGGTACCAGGATTGGAAACTCACCAGCGACTGTGAGACCTACCTGCACCTCTTCAGAGATCTGCCATCCTGCGCCATGGACACCATCAGCCTGCCGTAGCCACTCCAAATCGCTGGAAATCTCGGCGTCAACTGGAAGCTGTTTAAACAGCGCTTCCAGCTCTTCTTAGAAGCCACAGACAGGGAGAATGCATCGGACACCAGGAAGATCGCCCTCCTCCTCTCCACGGCGGGGCAACACGCCATCCACATCTACAGCTCCCTGGCATTCGCGGAAGGCGAGGACAAGACGAAGTACAAGACGGTCCTTCTAAAATTTGAGCAACACTTCAGCGTCGAAGTGAATGAGAGCTTCGAGAGGTACCTCTTCCAGCAGCGCCTGCAGAGTAAAGATGAGCATTTTCAATCTTTTTTGACACACCTCCGTATCCTCGCGCAGTCCTGCGGCTATTAGGCCACATTCGATTCCATAATTCGGGACCAGATCGTTTTTGGGATCACCTCGGACACCCTACACCCCACATGTCGTGTTGGGTGTTCCGATATGCAAACAAACCAACACGGTTGTAGATGGTACAACTCTGTTTTATTATTCTGTACAATAATAACTGTTAACTTCTGGCTGTGGTTCGTACTTCACCAGCTAACCTGTGGACCCAGCCCTAGCACTAACTTAGAGAGGCACTCAGCACATGGTGTATGTCTGAGTGGCACGCTGTGAGCTCTGTGCTCTGAGCTATCCCCTGGTGGAAACAGCGGGGACTGTGGTGTTCCCTGTTTTATAGTGCGTGTGCTCTCACTGGTGATTGGCTGCAATGTTGCGTGTGTGTTGATTGGTCCGTCTACCTGTCCATCAGTGTGTGTGTGTGATTGCACCATGATATGTTAATATGGATTTGCCGCTTCATATGGCTTCACACACGTGACGTCCAGTCCCTTGCATCCTCAGTCGAATGGCAAGGCAGAAAAGGGCGTCCGTATCGTGAAGCGACTCCTCTGCAAGGCTGCTGATGCCGGATCTGATTTCTGTTTAGCCCTGCTGGCCTATCGCTCGGCCCCACTGTCCACGGGCCTCTCGCCAGCCCAGCTGTTGATGGGTCGCACCCTCAGGACCACTGTGCCGTCCAGTCATGTTCCTAAACCCAACCATGCTCCAGTACTGCAAAGGATGCGACAACAGCGTGATCAGCAGAAGGTGGCACATGACACTCGGACAACTGATCTTCCTGCCCTGGCGCCTGGAGACAACGTCCGCATACACCTACCAGAGGGTGGCTGGTCGGCAACTGCTGAGGTTCTCTGCCGCATGGCTCCCCGCTCATTCCTGGTTCGCATGCCTGATGGCTCCATTCGCCGGCGTAATCGGCGGGCCCTTCGGCTGCTTCCGCGCTCACTACGTGATCATGCACCGGTGCCACGCCCTCCTGTTGTCCCTGATGTCGACTTTGTGGAGCTTCCTGCCACTCTGCCTCTTCCTCTCTCGCCCGTGGCCAGGCCCAGTCCACAGCCGGTGG
This sequence comes from Scyliorhinus torazame, assembly GCF_047496885.1. Classification (NCBI taxonomy): domain Eukaryota; kingdom Metazoa; phylum Chordata; class Chondrichthyes; order Carcharhiniformes; family Scyliorhinidae; genus Scyliorhinus; species Scyliorhinus torazame. The sequence continues at coordinate 112,058,515 of NC_092710.1, read as the reverse complement.
ATCCTGACCCACCCTTGAGGTGGTCAACCCGAATTCGTCGGCCACCTAATAGACTGGATTTATGAGCCTGTTTGCACATTGGACTCACTGAATTGTTGTGCAACAATGTTAACGTATTTCTTTCTTGTCGTTCCGGGAGTTCTCTTTCGATATTTGATGATTGCACTTGTTTTGTTCGTGGTACAACCTCGTTGCTCTGTTGCACCTGACACCTTCCTGTGTATATAGTTTAGCCTCATGTACATGTTGTAAATATTGCACACACATACTCAGCTGCACTCAGTACACAACAATATTTATTACCATATAGGCACATATCCTTGTGAAAAGGGGGGATGTCATGATATCCACATTAACATATCATGGTGCAATCACACACACACACTGATGGACAGGTAGACGGACCAATCAACACACACACAACATCGCAGCCAATCACCAGTGAGAGCACACGCACTATAAAACAGGGAACACCACAGTTCCCGCTCATTCCACCAGGTGATAACTCAGAGCAGAGCTCACAGCGTGCCACTCAGACATACACCATGTGCTGAGTGCCTCTCTAAGTTAGTGCTAGGGCTGGGTCCACAGGTTAGCTGGTGAAGTATGAACCACAGCCAGAAGTTAACAGTTGTTATTGTACAGAATAATAAAACAGAGTTGTACCATCTACAACCGTGTTGGTTTGTTTGTATATCGGAACACCCAACACGACAAGACCCACACAGACACGGGGAGAATGTGCAAACTCCACACGGACAGTGACCCAGGGCCGGGATCGAACCCGGGTCCTCAGCACTGATCCGACCTCATTCCTGAGTGTGAAATATCAGAAATCTGAATAAATGCACCCCTGGGATATTCCCTCGGTAATGTCGTCCAGGGCTCATTGGGTAGCACGTCTCACCCATAGGCTCCAATCCGCACTCATTGAGTCCATAATCTGTGCTTTACATTCCCAGTTCCTTACTGGGGAATGCTGCACTGTCAGAGATGCCATTGTTGGGGTGAAGTGTGAAGAAGATTAACAGATGGTCACTCTCATAGCGCTGCCTGTGGGATCTTGCTGTGCGCAAGTTGGCTGCCACCTTTCCTGCATTACAACAGCGGCGGCTACAAGCTGAAAGGTGCGCCTATGGCCAAAAGTGCGAACATCTAGAAGTGGTGAACACGATGTGACAGAGACAGCATTCTGTATTTTCAGAGCGTTGATTTAAACATTCATAAACCCTGCAATCATTCCTGGTGAAATTTGAAACTTCACTGTTTCAGAACATGAGGCAGTGTCAAGCTGCCCCTCTCCCTGTCAAATTAAATCCTGCTGCACCCTGTGTGTGCGTGTGTGATCAAACCAGCATGATTTAAACACAGAGACTGCTGCCTCTCGCTCCTATTGAGAAATTATAATGAGACCCTTTAGAAATTCCAGGCGGCCTGTTAGATACAAGAAGCCAGCCTTTAAAAGGGAAGTGCTAAAAATATCAAGGCTTTTAGCCAGCTGTGGGTGCTGACTAGACATTGTTGGTTCAGTCTGGAGCAAGCCTGTGAGAGATGACAGGCTGCCGCACCAAGCCAGCATCACTCTCCTATTGTTCAGTCAAGTCACAACAGCTAATTATTCGACCCAACACGGATTCACGCTCTCCTCCCCTGTAGCGGGGGCAGGAGGGAGGGAGGTGGTTCAGGATCCAGATCACAATCATCTCAGATAATTGACAAAGTAACCAGAGGGGAATTGCATTTCTGTAGCGCCTTCCAGCCAATGAAGTAGTTTTGAAGAGCTGTCGCTACTACAAAGACATGTGGCAAAAAGCACCCCAGACAGCAGTGTGTTAATGTTATTGTTCTTTAGGGTTTTGGTCAAGGGTTGTATCATGGCAGGTACAGGCTTGGAGGGCCGAAGGGCCCGTTCCTGTGCTGTATTGTTCTTTGTTCTTTAACAGTCGGATCATTTGATTTAGTGACGTTAATTGAGGGCTATATAGTGGTCAGGTGCACAACCCCCACCTCCTCCACCACCCCTGTTCCAATTTAAAACAGCACCATTCAATTTATGCCCCCCCCCCCACACACACACACACCTCCTCCCCACAACCCATGAGGGCAGGCAGGGTCTCAGTTTAGTATTTCATCTGAAAGACAGCTGACAGGGTTTTCCAGCCCTTCCCTCCCTTGGGACATTCCGATCACGCCAAAGGTGAGGCTCCCGACAGCGGCACAGGCGAGCCACCCAGGACTGGAAGATGCCATCCAGCACTTCTGACAGAGCCGCACTCCCTCCGCGTTGTCCTGAAGTATCAACCTGAATGAGGTTCTCAACTCCCTGTATCATAGAATCCCAAAAGTGCAGAAGGAGGCCTCTCAGCCTATGGAGTCTGCACCCTCCCTCCCAGCCACCCTGCTCTATCCCCGCAACCTAACCTACATATCCCTGGACATTAAGGACCAATTTAACATGACCAATCCATCTAACCTACACATCTTTGGACTGTTGGAGGAAGACGGAACACCCCAAGGAAACCCACGCAGACACGTTGAGAGCGTACAAACTCCACACAGACAGTGACCCGAGACTGGAATTGAACCCAGGTCCCTGGTGCTGTGAGGCAGCAGTGCTAACCCTTCCGGTCACAACCTTGCAGAGTAGAGAGAGGAGAGCTACCCCTCTGGAATGCAATGCTGGTATGAGTTGAAAAGGAAAACATGAGGGAGGAGCAGGTTACCGGGGCAGGCTGTTGGGATTATTGGGATAGCTCTTTCAAAGAGTTGGCACAAACAGTATGGGCTGGATGGCCTCTTCCTGATTTCATGGATCTTTGGGTGTAGCGTTAATTAAATTAGAACATCGACCCGCGAAGAGAGTCTGTCGCTGTTATAACCCCTGCTGACATCACGAGGGTCTGTCTGCAGCCCCTGTTGTTGGGGGGAGGGATTCCATCCATTCTCACATTGCTGTTCCTAGGAACTTGCTGTGTGGAAATTGACTGCTGTGTTTCCAACATTGCAACAGTTGTGTACATTTCAGACAGGTACATTTGCTGTGAAGTGCTTTGTGGTACCCCAAAAGATGCTAGAGAGCTGCAAGCCTTTCTTTTGTACTATTAGAACATTCTGAAGGATCCTCACCCCTGGATACCAGTGGATGGAGTTCAGGGACAGACATTCTGTGGACTTGCAAAATATTCTGGTGTGGGGCAGCACGGTGGCGCAGTGGGTTAGCACTGGAACCTCACGGCGCCGAGGTCCCGGTTTCGATCCCGGCACTGGGTCACTGTCCGTGTGGAGTTTGCACATTCTCCCCGTGTTTGCGTGGGTTTCACCCCCACAACCCAAAGATGTGCAGGGTAGGTGGATTGGTCACGCTAAAGTTCCCCCTTAATTGGAAAAAATGAATTGGGTACTCTAAATTCATATTTTAAAAAAGAATATTCTGGTGCGCACGTTCTTTTGCACAGACATGTAAATGTGTTTAAACCTTGGTAACGTCAGCACAGGCAGGAATGATGCACGTCAACTATCATATTCCTAATCCATTGAGAATGAATTGCGAAGGTGTCACACTCTTCCTCCCTCTGTCTCTTTCTCTACCCCTCCCTCTATTTTTCTCTTTAACGCACTAACCTGGACAGTTGGTTCGCGATACAGAGCAACGCTAACAGCGCGGGTTCAATCCCCGTAACGGCTGAGGTTACACATGAAGGCCCCTCTTCTCAGCCTTGCCCCTCCCCTTCTCAAAGAGCAAAGCAGCCTATGGTCATCTTGGTCTGTGACAACATTTTTCGATATCTCTCTCCCTGTTACTTTGTCTCCATGTCTCTTTGTTTTTCTCTCATCACATTCTTCGTGTACCTCTATCCTCGTCTTTCTCTTTATTTCTCTCCATGTGTTTCACTCTGTCCCTCACTTCATTTCTCTATTTTGCCTTTCTATCTTTCTCTCCGTGTTTCTTTATCCATCCCTCTCTATCACTCTCTCTGTTTCTCTCTCTCTTTCTTTATGTATCTGTTTCTTTCTTCTCCTGACATGAAGTGAAATTAACCTGTGACAATAATTCACAATGGGGTTGTGGTGAATCATAGTGTTTTACACAGCACCACTTTATATATATATATATATGGATGTTTATGTAGACATACATAGATATATATATTTACATATCTCCATCTTTCTGCCTCTCTCTCGTCCTGTCTATCTCTTACTCCCTGTCTCTCCCATCGTTCCACTCCCCTTCCTGATCACAGATAGAATTTACAGTGCAGAAGGAGGCCATTCGGCCCATCGAGTCTGCACCGGCTCTTGGAAAGAGCACCCTAGCCAAGCCCACACCCCTCTCTATCCCCACACCTCCACCCTATCCCCACACCTCCACCCTAACCCCGTTACCCCACCTATCCTTTTTTGGACACTAAGGGCAATTTAGCATGGCCAATCCACCTAACCTGCACATCTTTGGACTGGGAGGAAACCGGAGCGTCCGGAGGAAACCCACGCAGACACGGGGAGGATGTGCAGACTCTGCACAGACAGTGACCCAAGCCGGGAATCGAACCTGGGACCCTGGCGATGTGAAGAGACTGTGCTAACCACTGTGCTACCGTGCTGCCCGGTTATAAAACCCTCTCTTTTTCTCACTACTTGTTTCTCTTTCTCTGCCCCCTCTACCCCTTCCCTCCCCTCTCCATGATTTGAGTCTTTCTGATTGACTCACAGGCTGGCCATCAGGAATTAAACCGCACCGGAGAAGGTCATTGTTGTGAGGGCCACAAAGCACCCGGCACGAGTCTGTGGAGTCAAACAGAAAGCAACTTTATTCACAACAAAATGTACACAACAGCAGTGGTTCATCACTGCGTCCTTCTCTAGCTGGTACCACACTGTCCAGCTCTATTTATACAGCTGCAACTACTAGTGATTGCACCGCCCGCCCCTCATTGGGGGAGCTCATACTCCCCAAGAGGTCATGGGATAACCAACTCAAATCTAACCAGAGATTTATGAAGGTTTACTAAAAGCAAAATTACTGCAGGTGCTGGAAATCTGAAACAAAAGCCGAAAATCCTGGAAAAGTGCAGCAGGTCCGGCAGCTTCTGTGGAGAAAGCGGCAGAGCTAACGTTTCGAGTCTAGTATGGCTCTTCTCATATTCTATGCTGAAAATGGACAGACTGTGTCCCAACGACAAAGAGTTTGGTTTGAAGACAAATATCATGGTCCAGTATGTTGCCCTATTGCCAACATTGACAGTGTGACTCTGGGGGTTGTTGATAGCTTCATATATCTAGGCCGCAATCTAGCGGCTCTGTTAGCCGTGGGCGCAGATCCTGCAATGGCCGCTAAATCAAGAGTGAGCAGATTTACAATACACTGCTTTACACAGTGCCACTATCGATGGGGTGAGATCTTCAGTGTCTTTCACACAATGGTGGCCCATAGAGGTGGCACGGTAGTAAAATGGTTAGCACTGTTGCTTCACAGAGGGGAGAGTCCCGATGCCTACGGTACGGAGGGAGAGATGGGGAGAAGAGGGGTGAGTCCCCATACCTGTGAGGGGGGATAGGTGGGGGGAAGAGGGGAGAGTCCTGATGGCTGAGGGGGGGGGGGGAGCTGGAAGGAGAGGGGAGAGTCCTGATGACTGTGGGGGTGGGGGGGTTGGGGGAGAGGGGAGAGTCCTGATGCCTGTGGGATGGAGGGGGAGGTGGGGGAAGAGGGAGAGCCCTGATGCCTTTGGGGGGGGGGGGGAGGGCCTGCTGTAATGTTGTGGTGGAGGTGTTGCCCCAATGCTTGGAGGGGGTTCCTGATCTCCATGCGGGGTGGAGGGTCCTGATCTCGTTGGCAGAGGGCCTTATATATAAGTTTGAAATTGGGAGTCCATTTAAAAATGGCACCCCGATCTTAGAATCCTGCCAATGCCGACTTCTTTTGGCCCCGCCCCTCCAGCTGGCTGCCCTTTGAAATTGCACAGATTGTTGTAAAATCAGGCAGGGAAAGGCAGTAGTGAAACCAATGTGTTTCTCAAAGCTTTTCTCGCCTGATCCAAAACTGTGCACTAGTGGGAAAATTGCACCTTTAGATCTGCAATCGTTAGTCACTTGATGCTGAATTCAACTCATACATCGAAAACATTCCAGCTCTATGTCCAAGTTGAGTAAGAGAGTGTGGAACAATGATAATCTGACTGAGATCACCAAACTGTGAGTCTATTAAGCCTGTGTCTTCAGTGCATTTCTCTACAGTGGTGAGACCTGGATGGCATATGCTGGACAGGAGAAAAGTTTGAGCAATTTCCACCTTGGCTGTCTCAGGTGTATCCTGGTCAAGGTCACTAAATCAGAGGTCCTTCCATTAGCTTACACTTATTACAAAGCTAACGACACCTGCACTGGCTCAGCCGTGTTCATTTACTGGATGATGGCTCTTTACCGAAAGACCTTCTGCATGGTGAACCGGCCACTGGGTCAAGACCTTCTGGGCATCCATTCCTCTGCCATAAAGACACCTGGCATATAAAACAGGATATAAAGATGATGGACATTGACACTGGCAACTGGGAGATGATTACTGACAGCTGTTACCTCTGAAGGATAAATGTTTTGGAAGGGCATTGGAAGAGCTAAGCTGGCTAAGAAGAGAGCCCACTGATATGTGGGCCAGTGAATTGTGCACCTTCAGTCTGCTGTCTTTTTCTGCAGCAAATGCGACAAGAAACTGCAATGTCACAAGGGGGCTCTTGTGGCACACCTAACACAGAGTTGACCAGCACGGGCAAACTATTGTCTTACGAGACATTGAAGTGGATGATCAGCCATGATTATTTTTTTTTAATGAATTTAGAGTACCCAATTCATTTTTCCCAATTAAGGGGCAGTTTAGTGTGGCCAATCCACCTACCCTGCACATCTTTGGGTTGTGGGGGTGAAACCCATGCAGACATGTGGAGAATGTGCAAACTCCACATGGACAGTGACCCGGGGCCACAATCGAACCTGGGACCTCGGCGCCATGAGGAGCAAGGCAAGCAGCCATGATTATCATGAATGGTGGAGCAGGCTCGATGGGCTGAATGGCCTACTCCTATTGTTTTATGAGATGGAGGCTCCACCGCCAATATATATCAAAAAGAGCAGGTGGTCATCATACAAACCCCAGCAGAAAACCAGTCATTTTCCCTTCAGTCTGAAAACAACTGTTTCCCGCTTCCCAATTCCATAACCACGTTTAATCTCCGGGGCTCCAATTTTGTGAACAATCCTTTGTTTTTTAAACTCCAGACAACTTCATTTTATTTTTTTGCTATCACCTCTAATGTGTAACTGGGCTAAAGGATGGGGATTGTCGAACCAAAGAGCAGAGCCATCAGTGAAGAATGTTCAAAGGGCAGCTGGAACACTTTTAAACCCTTTACCAACATTATTGGCTGAATGTAGACACATTCATAAATGGGTTTCAAATTGGTGAGACGGTGACGTAATGGTATTATCACCGGGACTAGTAATCCAGAGATCCAGGGCAATGGTCTGGGGACCTGGGTTCAAACCCCACCGCGGCAAATGGTGGTATTTGAATTCAATAAAAATCTGGACGTAAAAGTCTAATGATGACCATGAGAGTTTGTAAAAACCCCACCTGGTTCACTAATGTCCTTTAGGGAAGGAAATCTGCCTTCCTTACCTGGTCTGGCCTACATCTGACTCCAGACCAAAACGATGTGATTGATTTTTAATCCCTCCAGGATGGATAATAAATGCAGACCCAGGCCCATATCCCATGAACAAATAAAGAAAAAAAGGCTTTCCGTCAGAGCCTGAGGCCATTCAGTCCCAATGTGGGGAGTTGTCCATTAAAATGGGAAGGAGTGGACTGCTCCTTCAAAGAGTCAGGACAGGCAAAATGTGCTGAATGCCCCCTTCTGTGGTGTTTCAGTCACTGGACAGAATACGTTAATAATCTAACCCTGTGAAACTCGTTTCGTTTCATCATGGTTGCGAGATCATTGATTGGAGGATTGTGCGTGTCTGTCAGCTCATTATCTCCTGTTCTTCTATACAGCCCAACGCACCTGAGGAAGAGTCTTGATGGACAAGCATTCTTTTGTCTGTCTTTTGAAAGGCATTTCGTGGGAAGTAAGATTATTAGTTCTGCCCCCTGGATTGTGAAACAGGTAATACTGAACAGCGATTGCAACTGAAACACAATTGTTTCGCATCCTGTCAACGTATTGAAACATTTCTTCTTTCCAAACTCGCTGAATACCTTCTCTATGGATTAAACATTCAGAGAGAGAAAAATAAATGGCCACGCTAAATTGCCCCTTAATTGGAAAAAATGAATTGGGTACTCGAGATTTATTTTTAAAAAATATTTATATATTCCCAATTGAAATGTAGTGACTGGAGGAGGTTACAGAGACGGAGGGTTGTAGGGGCTGGGGAGGTTACAGAGAGAGGGAGGTGTGGTCACAGAGTATTTTGTGAGGGTGCCAATTTTACAATTGAGATACTGCCAGACAAAGAAGCAATTCAGACGGGGTTAATTGGGGGATTGGAGTCAGCGTTTGTTAGAATATGTGCAGCAGAATTTTGGATGAGCTGCAGTTTCTGTCATTTGGAGGATGGGAGGGTGGCCGGACGAGAGTTGGAATAATCAGAAAGGGTGGTTCCTATATGTTTGGCTGGAATCCCATTTCAGCTATGTTCCTTCCTAATTGCTGGATGTTTGTCAGCCTTCCAGAGCACAATGAGCTGCTTAAGTGTTTTACTCAGAGACACGGTCACTGTTTGTGAACTTGTGTTTAGAATGCTTACCTAGAGCACAAAGAAATGACGGCCTCGTCCTCAGCATTGAGCTCAGCTGAGGCTCAGTGAGTAGCAGTTTATCTCTCAATCTGTAAGGGCTTGTGGTTCATGTACTGAGGGAGTGCTGCACATTCAGGGGTGGTGCCTTTTCTTGAGACGTTAAACCGAGGTCCTGTCTGCCTGTTTAGGTGGATGTGGATGTGGCAGTCGTACAGGATTCTCCCTGGCATCTTGCCAATATTCATTCTTCTCCATCCACGAAAGTCACTAAAACCAGATTATCGCATTGTTATTTGTGCGATCTTGCTGTGTACAAGTTGGCTGCTGAGTTTCCAATCTTACAGCAATTACTAAATGCCAAAATGTAGCAGTGACCATAATATGATTGAATTTTACATTCAGTTTGAAGGAGAGAGGAGTGGATCTAAGACTAGTGATTTTAAACTTAAATAAGGAGCAACCATGAGTGCATGAAGACAGAGTTGGCTAAATTGAACTGGGAACTTGGGTTGAGTAGAAATTGGGTCAGTAGACAGACCGTGGCAGAAGGCCCTTCTCAACCTTGCCCCATGCCTGAGGTGTGGCGATCCTCAGGTTAAATCACCACCAGTCAGCTCTCTCCCTCAAAGGGGAAAGCAGCCTATAGGATTGAGGACTGGTTAGTTACCAGGAAACAATGGGCAATATTTTCTGCAATGACTGAAACTCCAATGTCAGGCGGGAAAGCGACATTGAGGCCGCCGATGGAAATGGCACCTTTTTACTACATTAATAGTGCAGAAGAAAAAGAAGGCAGGCTGGGGTTCCATGACGTATCAATGGTGGGCGGCCTCTGATTCAGCCACCCCGCTGTCAGCTCAGCGCTTCCATATCCAGCATCATTTTTAAAGGTTGCCTCAGTACACGACAAGCAAACCAGGAAACATTCTTCATCCTAATCCATCTATGGCATCACCCTGGCATTACCTTGGTACACCTTGAAATTATCTTGACATAACCCTCTGCCCCTGAGCTCTGAACCTCGCCTCCGGACTCCCCTCAGAGTGCTCTTCATCAGGTGCAAGCCTTCTGAGTCCTGCCGTACAGGCCGTTCTGACATCACACCACCACGGATGCACGTTTGACGTGGCGGTACGATTCCGGGGCACGCTCATGATAGTGACCTGTAAATGTATTACAATGAGGATGCCAGCAGGAAACACGGCCCGTCACTGGCGAGGGGAGGGGTGATCACTTCCTGGTTTTACATTGACATGAAACACAACTTTGGCCTCCTTGTGAAACTTCCCGTCCCCAAACCCGCTCGGTGCAAACAGCAGCAGAAGATTCCGATCAGAACGTTGGCATAAATGGGGCAATTTCTGGTTTGCAAAATGTGGCAAGAAAATACCGGCCAAAGGAGTTGCAAGGAAATATAAATAGATTAAGCGAGTAGGTAAAAATTTGGAAGATGGAGTATTTTTTAAAAAATTTAGAGTACCCAATTCTTTTTTTCCCAGTTAATGGCCAATTTAGCGTGGCCAATCCACCTACCCTGCATATCTTTGGGTTGTAGGAGTGAGACCTACGGGGAGAATGTGCAAACTCCACACGGACAGTGACCCGGGGCTGGGATCGAACCTGGGTCTACAGCGCCGTGAGGCAGCAGTGCGAATCACTGAGCCACCGTGCAGCCGCTGAAAGACGGAGTATAATGTGGGAAAATGTAAACTTGTCCACTTTGGTAGGATGAATAGAATCCCTACTATACAGAAGGAGGCCATTTGGCCCTCCAAAAGAACACCACACCCAAGCCCACTCCCCTGCCCTATACCCCATAACCCCATCAAGCACTATGGACACTAAGAGGCAATTTAGCATGGCTAATCCATCGAACCTGCACATCTTTGGACAGTGGGAGGAATCCGGACCACCTGGAGGAAACCCACGCAGACACGGGGAGAACATGCAGACTCCGCACAGACAGGGACCTAAGCCGGGGATCAAACCCGGGACCCTGGCATGTGAGGCAGCAGTGCTAACCACTGTGTCGCCCGTCTAAATGGAGAGAGATTGAGGGACAGAGGGATCTGGGTATCCTGGTACATGAATCGGGAAATGTTAGTGAAGGAACGGCAAAAGATTAAAGACAATTAGAACATTTTTGCTTATTGCAAGGGTAATCAAATAGAAAAGGCGAAAAGTTGTACTCCACAGGGTGTGGGTGAGACCACATCTGGAACACTGTGCCCAGTTTTGATCTCCTTATTTCAGAAAGGGTATAAATGTGTTAGATGTAGCTCAGAGAAGGTTCACTCAACTCAACTGATTGCTGGAATGAAGGGGTTATCTTAAGAGGAAAGGTTGGATATGCTGGGCCTGTATCCATTCGCGTTTAGAAGATTGAGAAGTGATGTTATTGAAACATTAAAATTCTGAGCGGACTGGATGGCGTGGATGCTGAGAGGATCTCTCCCCTTGTTGGAGAGACTAGAACTCGGGGGCATATACTTAAAAATAAGGGGCGGGATTCTCCCCTACCCGGCGGGGCGGGCCAGACCGGCGGCGAGGCGTGGCGTGAACCACTCCGGCGCCGGGCGGCCCCAAAGGTGAGGATCCGCCGCACCTCCAGGGGCCATGCAGGCAGCGGAGTGTTTGGCGCCACCCCAACCGCTGCCGAAGGGCCCCCGCCGGCCAGCGCGAGTTGGCACATGCGCGGGAGCGCCAGCGTGTGGTGGCGTGATCCCAGCGCATGCGCAGGGGTTTCCGTCTCCGCACTGGCCACGGCAGAGGTTGACAGTGACCGGCGTGGAGGGAAAGAGTGCCCCCACGGCACAGGCCCGCCCGCGGATCGGTGGGCCCCGATCACGGGCCAGGCCACCGTGGGGGCACCCCCCCCCCCCCCCCCGGGACCAGATCCCTCCCGCGCCCCCCGAGGACACGGCAGGCTGCCCGCAGAGCCAAGTCTCGCTGGTACGTACCTGGTTTGATTTACGCCGGTGGGACCGGCCAAAAACGGGCGGCCGCTCAGCCCATCGCGGGCCGGAGAATTGCCAGGGGGGCGCTGCCAGCGGCCGCCGACCGGCGCGGCGCGATTCCCGCCCCCGCCAAAACCCTGGCGCCGGAGAATTCGGCAGCCGGCGTCGGGGCGGCGGGGCGGGATTCACGCCCCCCCGCCCCCCGGCGATTCTCCGACCCGGCGGGGAGTCGCAGAATCCCACCCAAGGAATCTCCCATTTAAGATGGAGTTGAGAAGTCATTTCTTTCTCTCAGAATATCTGAAACTCGCTTTTCCAGTGAGGCAGTATCAATCAACATTTTTTAAATATAAATTTAGAGTACCCAATTCATTTTTTTCCCCAATTAAGTGGCAATTTAGCTTGGCCAATCCACCTACCCTGCACATCTTTGGGTTGTGGGAGTGAGACCCACGCAAACATGGGGAGACTATCGATGAGCATTTTTGAGGCAGAGGTCGATAGATTCTTGACTGACAAGGGAGTCGAAGGTTTTTTGGGGATAGGCGGGAATGTGGAGTTGAGGCCACAATCAGATCAGCCATGACCTTATTGAATGGTGGGGCAGGATCGGGGGGGCCGAGTGGCCTACTCCAACATCATTTTTATGTTCATGGTAGGTTGATTGTGTTGGGACGTTGTGAAAGGTGCTATAGGAATGCAAATCTGCACGCTGCTGCTATTTATAAGTGTTATGTGACTGCCATCCCCAGATGATTAATGAGAAATGTTTGGCTTTGTTCTTTTATTGGAGAGAGAACAGCCTGGATGATTTACATACTGTTTTCAACTTTGTGATACCACTTTCATGTATGATTTATGTGATTGCTAATATCTGTTTAAGTATGTGTTTACACTGACCCCTGGTGCAGATGTTGAAGTAATTTACAACAAAGTACCAATGATTTAAACTTATATTTCACTGCCGTCAACCAACAAACAGCGAGGCACTTCTGGTGAGCGGAGTCATTCACTGTTTACACTCATCAACAATCAATAGTTAAATTCAAGCAAAGGGTGAAATCCCTCTTATTCACTGTGCTGTGGTAAGAGAGGTAACAGCACCTCCTTTAGGTCAGCAGGCTCTATGTCAGTCTGTCATTGACGGATTCGGGCCTAGTTTCTCAGGTTTCTCCGCATCATGCTGATTACTGAGGGTGCAGTTCAACAGGATCCTGGGGACCTCCCCAAGTAACCTCTCTACACCATTGAGACCTTGTGAGACTCCACTCACAGGCAGATGACCCTCAAGCAGAAAATTGGGAGGACCTGAAATTAGGCCCACTAATTATCTGCACTTGATTCTACAATCCAATTAATTGCAATATGAGTGAGACTTATGGGGCGCGATTCTCCACTCCCACGCCGGTTGGGAGAATCGCCTGGGCCACCGAAATTTCCGGGGACGCCGGTCCGACGCCTTCCCACGATTCTCCCAAGCGGCGGGAACGGGCCAGTCGAGTTTCGCAGGCCGCAGGCTGGAGAATCGCCGGAGACACCCAAAATGGCGATTCGCCGGCACCCCCGCTATTCTCAGGCCCGGATGGGCCGAGCGGCCAGGCCAAAACGGCGGGTTCCCCCCAGCGCCGTCCACACCTGGTCGCTGCAGTCGTGGGCGGTGCGTGAACGCTGGGGGGGCGGCCTGTGGGGGGGCGAGGGGGGATCCTGCACCGGGCTTCACCTTCCTCTCTGAAGGAGGACCTCCTTCCTTCCGCGGCCCCACAAGATCCGTCCCCCATCTTCTTGCGGGGCGGATTTGGACAGGACGGCAACCACGCATGCGCGGATGACGTCTGTTATGCGGCGCCGCTTTTACGCGGGCGACAAGGCCTGGCGCAGGTAGATGACGCGGCCCCGATACTGGCCCATTGTCAGGGCCTGAATCGGTCGGGGCCGGGGCCGTTCCGCGCCGTCGTGAACCTCGACGGCGTTCACGACGGCGCGGCCACTTCGGCGTGGGGGTGGAGAATCCCGCCCGTGACTTAGCAGGTGAAAATTTCCCCTCCAAATCAGAAGATGATGGACTGAAACCCAACTCCCCCCCATTCCTGGCCCTGGAGAACGTGAGCCTCGGAGACAGGGCCGGACCCGGACCCAGCCCGGGGTAATGTTACCCAGGCAGGCACTGCCTCAGAGCCGGGGTTGGAGGGTCCTGTGTCTACAATCCCTATTATAAGGAACAGCGAGGATTCACTTCTCGTATCTGTTAGCCTCTTAATGACTCCAATCAGCTCTTGTCCGTGGCTGTTTTCTTTGTGGGGAGGGCGTTGACAAGGGCCTGGTGCCTGAATCTCAGGCCTCATCATGGTGCAAAGTCAATGTCCGAATTAGTAATTTGACATCTGAGTAAACAGAACCACATAATTTCAGGGTTGTTATAATGATCAGCCTGGCCTAATGATGGACTGACTCGTCAGCCTGGTTTAATGATGGACTATTATTTCTTAAAATTTTTAGATTTATTTTATTTTTTATTTTCCAATTGAGGGGCAATTTAGCGTGGCCAATCCACCTAGCCCGCACATCTTTTGGATTGAGGGGAGGGGGGAGACCCACGCAAACACAAGGAGAATGTGCAAACTCCACATGAACAGTGACCCGGGGCCAGGATCGAACCCGGGTCCTCGGTGCCGTGTGGCAGTAGTGCTAACCATTGCGGCAACCTGCCACCCACAATGGACAATTACGATCCCAGACCAGACCCCAACAGCGGCTCAGATACTGGACCAAAACCCCAATATTTTAGTTTATTTGTAAGATTGTGTGGAAAGAATGATTCACTCCAGGAGTGATTGCGTGAAGAAATAGGGTGTGGTTATTTCTGAAACAAAACTTTTTTATGGATATAATATGAAACTTTTTTTTTAATAAACAATTGTATTGAGGTATCTTTAGCATATAAAACAGCAACATTATACCGTGGTGTGCAAAAGCAAATAAGAAATAATGCAAGCATCAGCTCCCCTCTCGCATAAACCTGCCTAAGAAATCCCCTACTCTACGCTAACCACCCCCCCCCCCCCCCCCCACCCCCGCTGACGATTAATTGTCCGCGAAGAAGTCAACGAATGGCTGCCACCTCCGGGTGAACCCTGACAGCGAACCTCTCAAGGCGAACTTGATTTTCTCCAGCCCGAGAAAGCTCGCCATGTCCAAAGGCCATACTTCAGACTTTGGGGGCTTTGAGTCCCTCCATGCCAACAGTATTCGTCGCCGGGCTCCCAGGGAAGCAAAGGGCAAGACATCGGCCTCTTTCTCCTCCTGGACTCCCAGGTCCTCCGAAACCCCCAAGATTGCCACCTCTGGATTCATTGCTACCCTAGTTTTCAATACTCGGGACATGACGTCCGTGAATCCCTGCCAGTACCCCCTTAGTTTAGGACACGCCCAGAACATGTGTACATGGTTCGCTGGTCCTCCGGTACATCTAGCACATTTGTCCTCTAGCCCAAAGAATTTGCTCATCCGGGCCACCGTCATGTGGGCCCGGTGTACGACCTTGAACTGGATCAGACTGAGCCTGGTGCAGTTGCGGTTGTGTTTACTCTACTCAAAGCGTCTGCCCATATGCCGTCCTCTATCTCCCCCCGAGCTCCTCCTCCCACTTCAGCTTCAGTTCTTCGGTCTGTGCCTCCTCTGCCCCCATTAGTTCTTTATAAATGTCGGAGACTCTCCCCTCTCCCACCTCTCCTCTGGACACTACCCTGTCCTGGATCCCCCTTGGTGGGAGGCATGGGAAGGATGGTACCAATCTGCGGACGACATCCCGCACCTGCAAGTACCTGAAATCATTCCCTCTCGCCAGCCCGAACTTCTCCTCCACCACCCTCAAGCTCGGGGAGCTCCCTTCCAGGAACAGATCGCCCATCCTCGCAATCCACGCCTCCGCCGTAATTGGAACCCATCGTCCATATTCCCCGGGGCAAATCGGTGGTTATCGTAGATTGGGGACCAAACCGATGCTCTCACTTCCCCTATATGCCTCCTCCATTGGCCCCAGATCCGTAGAGCCGCCACCACTATAGGGCTGGTGGAGTACCGCGCCGGCGGGAGCAGCAGGAGCGGCGTAACCAAGGCTGCCAAACTGGTGCCCCTGCACGAAGCGGCCTCCATCCGCCCCCAAACCGACCCTGCATCCACCATCCATTTCCTTACCATGGCTATATTAGCTGCCCAGTAGTCGTTGCTAAAGTTCGGCAACGCCAGCCCCCCATCCCCTCGGTTCCTCTCGAGCATCACCTTCCTCACCCGTGGGGACTTTCCCGCCCAAACAAATCCCAGAGTAATTTTATCGAGCCTCTTAAAGAAGGACCGCGGAATGAGAATGGGGAAACACTGAAATATGAACAAGAATCTCGGGAGAATCGACATCTTCACCGTCTGCACCCTCCCCGCCAATGACAGCGGGAGTGCATCCCATCTCCGGAACTCCTCCCTCACTTGCTCCACCAACCGGGACAAGTTTAGCTTATGCAACTTACCTCAGTCTCGCGCTACTTGTATCCCTAAATATCTGAAGCTTTCTCCGACCAGCCTGAACGGCAACCCCCTCAGCCTACTCTCCTGACCTCTCACCTGCACTACCCACATCTCGCTCTTTGCCATGTTCAATTTATATCCTGAGAACCGACCAAATTCCCTCAGCGTTTCCATGATACCGTCCATCCCCGCCATTGGGTCTGACACGTATAACAGCAGGTCATCCACGTATAACGAGACTTTATGTTCCACTCCCCCCCCGGACCAGCCCTTTCCAGTCCCTTGAAGCTCTCAGAGCAATTGCCAGCGGCTCTATGGCCAGCACGAACAGCAGTGGGGAGAGAGGGCATCCCTGTCTAGTCCCGCGGTGCAGTTTGAAGTAGTCAGATGCCGTCCTGTGCATCCTCACACTAGCCTCTGGGGCCTGATATAACAGCCTAACCCAGTCAATGAACCCCTCCCCGAACACAAACCGTCCCAGCAGCTCCCATAAATAGTCCCACTCGACCCGGTCAAAAGCCTTTTCCCCATCCATAGCGACCACTCTCTCTGCCTCCCTGCTCTCTGGGGGCATCATAACCACATTGAGCAGCCTCCTTAGATTGGCCACCAGTTGCCTGCCCTTTACGAACCCGGTTTGGTCCACCGCAATCGCGTCCGGTACACAGTCCTCAATTCTAGACGCCAAGATCGTGGCCAGTAACTTAGCGTCTGCGTTAATCAAAGTGATCGGCCTATAGGATGCCTCCGGGTCTTTAACCCGTTTCAGTATAAGCGAGATAGTGGCCTGTGACATCATCGGGGGCAAGACCCCTCTGTCTCTTGCCTCGTTGAACACCCTGACCAGAACCGGCCCCACTATCTGGGAGAACTTTTTATAAAACTCCACCAGATACCCATCCGGCCCCGGGGCTTTACCCGACTGCATGACCTTCAGGCCCCCCAATACCTCTTCGATCCTGACCAGGGCTCCCAGTCCATCCACCAACCCCTACGTGCTCTTGGGAAGGTCAGTCCGTCCAAAAAGCGCCTCATCCCCTCCGGTCCCGTGGGGGGTTCCGAGGTGTACAGCTTGCTATAGAAGTCCCTAAACACCTTGTTCAGTCCTACCGGGTCCCCCACCAGGTTTCCCTCCCTGTCGACTATCTTTCCTATTTCCCTAGCCGCTTCTCTCATTCTTAGTTGCTGCGCAAGCATTCTACTGGCCTTCTCCCCATGCTCGTATATTGCGCCCTTTGCCCTTTTAAGCTGCTCTATGGCCTTGCCTGTAGTCAGCACCCCAAACTCGGTCTGCAGCCTCTGTCGTTTCCTAAGTAACTCTGGTCTCGGGGACTCCGCGTAACTCCCGTCCTTCCGTAAAATTTCCTTAGCCAGTCGGTCCGTCTCTGCCCTGTCTGTCCTGTCCCTGTACGCCCGGATTGAAATCAGCTCCCCTCTCACCACTGCCTTCAGTGCCTCCCAGAGCACCGCTGCCGAGACTTCTCCAGTATCGTTCACCTGCAGGTAATTCTGCATGCATTTCCTCAGCCTCTCCCACACCGCCTCGTCCGCGAGTAATCCAACTTCCAGCCTCCATGGTGGGCGCTGAAAGCTATCTTTGCAATTCTGCAGATCAACCCAGTGTGGAGCATGGTCCGAGATGGTAATTGCCGAATATTCTGCACCCGTAATCCCTGTCAGCAAGACCCTGCTCATGATAAAGAAATCGATTCGGGAATACCACCTTGTGGACGTGAGAATAGTACGAGAACTCCCTCGCCGTCGGCCGGCTAAATCTCCTGGGTCAGCTCCCCCATTTGCTCCATGAACCCTCTCCGTTCATTTGCCATCGCTGGCACCCAACCCGTTTTTGAACACGACCGGTCCAGGCCAGGATCAAGAACTGTGTTAAAGTCCCCACCCATGATCAGTTTGCGTGAGTCCAAGTCAGGGATCTTCCCCGGCAACCTCTTAACAAAATCTACGTCATCCTAATTAGGGGCATATACGTTGACCAGGACTACTCTCACCCCCTCGAGCTTACCCATAACCATAACAAATCTGCCACCCCCATCTACGACTGTGCCCTCCACCTCAAATTGGATCCACTTGTTGATCAAGATAGCAACCCCCCTGGTCTTAGGGTCGAGCCCCGAATGGAAGACCTGACTAATCCAGCCCTTCCTCAACCTAATCTGGTCTGCCACTTTCAGATGAGTCTCCTGCAGCAAGACTATGTCCGCCTTCAAAACTCGTAAATGCGCGAACACACGCGCCCTCTTGACTGGCCCGCTTAGCCCTCTAACATTCCAGGTGATCAGCCTGGTCGGGGGGCACCCCTTTGCCGATCAGCCATCTCCTTTCTTTGGCCAGCCCCCAAGCCATGTGTTGTGCTTCCTCTGGCCCGCCTCCTGGCTGCCTCCACCCCTGACCTCCTCACTGTTACCATGCCCAATTTCCAACATCGTCAGCAGACCTACTCCCCCCCCCCCCGCAACACCACCCTATAACCTAACCCCTGACATAAACTAGCTAAATGAACACCCCCCACCTGGTTTACGTTGACTATCCCACCCAGCTAGCCTGGTGGCTCCCAACTCCGGCGCCAACAGGTCTCTCACCTATTGTTCCCTGGCTCCCTTCCCCCCGGCCCATCCACACCACTTCCCCAAATCAGCCCTGCTTGAACAAATACTCTAAACAGGATAGAGACAGCCCCAACAATAGTGCAATTTAAGTCATACAAAACAAAATAGCAGGCACTGTCAACCATTCCTACCTGAACGCAGAAAGAGATTGCAAATATTCCCCGAAAAACACCCCCCATATCTGAACCTTTCTAACTATTCTCTTTTTCTAACAAAACTCAAACACAAAAGCGAAAAAGAGTCGTGAAGAGAAAAAAGACAAAAAACACATATAAACCAAGATACAAAAGCATGAAAAAACATGCAGGCATCTCTCAGAAACAAGAGAGAGAGAATTAAAAATTCCAACAGGAGTCCAAGAGTCCTCAGCTCGGGACCAGCCCTTGCCTCTTTGCAAAGTCCATCGCCTCCTCGGGTTCCTCAAAATAATGGTGCTGGCCCTCGTGCGTAACCCACAGTCGCGCCGGATAGACCAGCCCAAATTTCACCTGCTTCTTATATAAAATCTCTTTAACTTGCCAGTAGCCTGCCCTCCTTCCGGCCACCTCTGCGCTCAGGTCTTGGTAAACGCGCAGGATGCTATTGTCCCAGTTGCAGCTCCGCGTGCTCTTGGCCCATTGAAGAACCCGCTCCTTGTCCAGGAACCTGTAGAACCGGACCACCATCGCTCGTGAGGGACCCCCTCGCCGCGGCTGCCTCACCTGCGCTCGATGTGCCCTGTCCACCTCCGGCGGGCGCGGGAACACCTCATTCCCCAGCAGCTTCTGGAACATATCTGCCACATACGCGGCAGCATCCTGCCCCTCGGCTCCCTCTGGGAGGCCAACGATTCTTAAATTCTGCCGGCGAGACCTGTTCTCCAGGTCCTCCAGCTTTTCCAGGAGCATTTTTTGTTGGTCTCTCAACCTTCGAATCTCCATGTCCGCCACCGTTTGAAAGTCCACCTGATCCTCCACCGTCTTCTCCAGCTCCTGGATCTTCTCAGCCTGGGCATCCAGCCTTTTCTCCATTCGGTCAAACGATTTCTGGAGCGGTTCCAAATGATCACTTTTCAGTGCTAGGAAGTTCTCCTGTATAATCTGCAACAGGTGCTCCATTGTCGGCTGAGCTGGCGGTGCCCGGGGCTGGACATTGGCCATATTGGTTCCACTCACAACCTCCCCTTTGCCCTTGCTTGTCCACTTCTTCAGCTGTTTGCGATCCTTCCTACTTCTTAGTTCCATACACCTCTGTATGGATTCAGTGCCTGAGTGCTATTACTTTCAATCCAGCGCTTAAAAGCGCAAAGAAAGTCGGGGGAAAAGGCCCAAAAGTCCGACCGGAGCGGGAGCCACCAAGTGTGCGACTTACTCCCTCATCGCAGCCACCGGAAGTCATAATATTAAACTTTTTAACTTCACACCTGAAAAGAAAAGCTTACAATTACCCCTTCAACGCTGCTACTCAATTTCCCCTTAAACAACAAGAAAAGAAACATACAGCTCTCAATCTCTCTTACTGTGGAAGAATTGTGGACTCAGCATCAGGCAGATCAGAATTCAACTCCTCTCCACAAAATCTCCTCTCTCTTCACAGCGTTCTCCAAAAACACTGCTTTTGGAAAGCTTTTTCAAATTTTCTCTAAAGCTTTTCAAAATGGTTCCCAAGATGTCTCCCTGCATTACATGGCTCCACCCAGCAATGACCTCATCTCCCCAAGCTGAAAAACAAATGGGATGGGATTCTCCATTGCCCGACGCCGATATCGTAATCTGAGATCGGATGGAGAATGGGCTCCGATGCCCAAATCTGGGCCTGTGCCTGTTTGACGCTGGTCACCCCTCCGAAATGGCATCATCACATCGACCGCCATGTGCCATTGCAACTGCATTGGCGCATCATTGAAAGGCCCTCCCACGATGCTCTGCCCCGATGGGCCGAGTTCCCGACCCAGCAGGACACACGTGGACTCAGCGGTCGGGAACCCGGCGTGGCGGCTGCGGACCGTGTCCAGCGCCACCACACTAGGCCGGGATCCGTGCTGCTGGTTGGGGGGATGGCCAAGGGGTGGCCTGTGGGGTTGCGGATGGCGGATCGGGTCCGCACACGGCCGGCGCCGTGTTGTACGGCGCAACTGCTGCAGGTCATCGCCATGCGCTTGCACGGCCAGCGATCCGGCCATTTTCGGCGCGGGAGCCAGGGGTTCCACCCGGCGACACTGCTAGCCCCACGCCGACCCTGGAATTGATGAGGGTTCGATGCCGATTTTGGCATCGCAAAATGCCCGTGAATTCTCCATTCGAGACGGCACTTAGCCACTGAAATGGAGGATCATGTTCTCTGTAGGCTGCAAAGCACATTAACTCCCATGGAACTTTCCTAGTCAAACCATAGTCCATTAGTCCAGACTACAAAACACATTCCTTTGTCAATTTTACCTTCTGGCTGCTAAAAGCACCCAGGCTCTGCAGAACAGAATTATGTTTAAACAAACATGACCACTGCAGTCAAACACACTCTAACCCCAGGCTTTTAACTCTTAAATTGCCCAATACTTAGCATCCAATATTCCTGGTCTTCCAAACGTCATACCTCCTCCTTAAAAAAAAGAACCAGCAATGTAAAAGATGGTTTCATTTTTCTAAAACCTTTTTAATGTTAAACATTTCTTAAGATTACATACAATATATACGCTTTAAAATATACGATTTTATATTTTAAACAGGCAAACATCAACATGAATATAATGCAGTTTAGCCTTCTCACACATTACAGGTGTGATAAAGTATCAGCAATCACATTTTCTCTTCCTGCCACCATGGAGAATCTTTTTCTAAATATACATTTTAGAGTACCCAATTCATTTTTCCCAATTAAGGGGTAATTTAGTGTGGCCAATTCACTTAACCTGCACATCTTTGCGTTGTGGGGGCGAATCCCACGCAAACACGGGGAGAATGTGCAAACTCCACACGGACAGTGACCCAGAGCCGGGATCAAACCTGGGACCTCGGCACCGTTAGGCAACAGGGCTAACGCACTGCGCCACCGTGCTGCCGACCATGGAGAACTTAAAAAGTTGTAATAATAAACTCCATCTGAATTGTCTTGCATTTTGAGTTTTAAATTTGTCCAAGAATTTTAATGGATTATGGTTCATATATCCAATTGTGTCAGATAAATTGTTACTCACATAGATGTTAAAATGTTGTAACGCCAATATCAAACTCAATGGGCGAGATTCTCCGACCTCCCGCCGGGTCGGAGAATCTCCGGGGGCTGGCGTGAATCCCGCCCCCGCCGGTTGCCGAATTCTCCGGCACTGGATATTCGGCGGGGGCGGGAATCGCGCCGCGCCAGTTGGCGGCCCCCCCCCTGCGATTCTCTGGCCCGGATGGGCCGAGGTCCCGCTGCTAAAATGCCTGTCCCGCCGGCGTAGATTAAACCACCTACCTTACCGGCGGGACAAGGCGACGTGGGCGGGCTCCGGGGTCCTGGGGGGGGGGGGGCGCGGGGCGATCTGGCCCCGTGGGGTGCCCCCACGGTGGCCTGGCCCGCGATCGGGGCCCACCGATCCGCGGGCGGGCCTGTGCCGTGGGGGCACTCTTTCCCTTCCGCCTGCGCCACGGTCTCCACCATGGCGGAGGCGGAAGAGACTCCCTCCACTGCGCATGCACGGGAATACCGTCAGCGGCCGCGGGGCACCAAAGGCCTTTTCCGCCAGCTGGCGGGGCGGAAATTAGTCCGGCACCGGCCTAGCCCCTTAAGGTTGAGGCTCGGCCCCCCAAGATGCGGAGCATTCCGCACCTTTGGGGCGGCGCGATGCCCGACTGATTTGCGCCGTTTTGGGCGCCAGTCGGCGGACATCACGCCGATACTGGAGAATTTCGCCCAATGTCTCCTTTTCTATGGTAGAATATTTATTTTGGTGAATGTTGAGTTACCTAGAAAATTACCTAATTGGTCTTTTAATTCCTTCATCACCTTCCTACAGTAGCACAGCACCAACATCCACATCACTCACATCAATTGCCACCTTAAATAGTTCAGCATAAACAGTCATCAACACTGGTGTTGTGCTTAACACAGTCTGCAGATTATCGAATGCCTCCTGACATTCTGATGTCCACTGGAATGGTGTTTTTTAGTTCAGTCAGGGGAGCAGTCACGCTGCTGAAATTTGGCGTGAATGCCAGTAGAAACTACTCATGCCCAGAAACCACAGACTTTCTCTCCTAATAATAATCTTTATTGTCAAAAGTAGACTTACATTAACACTGCAATGATGTTACTGTGAAAATCCCCTCGTCGCCACATTCTGGCACCTGTTTGGGTACACAGGGGGAGAATTCAGAATGTCCAAATTACCTAACAAGCACATCTTTCGGGACTTGTGGCTGGAAACCGGAGAACCCGGAGGAAACCCACGCAGACACAGGGAGAATGTGCAGACTCCGCATAGTGACCCAAGCCAAGAATTGAACCTGGGACCCTGGCGCTGTAAAGCCATAGTGCTAATCACTATGCCTTAGTTGGTGGTATTGGAAATTCTCCAATAGCTTTCACATTGCGTGGAGCAATCTGACCATGTGGATATTGCAGTCCCACGCCGAAGCATGGGTTTCCCGGCGATGAGGGGTGTGTCACCAGGAAATTATGTTGACAATGGCGGGGTCGGTAAATCCTGCTGGCGGGCTGCCTCCGCCGCCGAAAACATGTGGCGGGTTGGGCGATAAATTCCACCCAACAATGTAGTCTCCGAACACTGACTCATCAATTTCTCTTTGATCAATTTAAGTGGTCCTCTCAGCTCATGACCAAAAATTAATTTGAATGGACTGAATTTAGTTGATTCATTAGGTGCATCCCTAATTGCAGATAGTACAAATGGACTTCCTTCATCCCGATCCTCTGGATAACCTTGACTCTAGCCCCTCATCATATTCTACAGGATTTGAAGCCACCTTTCTAATGTCCCTTGTGATTCCGGATGATACACCATTGAGTTAAATTGCTTTATTCCTAAGTTATCCATAACTTTCTTGAATAATTTAGACATAAAATCGGATCCCTGATTTGATAGAATGTCTTTTGGTGGTCCATAGCTAGTAAACAAAAATTGGTTAACTCCTCTACAACCCTCTTAGATGTTATGTTTTATAATGGAATTGTCTCTGGAAATCTAGTAGACACATCCATTATGGTCAACAGATACTGATTCCCACTTTTGGTTTTAGGCAGGGGTCCCACACAATCAATGAGGGTCCTAGTAAAAGGTTCCTGTAATGTGGGAATGCGTATTATAGGTGTTGGTTTGATTACCGCCTGAGGTATCCCTGTTATCTGACTTGTGTGACATGTACGGCAAAATGCAACTACATCCTTATGCAGTCCAGGCCATAAAAAATAATTTTGTATTTTTACTTGAGCTTTCCTTACTCCTAATTGACCCTCTACTGAAACCTCATGCACTACCCACAAAACCTCCTTTCTATAACCCAACAGTATTTTTAAAAATATATAAATTTAGATTACCCAATTCATTTTTTCCAATTAAGGGGCAATTTAGCGTGGCCAATCCACCTACCCTGCACATCTTTGGGTTGTAGGGGCGAAACCCACCCAAACACGGGGAGAATGTGCAAACTCCACACGGACAGTGACCCAGAGCCGGGATTGAACCTGTGACCTTGGCAGCGTGAGACTACTGGACTAACCCACTGCGCCACCGTGTTGCCCATAATGCAACAGTATGATAACTTGAAGAACTTCTGCTCATTTCTCATCGGCCTGAATATGTACAAATGTCTCCATTTTCTCAATAAGACATTATTTCCAAGGTAATAACACTCTGGTATACACTCAGATTCCATTTCCGTAAATGCTTTCTGATATAACTGCTTTATCTCTTAATGATGGACTGACTAGTCAGCCTGGCCTAATGATGGATTGACTAGTCAGCTTGGCTTAATTTCTTTTTCAAATTTAGAGGAGCGAATAGATTTTTTTCCAACAAAGGGGCAATTTAATGTGGCCTACCAACCTACCCACATTTTCGCACGTTATACTCCATTTGCCAGATCTTTTAAAAAATAAATTAAGAGTACCTAATTCATTTTTTCTAATGAAGGGGAAATTTAGCGTGGCCAATCCAACTACCCTGCACATCTTTGGGTTGTGGAGGCGAAACCCACACAAACACGGGGAGAATGTGCAAACTCCACACAGATAGTAACCCAGAGCCGGGATTGATCCTGGGACCTCGGCGCCGTGAGGCAGCAGTGCTAACCACTGCACCACCGTGCTGCCCTGTCAGCCTGGCTTAATGATGGATGGTCCAGTCAGCTTGGTTAATGATGGACTGACAAGTCAGCCTGGTTTAATGATGGACTGACTAGTCAGTCTGGTTTAATGATGGACTGACTAGTCAGCCTGGCCTATTGATGGACTAACTAGTCAGCCTGGTTTAATGATGGACTGACTAGTCAGTCTGGTTTAATGATGGACTGACTAGTCAGCCTGGCCTATTGATGGACTGACTAGTCAGCCTGGTTTATTGTTGGACTGACTAGTGAGCCTGGTTTATTTTTGGACTGACTAGTCAGCCTGGTTTATTTTTGGAAAGACTAGTCAGCCTGGAATAATACTGAACTAAGTAGTCAGCCTGGGTTAATGAGGGACTGACAAGTCAGCCTGGTTTAATGATGGGCCAACTAGTCAGCCTAGTTTAATGATGGACTGACCAGTCAGCCTGGTTTAATGATGGACTGACTAGGCAGCCTGCTTTAATGATGGACTGACTAGTCAGCCTGGTTTAATGATGGACTGACCAGACAGTCTGATGTAATGATGGACTGACTAGTCAGCCTGGTTTAATGATGGACTGTCTAGTCAGCCTGGTTTAATGATGGTCTGACCAGTCAGTCTGGTGTAATGATGGACTGACTAGTCAGCCTGGTTAAATGACGGACTGACTAGTCAGTCTGGTTTAATGATGGACTGACTACTCAGTCTGGTTTAATGATGGACTGACTAGTCAGCCTGGTTTAATGATGGTCTGACCAGTCAGCCTGGTTTAATGATGGACTGACTAGTCAGCCTGGTTTAATGATGGGCCGTCTAGTCAGCCTGGTGTAATGATGGACTGACCAGTCAGCCTTGTGTAATGACAGACTGACTAGTCAGCCTCGATTAATGATGGACTGACTAGTCAGCCTGGTTTAATGATGGACTGACCAGTCAGTCTGGTTTAATGATGGACTGACTAGTCAGTCTGGTGTAATGATGGACTGACTAGTCGGCCTGGTTTAATGATGGACTGACTAGTCAGCCTGGTTTAATGACGGACTGACTAGTCAGCCTGGTTTGATGATGGACTGACTAGTCAGCCTGGTGTAATGATGGACTGACTAGTCAGCCTGGTTTGATGATGGACTGACTAGTCAGCCTTGTGTAATGACAGACTGACTAGTCAGCCTCGATTAATGATGGACTGACCAGTCAGCCTGGTTTAATGATGGACTGACTAGTCAGCCTGGTTTAATGATGGACTGACTAGTCAGCCTGGTTTAATGATGGGCCGTCTAGTCAGCCTGGTGTAATGATGGACAGACCAGTCAGCCTGCTTTAATGATGGGCCGACTAGACAGCCTGGTTTAATGATGGACTGCCTAGTCAGCCTGGTTTAATGATGGACTGACCAGTCAGCCTGGTTTAATGATGGACTAACTACTCAGTCTGGTTTAATGATGGACAGACTAGTCAGCCTGGTTTAATGATGGACTGACTACTCAGTCTGGTTTAATGATGGACTGACTAGTCAGCCTGGTTTAATGATGGACTGACTACTCAGTCTGGTTTAATGATGGACAGACTAGTCAGTCTGGTGTAATGATGGACTGACTAGTCAGCCTGGTTTGATGATGGACTGACCAGTCAGCCTGGTTTAATGATGGATTGGCTCGTCAGTCTGGTGTAATGATGGACAGTCTAGTCAGCCTGGTGTAATGATGGACAGTCTAGTCGGCCTGGTTTAATGATGGACAGTCTAGTCAGCCTGGATTAATGATGGATTGGCTAGTCAGCCTGGTGTAATGATGGACTGACTAGTCAGCCTGGTGTAATGATGGACTGACTAGTCAGCCTGGTTTAATGATGGACAGACTAGTCAGCCTGGTTTAATGATGGACTGATTAGTTAGTCTGGTGTATTGATGGACTGATTAGTCAGTCTGGTGTATTGATGGACTGACTAGTCAACCTGGATTAATGATGGACTGACTAGTCAGCCTGGTTTAATGATGGACTGACTAGTCAGCCTGGTGTATTGATGGACTGACTAGTCAGCCTGGTTTAATGATGGACAGACTAGTCAGCCTGGTTTAATGATGGACTGATTAGTTAGTCTGGTGTATTGATGGACTGATTAGTCAGTCTGGTGTATTGATGGACTGACTAGTCAACCTGGATTAATGATGGACTGACTAGTCAGCCTGGTGTATTGATGGACTGACTAGTCAGCCTGGTTTAATGATGGACAGACTAGTCAGCCTGGTTTAATGATGGACTGATTAGTTAGTCTGGTGTATTGATGGACTGACTAGTCAGCCTGGTGTAATGATGGTCTGACTAGTCAGCCTGGATTAATGATGGACAGACTAGTCAGCCTGGATTAATGATGGACTGACTAGTCAGCCTGGTGTATTGATGGACTGACTAGTCAGCCTGGTTTAATGATGGACAGACTAGTCAGCCTGGTTTAATGATGGACTGATTAGTTAGTCTGGTGTATTGATGGACTGATTAGTCAGTCTGGTGTATTGATGGACTGACTAGTCAACCTGGATTAATGATGGACTGACTAGTCAGCCTGGTGTATTGATGGACTGACTAGTCAGCCTGGTTTAATGATGGACAGACTAGTCAGCCTGGTTTAATGATGGACTGATTAGTTAGTCTGGTGTATTGATGGACTGATTAGTCAGTCTGGTGTATTGATGGACTGACTAGTCAACCTGGATTAATGATGGACTGACTAGTCAGCCTGGTGTATTGATGGACTGACTAGTCAGCCTGGTTTAATGAAGGACAGACTAGTCAGCCTGGTTTAATGATGGACTGATTAGTTAGTCTGGTGTATTGATGGACTGACTAGTCAGCCTGGATTAATGATGGACAGACTAGTCAGCCTGGATTAATGATGGACTGACTAGTCAGCCTGGTGTATTGATGGACTGACTAGTCAGCCTGGTTTAATGATGGACTGACTAGTCAGCCTGGTGTAATGATGGACTGACTAGTCAACCTGGATTAATGATGGACAGACTAGTCAACCTGGATTAATGATGGACAGACTAGTCAGCCTGGTGTATTGATGGACTGACTAGTCAGCCTGGTTTAATGATGGACTGATTAGTTAGTCTGGTGTAATGATGGACTGACTAGTCAGCCTGGCCTATTGATGGACTGACTAGTCAGCCTGGTTTAATGATTGACAGACTAGTCAGCCTGGTTTAATGATGGACTGACTAGTCAGCCTGGTTTAATGATGGACTGACTAGTCAGCCTGGTGTATTGATGGACTGACCAGTCAGCCTGGTTTAATGATGGTCTGACCAGTCAGCCTGGTTTAATGATGGACAGACTAGTCAGCCTGGTTTAATGATGGACAGACTAGTCAGCCTGGTTTAATGATGGACTGATTAGTTAGTCTGGTGTAATGATGGACTGACTAGTCAGCCTGGCCTATTGATGGACTGACAAGTCAGCCTGGTTTAATGATTGACAGACTAGTCAGCCTGGTTTAATGATGGACTGATTAGTCAGTCTGGTGTAATGATGGACTGATTAGTCAGCCTGGTGTAATGATGGACTGACTAGTCAGCCTGGTTTAATGATGGACTGATTAGTCAGTCTGGTGTAATGATGGACTGACTAGTCAGCCTGGTTTAATGATGGACTGATTAGTCAGTCTGGTGTAATGATGGACTGACTAGTCAGCCTGGCCTATTGATGGACTGACTAGTCAGCCTGGTTTAATGATGGACTGAATAATGATCAGCACAGTTGTGCAGTGGTTAGCACCATTGTTTCACAGCTCCAGGGTCCCAGGTTCGACTCCTGGCTCGGTAACAGTCTGTGCGGAGTCTGCACATTCTCCCCGTGTGTGCGTAGGCTTCCTCCGGGTGCTCCGGTTTCCTCCATCAGTCCAAAGATGTGCAGCTTAGGCGGATTGGCCATGATGAATTGCCCTTAGTGTCCAATAAGGTTACATGGGGTTTCAGGGATAGGGTGGAGGTGCGGGAATAGGGTGGAGGTGCGGGAATAGGGGGGAAATATGGGCTTAGGTAGGATGCCCTTTCTGAGTGCCAGAGCAGACTCGATGGGCTGAATTGCCTCCTTCAGCACTGTAAATTCTATGCTTCTGTGATTCTCTGACAAGTCAGCCTGATTCAATAATGAACTGATAGTCAGCCTGGCCTATTGATGGACAGACTAGTCAGCCTGCTTTATTGTTGGACTGACTAGTCAGCCTGGTTTATTTTTGGACTGACTAGTCAGCCTGGTTTAATACTGAACTAAGTAGTCAGCCTGGTTTAATGATGGACTGACTAGGCAGCCTGCTTTAATGATGGACTGACTAGTCAGCCTGGCCTATTGATGGTCTGACCAGTCAGCATGGCTTAATGATCGTCTGACTAGTCAGCCTGGTTTAATGATGGACTAACTAGTCAGTCAGCTGTAATGATGGACTGACTAGTCAGCCTGGCTAAACGATGGACTGACTAGTCAGCCTGGTGTTATGACAGACTGACTAGTCAGCCTCGATTAATGATGGACTGACTAGTCAGCCTGGTTTAATGAAGAACAGACTAGTCAGCCCAACTGGGACAGGGGGTGGTGATGGGAAGAGAGACTGAGGGTAAGGGAGGGAGAGCCCCATTCATATATCCCCCGGGAGTGAGAAGGGGAGGAGACCTGTTAAGCCTTCTCCCTCAGGAGGAAGACTGACATATCCAGTCCCAGTCCCTGTTCCACAAGAAGTCCTAATTCAGGGCTTAGGGCCAGGCCAGCACAATGAGCCAAATGCTCATCTTAGGCAGCTACCTGGATGCCTGTAAAAACGGCCTGACTCAGTCTCAGGTTGTCCATTCTTCAGGGGCACTGGGAAGGAAGATGTTGGTTCCGAAATTAGACCTCATTACACCCAAACGGGACAGCAGTATAGAGAGTTCTGGTAGAGATTAAATCAGCAGCCACTAATGAGGTCCAGTCCCACTGTCAACCTATATTGGTCCATGTTCTGATTTTTCAGTACGTTATTGCCGTGAAGGGTTTCAACTCATGCCGGCAAAAGAACTGAGTGATTCGAACCCTATCAGGAAAGATCGAACGGGCTGTGGCTCTTTTCTCTAGGGCGGTGAATGTGGAGAGGTGACCGGACGGAGGGGTTTAGAACGATGCAGGGGTTCGGCGGGGTAGACAGAAAGAAGAGGTTTCCACTTCCGAGGAAAAGCAAAGCTGGAGCCACCAATATAAACCAGTCATTAATAAATCAAAGGGGGGGGGGGGGGCGGCACCACGTGGCGCAGTGGTTAGTACTTGGGTGATAATTGGGCACTCTAAATTTATTTCAAAAATAAATAATCAAAGGGGGAATTCAGCAGAAAATCCCTTACCCAGAGAGTGGTGCGGATGTCGAACTCGACGGTTGAGGTGAAGAGTGTAGATGTATTTCAAGGGAAGCTAGTTATACGAGGGAGAAAGGAATGGGGGTGATACGAGGGGACGGGGATGTGGGGGAAGACCCATGTGGAGCATAAACATCATCACTGAGATGCTCAATGGGCTGTTTCTGTGCTGTAAAATGTCATGTAATAGGATGTATAAATGCAAGTTCTCTCTTTCTAATTAGCAATGTCTTGCTGCAAATTTTCAAAAGATCAGAGGTATCAGTTGTGCCAGGAGGGCTGACTGTCGCCCGTATTGCTGCAAACTCATTCTGTGCTTGTGGAACATCTTTGATATCAAAAATGCAACTCGCCTTCCAAATACCTAACAGGAGGACTTTTCCCCCCCAAAGGAAAACATTTGCTGGCCTGAGCTGTTCCTCAGCCATTGTTATTTCCATCTGCTCACAGATGGCAGGCTTTGTAGACATTACCTAATGCTCACAACTTCAGCCAGACTGTCGACCAATTAATGGCTCGCCCGCTGGAATAAATCAACACATTGGGGTGACTAAGGAGCTTGGGTCTCCCAGTGCCACGCTTGCCAACCAAATCCACCTGGGGCTTAAACAGTGCTTCCAAACATCCTCGAGCTCCCCCTCTGCGGCCCTCCCATTTCCCTGGGATTAGGCAGACAAGAGTTCCGCAAGTGTAGAAGAAGGAGAAAAATCCCACACACACACACACAGATAAAGCTGCCGGCACAGACTGGCTTTCCTTCCATCCGCACCGAGCCGGGGTGCAGTTAACCCTCTCGTTACCCTTTTATAAAAGTTGACGGAAAGAGGAATGCCGGGTTTGTGGGCTTCCCGGAGTGGCTGGCTTGGTGACAGTGCCGTCCCAGAGGTAGTGTGAGGAGCAGCTCACTGCACAGACGGTCAGGCCACATCCTCCATTTCTTTCTGCAGTTTAACTTGTTCCAAAACGTCCATTCGCCAGTAAAACAATAAGCACATCATGTGATCATGCATAATATTCACCTACTGAATACCATACCGTCCTATTAAAACAAAATCATCATTCTGAGAACGTGGACCTCACGGGAATTGCATCGCATTGTAGAGTACGATTCATTTTTTATTTGTCAATCCTCACTTCGCCAAATCCTGAAGACCCAATTGCAAGAGGGGTAAGAAGACTAGAGAGACAGGGGCTAGCTACATTTCTTCATGACTTTGTGTATGACGTCAGGAATTCCCAAAGATCTTCCCAGTCAATGAAGAACTTCTGAAGTGTCGTTGCCATTTGTCACGTCGGAAATTCAGATGCCAGAGTGTGCATAGCAAGATCACACAGCAGTGGGATGAAGACCAGATAATTAGTGATGTTTGTTGAGGACCAGGTCACCAGGTAGAACTCACCTATTCTTCTTCAAAATAGTGCCATGGGATCTTTGACACCCATTTGAGAGGGCAGATAGCCACTCATTTTAATGTTTCGTCGAAAGACCGATCTTCCAACGGCACTGCACTCCCTCAGTACTGCACTGGAAGTGTCGGACTGGCACACAAGATCCTTGTTCTGAGAGTGACTGTATGTCAAGAATGCTTCTTTGATGGTGAAGATCTTTGGGAACTCCTGAGATTGTGAAAGATTGGGAGTATTGTCACTGAGCGAGTAAATCCAGAGGCCCAGGCGAATGCTCTGGGGACATGGGTTCAAATCTTCAGGGAAGGAAATCTGCCATCCTTACCTGGTCTGGCCTAGCCTTCATGTGACTCCAGACCCACAGTAATGTGTATGACTCTGAAATGGGCACTTAGTTGTACCAAACCACGACCGAAAAGTTGAAAATCCCGAGAACCAGACAGAGCGCCGGTATTGATCGAGGCACCAGGAACGACAATGGAAAGCCCTGCCCAGTCGACCTGTCAAAGTCCTCCTCATTAACATCAAGAGTAATAATAATAGCTTATTGTCACGAGTAGACTTCAATGAAGTGACTGTGAAAAGCCCCTAGTCGCCACATTCCGGCGCCTGTTCGGGGAGGCTGGTACGGGAATTGGACCTGCGCTGCTGGTCTTCTTCTGCATTACAAGCCAGCTGTTTAGCCCACTGTGCTAAACCAGCCCCTTCTGGAAGCCTGTGTCCGCATTGGGAGAGCTGTCTGTCAAACAACAGTCCGACATAGTCAGACCCACGGAATGATACCGTACAATGTTCCAGGTTCCTGGGTTGAACATTTGCACTGTTACCGGGGTGAGGCAGGGGAGTGGGACTAACAGGGTTGTTTTTGTTTTTTGCAGAGAGCCAGCACAGAGACAGTGAGCTAACCACAGCGCCACCTTGCTGCCTCATCTGGAATTAAATGTAATGATTTTAAAAATTAATTTAGAGTACCCAATTCTTTTTTTTTTCCATTTAAGGGGCAATTTAGCGTGGCCAATCCACCTACCCTGCACATCGTTGGGTTGTGGGGGCGAAACCCACGCAAACACGGGGAGAATGTGCAAACTCCACACGGACAGTGACCCAGAGCCAGGATCGAACCTGGGACCTCGGCACCGTGAGGCAGCAGGGCTAATCCACTGTGCCACCGTGCTGCCCCAAAATGCAATGATTTTTAAAATATATATATTTTAACGAAAGCTTTCAGAATTTATACTCTACACTTGTTTAGGGTCGATGCGACGGTTACGATTTACATATTGTTCTATATGTACCCCCCTCCCCCCACCACCACCACCCTTCTTTTACTGTTTCAGGGCCCTTTCCTGGGCCCTTTACTTGACCATGGGTAGTTGTCTGGTGATTATATCTGAGTGCTGCCCTCCTTCTTCCTCCTGCCTCACCCTCTATCGCTTGGCCTCCCTCTCTTCTCTCCTCTCCCTATCTTGTTGTCGGCCTGCCTTTGAGGCTTCTCTTTCCTCTGGCCTCTTGTGTTGGCTGCTTTCTGGCCTCCCCCTTGTTGTTTCTTCTGGTCTCTGTCCCCCGCCCCACCCCCCCCCCTCCAGGTCCTGGAACAAGCTAGTGAACGGCCTCCACACTTTGTGGAAGCCTTCCTCCGATCCTCAGATGGTGAACTTAATCTTCTCCAGGTGGAGAAATTCCGATAGGTCCGCCAGCCAGTCAGCAGCTGTGGGCGGTGCTGCTGATCGCCAGCCAAGCAGGATTCCCTGGCAGGTAATTAAGGAAGCGAAAGCGAGGGCGTTAGCCTTCTTCCCCATATGTGGTTCTGGCTGGTCCGATACCCCGAGGATTGCCTCTCTCGGGCACAGCTCCACCCTTGACAAATGTTAAATTCTTTACCCGTCAGTCTGGCCTCAATAAAACTCGAGATGGATTTGTAGGCATAGTATTCTTTATTTTTAACCAACTTGCAAGTCTGACTCGCTTCACAAAAACTCAGAACACAAGCTGCCTCCTGGGTCTTCCGAACCGAGTGCTATTGGAGACAAAGGAATCTCTACAAATACATTCAAATGGTATCAAGTTTCGCATACACGATTCCCATAGGTCATCCTATACCTCTCCTGACCTGGCCATACATCCTAATTGGCTCACTTCTCATTCCTTAACCCTGGGCCTCTTGTTACCCAGCATCCTTTTCTCCTCCTCCAGCAGACACCCCTCCCCCCTTCCTTGCCATGCTTTCTGAAATCCTTTGTCTGTGAACTCACTAGAGTTAGACTGGCCTCCATCTACATTACTGTAACTAATATTTAAACTTACTATTTTATATCACATTCGTCACCCTCACCCCCACAACCTTGGACATTGCCTCGGAGAAGGCTGTCCAGAACCCAGCACGTCTGGGACATGCCCAGAATATGTGGGTGTGGTTGGCCGTGCCGCTCTGGCACCGCTCACATTTGTCCTCTACCTCCGGGATGAACCTGCTCATTCAGGTTCTGGTCAGGTGCGCTCGGTGCACCATTTCAAGCTGCATAGGCTTAGCCTTGCACAGGAGGAGGTGGAGTTCGCCCTGCTCCGTGCTTCGCTCCAGAGTCCCCACCCTATTTCCGTCCCTAACTCTTCCTCCCATTTTTCCCTTGTTTCGTCCGTTGGGCGCATGTCGTTTCTAAAAGTCGTCCATACACGTCCCTGCAGTTTCCCCCTCCAGATTGTCCGCGTCCAGTAATTCCTCCAACATTGAGTCTCTCGGGGTCCTTGGGTACGTGGTCATCTTCTTGCACAGAATGTTTTTGACCTGTAGATGTCAGAGTTCGTAGTTCCAGTCTCTCCGTCAGTTCCTCTATGGTCGCTAGTCTGTCTCCCGTGTAATAGTCCCTAACCGTCAGTGTCCCCCCTGTTCTGTCTCCACCTCTGAAAGGTGGCGTCTAGCATGACCGGTGGAAACCTGTGGTTGCCACAGATGGGAAACGTGGTGGACACTTGGGTCAGCACAAAATGCTGCCTCATCCGGTTCCAGGTTCTCCGGGATGCTCCCACCACTGGGTATGTTGAGTCTTTTGTTGGCGGGAATGGGAATGCTGTCGTGGTGAGGGCCTGTTAGCTGTCTACACTTGACAAAGCCATTCTCCAGTCTTGGCCAGTGGTCTGCGAGTATTTTTGCGTCCACGTTGAGCAGTGAAATGGTTCTGTATGACCGCATTCCATTGGGTCTTTTTAAGTATCAGCGATATGGTGACCTGTGGTGGCGTTGGAGGCAGGGTGGCCCTCGCTAGTGAGCCTGCAAACATTTCCAGCAGGTGCAGGACCAGTGGCAACACAAATTTGTTGTTAAAGTCCACCCCGGGAACCTGCCCTATGGGCGGGGGTGGGGGGTGGGGGCGGCTGTCATTGGCGACACTGGATAATTGGAAAATACCACGGGAAGGCTGTAAAATTTTGTTCAATGGTCTGAATAGCCTTCTCATGGGCTGTATCATTCTACGGTAGAATGGAGAAAAGAATTCACAGATATTGGGCAGTGAGCTGATGTTTTATGTATCGATCGATGGCATCTTACAATATCCCAGGACTTCACTTTGTAATTTAGTCTCCTACATCACACTGCAAAATGAATGGACTAGTTACTGTTACAAGTTACTGTTACTAGTTGCTGTTACTAGTTACCATTACTAGTTGATGTTACGGTAAAGGGTAACAAACAATAAATTCATGGACAGATGCATCTGCAGCAGGCAGGTTGGTGAGGATGGCTGGGCCACTGTCTGTGCGGAGTCTGCACACACTCCCCGTGTCTGCGTGGGTTTCCTCCGGGTGCTCCGGTTTCCTCCCACAGTCCAAAGACGTGCAGGTTAGGTGGATTGGCCATGCTAAATTGCCTTTAGTGACCAAAAAAGGTTAGGAAGGGTTATTGGGTTACGGGGATAGGGTGGAAATGAGGGCTAAAGTGGGTCGGTGCAGACTCGATGGGCTGAATGGCCTCCTTCTGCACTGCATGCTCTATGTTCTAATTACAGAAATCAAGTATGTTTTTCCCTCTTGCTGGATCCCTCACCACCTGCTGCAGTCCCAGTCTAGCAGCTTTGTCCTCTAGGACCCGGCCAGTCTATGGTGGTACTACCGAGCCACTCTTAATGACGGACATTGAAGTCCCCCACCCAGAGCATATTCTGTGTGCTTCCTCCAAGTGGTGTTCAACAATGCAGAATGAGGGAATCAGCGGGAGGTTTCCTTGTCTATGACATGGCACTATATTAGTGGTGAGAACTCCCAGGGCAAACTCCTTTCTGACTGTATTTCATTTTAGTCATTCATGGATGTGGCCATTTGTTGCCCATCCTTCATTGCCCTTGGGCTGAGTGATGCACGATCAATGGCCACTAAAGCGAGGTTGTAGTCCAACTGAAGGCTTTAATAAGCTAGATGTTTCCCCCAGCAGCTCAGGTACAGAATGAGGTCTGCTGGGGCGCCACGGGCTCTTATACCCCGCCTAGCAGGGCGGAGCTACCATACAGTCTGACCAATTGGAAACATACAATATCTACCAATGGTGTTTCAGCATTACCAGGTACCGTAATACCTCTACACAGACTACCACACTGAGTTGAAGCACCCCTAGGACTGGGAGAGATCATGGAGAGCATCAACTCCATGCAGGTGGAGATGGATCCCGGCGGACTTTAACAACAAAGTGAATTTACAGCTCTTCAGAAGTCCTCTACAACTGCTTGAATATAATTGGTTCCAGTGGATGATTAACATTACCTTGTTGAGTTACTGGAACTAGCCATTGACTCTATTTGCTTTCTCTATAGTATGTATCTGCCTTGATGTAACATCAACATGTAGTGTTAGGTCTCCATCTGGTGGAGGCCCTGGGAACTACCCTTGTTCTTTGTGTCTGTGCCACCCTCTGGATTTGACTATTGGTTGGCCACATTCTAACCTGTGTAAACTGGAGCTCATCTAAAATACCGCTGCCCCTAACCTAATTCACACCAGATCATTCACCCATCAGCCCCCATGTTTTCTGACTGACCTGAGTGATGGTCATCCACCTCTCAGGTACTGCAATACCTGGTATTACCACACTGAGCTCCGGTTTGGCAATGCCACAGTTAAAAAATTTGCTTCTTCAACTTTAAATCCCTCCACAGCTTGTGCCTCTACCCAAACTCCACACGGAAGTGACCCGGAGCCGGGATCGAGCCCGGGTCCTCGGCGCTGTGAGGAAGCAGTGCTAACCACTGCGCCACCGAGCTACCCTTTGCATCCCTGATTCTAATCGCGCCACCATGGCAGTCATCCAGTTGCCTCCCCTACACCTCTCCACTTCTCAACGCACTCACTTCCTTTAAGACACTTTTATACAAACATGCTTTTGGACCAAGTTGTTGGTCATCTACACGAATATCTCCTTCCATGGAGCGGACAGATATTTTCGATGAAACTCCTGTGAAGCATCTTTACTATGTTAAAGACACCAAATCAGCAGTTGTTTGGGGAAAAATTGTACCTTAGAAAATACAAGTGATTTTATTTGGGTTAAAAGGAGGAATGATTGCCATAAGTCAATGGAAAATAAAATGATGCTGGTTGGGTAACAGGCTGCTCACGCAGACACTGTTTTTATACCCTTTGGGGAATAGTGGAGGAAATGGTCCTGGTGTTGGACTTGAACCCGGGACTTCTGGCTGTGCGGTCGGGGCGCCAGCTCTGCGCCACAAGAACTCCCTGCAGGAGAGTAAACTAACTGTAGCAAGAGCTGAAAGGATGGAGCAGACATTTTCCAGCACTGTGAATAATAACAATCTTTATTGTCACAGGTAGGCTTACATTAACACTGCAATGAAGTTACTGTGAAAAGCCCCTAGTCGCCACAATCCGGCACCTGTTCAGGTACACTGGGAGAATTCAGAATGTCCAATTCACCCAGCACATCTTTCTGGACTTGTGGGAGGAAACCGGAGCGCCCGGAGGAAACCCACGCAGACACGGGGAGAACATGCAGACTCCGCACAGACAGTGACCCAAGCCACAATCGAACCTGGGACCCAGGCACTGTGAAGCCACAGTGCTAACCACTGTGCTACCATGCTGCCCCTTAGACCTGTCACACACATAGAAACAAGTGTCATCTCTGCATCGATCCAAGATAGAAACTACACAACAAAGTGGGTGATGGGGAAAAGTTAAAATCCCCTCACTCCCGCACCTTTCCTTTTCTAAAAATGCTTTTTTTCCAATTAAGGGGCAATTTACCGACCCTGCACGTGTTTGGGTTGTGGGGGTGAAACCCACGCAGACACGGGGAGACTTTTCCTTTCTTTGCTGGGGTAGCCACCTATGCTGTGCGATCGATGGATTTCCGGTTTTCAGACTTACTTGCTCACTATGGGGAAGGACAGAGCAGATGTAGCAGCGATTCGCCACATGATGATACTTGCACATTGTCTCGGAGCAGAAGGGCAGTGAGTATTCGAGCGGCTCACAGAAAACACGTCTACATTTGATATGGTGGTAAGTGCTCTCGAAAAATAATTAAGGCCAAAGACAAATGTGCTGATCGAATGATATACTTCTGCAAGAGCAGTCAGGGAAACAATGAGCCCATGAATATGTGGCAGTGTGGTGGCAATTAGCTTCCACATGTACATTTGGCACACTAACCAATGAAGTAATTCATGACCAATTAATTGAAAAGACTCCAATTCCACGAAATAGGGAAGGTCTCCTCATGGAGGATTTAACCTTGGAGGAAGCCGTGCCCTTGGCAGTCTGAATCTGCCATGTTTGATCTGACGAGATTACACAGCAATCAGACCCGTCAGGGTTACACACAGGTTACTCAGCCAGCTCGCCTGCAAGGGATACGGACGTCTCATCAACACGTGCCCGATCAGCGTCAAGTACCTTCAAAACCGTGCCTAAATTGTGTAAGTGCTCACTGATTCACAGCACCGTGTCCAGTTCAAGGGGAGAAGTGTATTTCATGCTCAAAGCGAAATGTTACACAGTGAGCAGACCAGGATATTTCGAGGACAGGGATTATGAAAATACATTTAGTTTTCCAGTGAGTGACTGTGATGTTTATCACCACCTGGTTGAGTTTTTTTTTTTAATTTAAGAGTACCCAATTCATTTTTTCCAATTAAGGGGCAATTTAGCGTGGCCAATCCATCTACCCTGCTCATCTTTGGGCTGTGGGGGCGAAACCCACGCAGACACGGGGAGAATGTGCAAACTCCACACGGACAGTGACCCAGAGTCTGAATCTGCGACCTCGGCGCCGTGAGGCAGCAGTGCTAATCCACTGTGCCACCGTGCTGCCCACCACCTCATTGAGCTGATCGCACAGAACCCCAACCTCCCATGAACATACAAACATTCGCATTAGGAGCAGGAGTAGGCCACTCGGCCCATCGAGCCTGCTCTGACATTCAATAAGATCATGGCTGATCTGATTGGAAGCTCAACCCCACATTCCTGCCCACCCCCCATAACCTTTCACCCCCCTTGTTAATCTAATCACTCGCTATCCAAACTCGGAACTACATCGCTGTTCCTTCACTGTCACTGGGACTCCCTCCCTAACAGCACAGTGGGTGTACCTACACCGCATGGACTGCAGCGGTTCAAGAAGGCGGCTCACCAGCACCTTCTCAAGGGCAATTAGGGATGGGCGATAAATGCTGGTTTAATCAGCGAAGCCCCCATCCATAGTTAAAAGAACACCCTGCCAAGTCACACAGTCTTCCCTTCACCCCAACCCCAATAATTTTGTAAATTTTGTAAAGTGAAGATTTGCACAGAATGCACAGCACACACACAAACAGGCTATTCAGATCACTCGTCTTACCAATGTTTAGTCT
Organism: Scyliorhinus torazame; assembly: GCF_047496885.1. Taxonomy (NCBI): domain Eukaryota; kingdom Metazoa; phylum Chordata; class Chondrichthyes; order Carcharhiniformes; family Scyliorhinidae; genus Scyliorhinus; species Scyliorhinus torazame. The sequence goes on along the minus strand of NC_092710.1, from coordinate 112,018,692 downwards.
CTACCTGAGCCTCCTTGAACCTATTTCATTTCACCCGATCAAATATCCTTCCAGTCCTTTATCCCTCAATTACAAATTTAGCTTCCCTTTAAATGCAACCACATTATTGACCTCACCCATTCCTTGTAATAGTTCCCTCCACTCTGTATGGCAGTCAGCTCCCTCTGTCACGACCTTCTGGGCTACTGCATGGCCAATTCCAGCCCCACTTCACCCCGAGTCGCAACACAGGCAAAATTTGATTTTATTTAGAAAACCTGAGGATATTGGCTGAGCCCAAATAAACCGCAGACACCGGGGGCGCGCTTCTCCACTCCCACGCCGGTTGGGAGAATCGCCTGGGCCGCCAAGATTTCTGGGGACGCCGGTCCGACGCCCTCCCGCGATTCTCCGAAGCGGCGGGAACGGCCCGGCCGAGTTCCGCGGGCCACAGGCCGGAGAATCGCCGGAGACACCCAAAATGGCGATTCTCCGGCACCCCCGCTATTCTGAGGCCCGGATGGGCCGAGCGGCCAGGCCAAAACGGCGGGTTCCCCCCGGCGCCGTCCACACCCGCTCGCTGCAGTCGTGGGTGGTGCGTGAACGCTGGGGGGGGGGGGGCGGCCTGTGGGGGGGCGAGGGGGGATCCTGCACCGGGCTTCACCTGGAATGTGGGGAGGACCTCCTTCCTTCCGCGGCCCCGCAAGATCCGTCCCCCATCTTCTTGCGGGGCGGACTTAGAGAGGACGGCAACCACGCATGCGCGGATGACGCCCGTTATGCGGCGCCGGCCGCGTCATCTATGCGGCGCCGCTTTTACGCGGGCGACAAGGCCTGGCGCGTGTGGATGACGCGGCCCCGATACTGGCCCATTGTCAGGGCCTGAATCGGTCGGGATCGGGGCCGTTCCGCGCCGTCGTGAACCTCGGCGGCGTTCACGATGGGGCGGCCACTTCGGCGCGGGGGTGGAGAATCCCGCCCAGGGTTTGTTTGTAACTTTAACACAAGTAACATTTTATTATGTACAGTATTATAATTAAACTGACAGAAAAATGTAACTGACTGTCTAATGTCCCTTTCCCACCCACACACACACACACAAGGGGTGGCCGAGAGAGGTAAAGGAATTATTAATAAAAATAAAAGGATAAAGGATCTTTGATGCATTGGGGTGACTTCCAGTTAGTGGGCGGGATTCTCCGACCCCCCCCCCCCCCCCCCCCCCCCCCCCCCCCCCGCCGGCGTGAATCACTCAACTCATGCACCGGCGGGACCTGGCAGGTATGTGGGGGGGGGGGGGGCAGTCCTCGGGGAGGTGCGGGGGGATCCGACCCCGGGGGGGGGGGGGGGCCCACGGTGGCCTGGCCCGCGATCTGCCGGCAGGCTTGATCTGTGGGGGCACTCCTTTCTTCCGCGCCGGCCCCTGTAGGGCTCCTCCATGGCCAGCGCTGAGAACAGAACCCTCCGTGCAGGCGGCAAAATACGCCAGCCGGTCTGCGCATGCGCGGAACCACGCCAGCAGTTCCGCACATGCGTGAGATCACATCGGCCCTTTGGCGCATGCGCGAGCTCCCTTCGGCACCGGCTGGAGCGGCGCCACCCCCTCCGGCGACCACCGAATCCCCGGAAGTGTGGAGTATTCGGGGGCTGTTGATGCCGGAGTGGTTCGTGCCGGTCCTCCCGCTGGCCTGGGGACTTAGTCCCCAGAAAGAGAATCCCGGTCAGTGCCTTTGAGGTTCAGCTTTCGATCAAATTCTTCTTCCTTATAGATTTGAGGTGGTTTTCTCTGGTAAGGTTGTCTACTTTCGCTGAAGATTCAGGAGTATTTCAAGTTTACAGCAAAGATGCGCCAGGCACTCACTGGTTTTAGAACAATAAGCACTTCCTTACCTTGCAGGTCAGCTGTTCGGGAGAGAGAGGGAGCCGGGACCTTGGAAACAGCGCGGGAGTTTGAAAAAGCGCGGGAGCTGCGAGGCAGAGGGGACAGTTTAAAAGGGCGCGCCGTGGGTGAGGTAAGTACTGATTAACCACTTCCTTACCTTGCAGGTCAGCTGTTAGTTTCGGGAGATCAGTTTCGGGAGCAGGCCTATTGGCTGACTGTAAATCAGGAAGGATACAAAAGGTGTGGCTGAAGTGCCTTTAGAAACGAAGTGCTGGAAGCAAACAGAGTGTGTCTGAGTTTGGGTAAGGCTGAGTTTGGGTAAGAGGTGAGTGAGGGCTGTGTTTGTTTTTTTTGAGTTTGGTGTTTGGGGTTGAGTTTCCCCCCCCCCCCCCCCAAAAAAAAAAAAAAATCCAATTAATTAAGTAAATTAATTAACTAGTTAAGGGAATTTGGTGCTCATCTTAAGGAGGTGCAGAGAAGCAGACCTGTGAGGGAGTCTCGGGAGCAATTATATCACAGCCAGCGATGTAAGTGATTGGCTTGTGACTGGTAAGTGATTTCTCTCTCTTTGACTTTCTCTTAGCTGTGTAGTGTAGTTCAAATTTAACTTCAGGTTTAAGTCATGGCAGGAGAGCTCAGACCCGTGTCATACTCCTCTTGTGAGATGTGGCAAGTCAGGGACCCTTCTGGTGTCCCTGACTCCTTCATCTGCAAGAAGTGTGTCCAACTGCAGCTCCTGTTAGACCGCTTGACGGCTCTGGAGCTGCGGATGGACTCACTTTGGAGCATCCGCAATGCTGAGGAAGTTGTGGATAGCACATTCAGTGAGTTGGTCACACCGCAGATTAAAATTACTGAGGCAGATAGGGAATGGGTGACCAACAGACAGAGGAAGAGTAGGAAGGCAGTGCAGGGATCCCCTGCGGTCATCTCCCTCCAAAACAGATTTACCGTTTTGGAAACTGTTGGGGGAGATAGCTCACCAGGGGAAGGTGGCAGCAGCCAGGTTCATGGCACCGTGGCTGGCTCTGCTGCACAGAAGGGCGGGAAAAAGAGTGGCAGAGCTATAGTGATAGGGGATTCAATTGTAAGGGGAATAGACAGACGTTTCTGTGGACGCAAACGAGAATCCAGGTTGGTATGTTGCCTCCCTGGTGCAAGGGTCAAGGATGTCTCGGAGCGGCTGCAGGGCATTCTGGAGGGGGAGGGTGAACAGCCAGCTGTCGTGGTGCATATAGGCACCAACGATATAGGTAAAAAAACGGGATGAGGTCCTACAAGCTGAATTTAGGGAGTTAGGAGTTAAACTAAAAAGTAGGACCTCAAAGGTAGTAATCTCAGGATTGCTACCAGTGCCACCTGATAGTCAGAGTAGGAATGACAGGATAGGTAGGATGAATACGTGGCTTGAGAGATGGTGCAAGAGGGAGGGTTTCAAATTCCTGGGACATTGGGACCGGTTCTGGGGAGGTGGGACCTGTACAAATCAGACGGTCTGCATCTGGGTGGGACCGGAACCAATGTTCTCGGGGGTGTGTTTGCTAGTGCAGTTGGGGAGGGTTTAAACTAATGTGGCAGGGGGATGGGAGCCGATGTAGGAAGTCAGTGGGGACAGAAACAAAAGGCAGGAAGGGAGAGTGTGTAAAGCATGACCTGAGAAAGCAGGGCAGAGAGCAAGGTAGGTCTACATTAAACTGCATTTATTTCAATGCAAGGGGCCTGACGGGCAAAGCGGATGAACTCAGGACATGGACGGGCACATGGGACTGGGATATTATAGCTATGACTGAAACATGGCTAAGGGAGGGGCAGGACTGGCAGCTCAATGTTCCGGGGTACAGATGCTATAGAAAGGATAGAACAGGAGGTAAGAGAGGAGAGGGAGTGGCGTTTTTGATGAGGGAGAACATCACGGCAGTACTTAGAGGGGATATATCCGAGGGTTCGCCCACTGAGTCTATATGGGTGGAACTGAAAAATAAGAAGGGAGAGATCACCTTGGTAGGACTGTACTACAGGCCCCCAAATAGTCAGCGGGAAATTGAGGAGCAAATATGTAAGGAGATTACAGATAGCTGCAAGAATAATAGGGTGGTAGTAGTAGGGGACTTTAACTTTCCCAACATTGACTGGGACAGCCATAGCATTAGGGGCTTGGATGGAGGGAAATTTGTTGAGTGTATTCAGGAGGAATTTCTCATTCAGTATGTGGATGGACCGACTAGAGAGGGGGCAAAAATTGACCTCGTCTTGGGAAATAAGGAAGGGCAAGTGACAGAAGTGCTAGTGAGAGATCACTTTGGGACAAGTGACCATAACTCCATTAGTTTTAAGATAGCTATGGAGAATGATAGGTCTGGCCCAAGAGTTAAAATTCTTAATTGGGGCAAGGCCAATTTTGATGGTATCAGACAGGAACTTGCAGAGGTAGATTGGGGGAGACTGTTGGCAGGCAAAGGGACGGCTGGTAAATGGGAGGCTTTTAAAAATGTGTTAACCAGGGTGCAGGGTAAGCACATTCCCTTTAGAGTGAAGGGTAAGGCTGGTAGTAGTAGGGAACCCTGGATGACTCGAGATATTGAGACTCTGGTCAAAAAGAAGAAGGAGGCATATGACGTACATAAGCAACTGGGATCAAGTGGATCCCTTGAAGAGTATAGAGATTGTCGAAATAGAGTTAAGAGGGAAATCAGGAGGGCAAAAAGGGGACATGAAATTGCTTTGGCAAATAATGCAAGGGAGAATCCAAAGAGATTCTACAAATACATAAAGGGGAAAAGAGTAACTAGGGACAGAGTAGGGCCTCTTAAGGATCAACAAGGGCATCTATGTGCAGAGCCACAAGAGTTGGGTGGTTGTAGAGGGTTGTTTTTCAAACTGGAGGCCTGTGACCAGTGGTGTGCCTCAGGGATCGGTGCTGGGTCCACTGTTATTTGTGATTTATATTAATGATTTGGATGAGAATTTAGGAGGCATGGTTAGTAAGTTTGCAGATGACACCAAGATTGGTGGCACAGTGGACAGTGAAGAAGGTTATCTAGGATTGCAACAGGATCTTGATCAATTAGGCCAGTGGGCCGACGAATGGCAGATGGAGTTTAATTTAGATAAATGTGAGGTGGTCATTTTGGCAGATCGAATCAGGCCAGGACCTACTCAGTTAATGGTATGGCGTTGGGGAGAGTTATAGAACAAAGAGATCTAGGAGTACAGGTTCATAGCTCCTTGAAGTTGGAGTCGCAGGTGGACAGGGTGGTGAAGAAGGCATTCGGCATGCTTGGTTTCATTGGTCAGAACATTGAATACAGGAGTTGGGACGTCTTGTTGAAGTTGTACAAGAAATTGGTACGGCCACACTTGGAATACTGTGTGCAGTTCTGGTCACCCTATTATAGGAAGGATATTATTAAACTGGAAAGAGTGCAGAAAAGATTTACTAGGATGTTGCCGGGACTTGATGGTTTGAGTTATAAGGAGAGGCTGGATAGACTGGGACTTTTTTCCTTGGAGCGTAGGAGGCTTAGGGGTGATCTTATAGAGGTCTATAAAATAATGAGGGGCATAGATAAGGTAGATAGTCAACATCTTTTCCCAAAGGTAGGGGAGTCTAAAACTAGAGGGCATAGGTTTAAGGTGAGAGGGGAGAGATTAAGAAGGGCCCAGAGGGGCAATTTCTTCACTCAGAGGGTAGTGAGTGTCTGGAATGGGCTGCCAGAGGTAGTAGTAGAGGCGGGTACAATTGTGTCTTTTAAAAAACATTTAGATAGTTACATGGGTAAGATGGGTATAGAGGGTTATGGGCCAAGTGCGGGCAACTGGGACTAGCTTAATGGTAAAAACTGGGCGGCATGGACTGGTTGGGCCGAAGGGCCTGTTTCCATGCTGTAAACTTCTACGATTCTATGAATAAAGCAGTTCTGTCTTCAGCAAGTGAGAGATAGGGATGAGAGAGAGAGACAGAGCGATGAGAGAGAGAGAGAGACAGAGCGATGAGAGAGAGACAGAGACAGAGCGATGAGAGAGAGACAGAGCGATGAGAGAGAGACAGAGACAGAGCGATGAGACAGAGACAGAGCGATGAGAGAGACAGAGCGATGAGAGAGAGAGCGATGAGAGAGAGAGAGAGACAGAGCGATGAGAGACAGAGACAGAGCAATGAGAGAGAGAGAAACAGAGCGATGAGAGCGAGACAGAGACAGAGCGATGAGAGAGCGAGAGACAGAGCGATGAGAGAGAGAGAGAGAGCGATGAGAGAGAGAGAGACAGAGCAATGAGAGTGACAGAGCGATGAGAGAGAGACAGAGACAGAGAGATGAGAGAGAGAGAGAGAGAGAGCGATGAGAGAGACAGAGCGATGAGAGAGTGAGAGAGACAGAGCGATGAGAGAGACAGAGACAGAGCGATGAGAGAGAGAGAGACAGAGCGATGAGAGCGAGACAGAGACAGAGCGATGAGAGAGAGACAGAGCGATGAGAGATTGAGAGAGCGATGAGAGAGACAGAGAGACAGAGCGATGAGAGAGAGAGAGAGAGAGAGAGAGCGATGAGAGAGACAGAGACAGAGCGATGAGAGAGAGAGACAGAGCGATGAGAGAGAGACAGTGACAGAGCGATGAGAGAGAGAGAGAGTCAGAGCGATGAGAGAGAGAGACAGAGACAGAGCAATGAGAGAGAGAGAGGGATGAGAGAGAGAGAGACAGAGCGATCAGAGAGAGAGTGTGATGAGAGAGAGAGACAGAGACAGAGCGATGAGAGAGAGAGGGATCAGAGAGAGATAGAGAGAGCAGTGTGAGAGAGAGAGGGATGAGAGAGAGAGGGAGAGGGATGAGAGAGAGAGAGAGCGCGATGAGAGAGAGCGGCAGAGCGATGAGACAGAGCGATGAGAGAGAGAGAGGGATGAGAGCGAGAGAGATAGGGATGAAAGAGAGCGATGAGAGAGAGAGGGGGATTAGAGAGAGAGAGAGAGAGGGATGAGAGAGAGAGAGGGTTGAGAGAGAGAGAGGGATGAGAGAGAGAGGGGGATGAGAGAGAGAGAGAGGGATGAGAGACAGAGGGATGAGAGAGAGAGAGAGAGCGATGAGAGAGAGAGAGAGGGATGAGAGAGAGAGAGGGATGAGAGAGAGAGGGATGAGAGAGAGAGAGAGGGATTAGAGAGAGAGAGGGATGAGAGAGAGAGAGGGATGAGAGAGAGAGAGAGGGATGAGAGAGAGAGGGATGAGAGAGAGAGAGAGAGGGATGAAAGACAGAGACAGAGCGATGAGAGAGAGAGAGGGATGAGAGCGAGAGAGATAGGGATGAGAGAGAGCGATGAGAGAGAGAGGGGGATTAGAGAGAGAGAGAGGGATGAGAGAGACAGAGGGATGAGAGAGAGAGAGAGCGATGAGAGAGAGAGAGAGGGATGAGAGAGAGAGGGATGAGAGAGAGAGAGGGATGAGAGAGAGAGAGAGGGATGAGAGAGAGAGAGGGATGAGAGAGAGAGAGAGAGGGATGAAAGACAGAGACAGAGCGATGAGAGAGAGAGAAGGATGAGAGAGAGAGATGAGAGAGAGAGAGAGGGATGAGAGAGAGAGAGAGGGATGAGAGAGAGTGATAGAGAGGGATGAGAGAGAGAGAGAGGGATGAGAGAGAGAGGGATGAGAGAGAGAGAGTGGGAGGAGAGAGAGAGAGAGAGGGATGAGAGAGAGAGATGAGAGAGTGAGAGAGAGGGATGAGAGAGAGAGAGAGAGATGGATGAGAGAGAGAGAGAGAGACGGATGAGAGAGAGAGAGAGAGAGGGATGAGAGAGAGAGAGAGGGCTGAGAGAGAGAGAGGGCTGAGAGAGAGAGAGGGGGGATGAGAGGGAGAGAGAGAGAGGGGGATGAGAGAGAGAGAGAGAGGGATGAGAGGGAGAGAGGGAGAGAGGGATGAGAGAGAGAGAGGGGGGGATGAGAGAGAGAGAGGGATGAGAGAGCGAGAGAGAGAGGGATGAGAGACAGAGAGAGAGAGCGATGAGAGAGAGAGGGATGAGAGAGAGAGAGAGGGATGAGAGAGAGAGAGAGAGAGCGATGACAGAGAGGGATGAGAGAGAGAGAGAGAGAGGGATGAGAGAGAGAGAGGGATGAGAGAGAGAGGGATGAGAGAGAGAGAGTGGGAGGAGAGAGAGAGAGAGAGGGATGAGAGAGAGAGATGAGAGAGTGAGAGAGAGGGATGAGAGAGAGAGAGAGAGACGGATGAGAGAGAGAGAGAGAGAGGGATGAGAGAGAGAGAGAGAGAGGGATGAGAGAGAGAGAGAGGGCTGAGAGAGAGAGAGGGCTGAGAGAGAGAGAGGGGGGGATGAGAGGGAGAGAGAGAGAGGGGGATGAGAGAGAGAGAGAGAGGGATGAGAGGGAGAGAGGGAGAGAGGGATGAGAGAGAGAGAGGGGGGGATGAGAGAGAGAGAGGGATGAGAGAGCGAGAGAGAGAGGGATGAGAGACAGAGAGAGAGAGCGATGAGAGAGAGAGGGATGAGAGAGAGAGAGAGGGATGAGAGAGAGAGAGAGAGAGCGATGACAGAGAGGGATGAGAGAGAGAGAGAGAGAGGGATGAGAGAGAGAGAGAGAGAGCGATGTGAGAGAGAGAGAGACAGAGCGATGAGAGAGAGAGAGGGATGAGAGAGAGAGAGAGAGAGAGAGAGAGAGAGATGAGAGAGAGAGAGAGAGAGGGATGAGAGAGAGAGAGGGATGAGAGAGAGAGATGAGAGAGAGGGATGAGAGAGAGAGAGAGAGCGGGATGAGAGAGAGGGATGAGAGAGAGAGAGGGATGAGAGAGAGAGAGAGGGATGAGAGAGAGAGAGAGAGAGGGATGAAAGAGACAGAGGGATGAGAGAGAGAGAGCGATGAGAGAGAGAGAGAGAGAGAGCGATGAGAGAGAGAGAGGGATGAGAGAGAGAGAGAGGGATGAGAGACTGAGGGGTGAGAGAGAGAGAGAGAGAGCGATGAGAGAGAGAGAGAGGGATGAGAGAGAGAGAGAGAGGGATGAGAGAGAGAGAGAGAGAGGGATGTGAGAGAGAGAGGGGGATGAGAGAGAGAGAGAGAGCGAGAGGGATGAGAGAGGGAGAGAGGGATGAGAGAGAGAGAGCGATGAGAGAGAGAGACGGATGAGAGAGAGAGAGGGGGATGAGAGAGAGAGAGAGAGGGATGAGAGAGAGAGGGATGAGAGAGAGAGAGAGAGGGGGATGAGAGGAAGAGAGAGAGAGGGATGAGAGAGAGAGAGAGAGAGGGATGCGAGAGAGAGGGAGAGAGGGATGAGAGAGAGAGAGAAAGGGATGAGAGAGAGCGATGAGAGAGAGAGAGGGGGGATGAGAGAGAGAGAGAGAGAGGGATGAGAGAGAGAGAGAGAGGGATGAGAGAGAGAGATAGAGGGATGAGAGAGAGAGAGAGAGGGATGAGAGAGAGAGAGAGAGAGGGATGAGGGAGAGAGAGAGCGATGAGAGAGAGAGGGGGGGATGAGAGAGAGAGAGGGATGAGAGAGAGAGAGGGGGATGAGAGAGAGAGGGATGAGAGAGAGAGTGATAGAGAGGGATGAGAGAGAGAGAGGGATGAGAGAGAGAGAGAGAGGGATGAGAGAGAGAGAGGGGGATGAGAGAGAGAGAGGGATGAGAGAGGGAGAGAGGGATGAGAGAGAGAGCGATGAGAGAGAGAGAGAGACGGATGAGAGAGAGAGAGAGGGGGGATGAGAGAGAGAGGGATGAGAGAGAGAGAGAGGGGGATGAGAGGAAGAGAGAGAGGGATGAGAGAGAGAGAGGGATGAGAGAGAGAGAGAGGGATGAGAGAGAGAGAGAGGGATGAGAGAGAGAGGGATGAGAGAGAGAGAGAGAGAACGATGAGAGAGAGAGGGATGAGAGAGAGAGAGAGAGAGAGGGATGAGAGAGAGAGAGAGAGGGGGGATGAGAGAGAGAGAGAGAGAGGGATGAGAGAGAGAGAGAGCGATGAGAGAGAGAGAGACAGAGCGATGAGAGAGAGAGAGACAGAGCGATGAGACAGAGAGACAGAGGGATGAGAGAGAGAGAGAGGGATGAGAGAGAGAGAGAGAGATGAGAGAGAGAGAGAGAGAGAGGGATGAGAGAGAGAGAGAGGGATGAGAGAGAGAGATGAGAGAGAGGGAGAGAGGGATGAGAGAGAGAGAGAGGGATGAGAGAGAGGGATGAGAGAGAGAGAGGGATGAGAGGGAGAGAGAGAGGGATGAGAGAGAGAGAGAGGGATGAGAGAGAGAGAGGGATGAGAGAGAGAGAGAGGGATGAGAGGGATGAGAGAGAGAGAGGGATGAGAGAGAGAGAGAGAGAGAGGGGGATGAGAGAGAGAGAGAGAGAGAGGGATGAGAGAGAGAGAGAGAGAGCGATGAGGGATGAGAGAGAGGGATGAGAGAGAGAGAGAGAGAGGGGGATGAGAGAGAGAGAGAGAGGGATGAGAGAGAGAGTGATAGAGAGGGATGAGAGAGAGAGAGAGAGGGATGAGAGAGAGAGAGAGAGAGGGATGAGAGAGAGAGAGAGAGCGAGAGGGATGAGAGAGGGAGAGAGGGATGAGAGAGAGAGAGAGAGAGCGATGAGAGAGCGATGAGAGAGACGGATGAGAGAGAGAGAGAGAGAGAGGGATGAGAGAGAGAAAGGGATGAGAGAGAGAGAGAGAGGGATGAGAGCGAGAGAGAGAGAGGGATGAGAGCGAGAGAGAGAGAGGGGGGGATGAGAGGGAGAGAGAGAGGGATGAGAGAGAGAGAGAGAGAGGGATGAGAGTGAGAGGGAGAGGGATGAGAGAGAGAGAGAGAGAGAGGGATGAGAGAGAGAGAGTGGGATGAGAGAGAGAGAGAGAGGGATGAGAGAGAGAGATGAGAGAGTGAGAGAGAGGGATGAGAGAGAGAGAGAGAGAGATGAGAGAGAGACAGAGGGCTGAGAGAGAGAGAGAGGGCTGAGAGAGAGAGAGGGGAGATGAGAGGGAGAGAGAGAGAGAGGGATGAGAGAGAGAGGGATGAGAGGGAGAGAGGGATGAGAGAGAGAGAGGGGGGGATGAGAGAGAGAGAGGGATGAGAGAGCGAGAGAGAGAGGGATGAGAGAGAGAGAGAGGGAGGGATGAGAGAGAGAGAGAGAGAGCGATGAGAGAGAGAGGGATGAGAGAGAGATCGAGAGAGGGATGAGAGAGAGCGGGATGAGAGAGAGAGGGATGAGAGAGAGAGAGAGGGATGAGAGAGAGAGAGAGAGAGAGGGATGAGAGAGAGAGAGAGAAAGAGGGATGAGAGAGAGAGAGAGAGAGCGATGAGAGAGAGAGAGACAGAGCGATGAGAGAGAGAGAGACAGAGCGATGAGACAGAGAGAGAGAGGGATGAGAGAGAGAGAGAGAGGGATGAGAGAGAGAGAGAGAGAGAGATGAGAGAGAGAGAGAGAGGGATGAGAGAGAGAGAGGGATGAGAGAGAGAGAGTGATGAGAGAGAGAGATGAGAGAGAGGGATGAGAGAGAGAGAGAGAGAGGGATGAGAGAGAGGGATGAGAGAGAGAGAGGGATGAGAGAGAGAGAGAGAGAGGGATGAGAGAGAGAGAGAGAGAGGGATGAAAGAGACAGAGGGATGAGAGAGAGAGAGAGAGCGATGAGAGAGAGAGAGAGAGAGGGATGAGAGAGAGAGGGATGAGAGAGAGAGAGAGGGATGAGAGAGACTGAGGTGTGAGAGAGAGAGCGATGAGAGAGAGAGAGAGGGATGAGAGAGAGAGGGATGAGAGAGAGAGTGATAGAGAGGGATGAGAGAGAGAGAGAGGGATGAGAGAGAGAGAGAGAGAGGGATGAGAGAGAGAGAGGGGGATGAGAGAGAGAGAGAGAGCGAGAGGGATGAGAGAGGGAGAGAGGGATGAGAGAGAGAGAGAGCGATGAGAGAGAGAGAGGGGGATGAGAGAGAGAGAGAGGGATGAGAGAGAGAGAGAGAGAGAGGGATGAGAGAGAGAGAGAGCGATGAGAGAGAGAGAGAGGGATGAGAGAAAGAGCGAGAGAGGGATGAGAGAGAGAGAGAGGGATGAGAGAGAGAGAGAAAGAGAGAGAGGGATGAGTGAGAGAGAGGGATGAGAGAGAGAGAGAGGGATGAGAGAGAGAGAGAGGGATGAGAGAGAGAGAGAGAGGGATGAGGGAGAGAGAGAGCGATGAGAGAGAGAGGGGGGGTGAGAGAGAGAGAGGGATGAGAGAGAGAGAGGGATGAGAGAGAGAGGGATGAGAGAGAGAGTGATAGAGAGGGATGAGAGAGAGAGAGAGAGGGATGAGAGAGAGAGAGAGAGAGGGATGAGAGAGAGAGGGGGGGATGAGAGAGAGAGAGAGCGAGAGGGATGAGAGAGGGAGAGAGGGATGAGAGAGAGAGAGAGCGATGAGAGAGGGGGGGATGAAAGAGAGAGAGGGATGAGAGAGAGAGAGAGAGAGGGGGATGAGAGGAAGAGAGAGAGAGGGATGAGAGAGAGAGAGAGAGAGGGATGAGAGAGAGAGGGAGAGAGGGATGAGAGAGAGAAAGGGATGAGAGAGAGCGATGAGAGAGAGAGAGGGGGGATGAGAGAGAGAGAGAGAGGGATGAGAGAGAGAGAGAGAGAGGGGGATGAGAGAGAGAGAGTGATGAGAGAGAGAGAGAGGGATGAGAGAGAGAGCGAGAGAGGGATGAGAGAGAGAGAGGGATGAGAGAGAGAGAGAGGGATGAGAGAGAGAGAGAGAGAGGGATGAGTGAGAGAGAGGGATGAGAGAGAGAGAGAGGGATGAGAGAGAGAGAGAGGGATGAGAGAGAGAGAGAGGGATGAGAGAGAGAGAGAGAGAGAGGGATGAGTGAGAGAGAGGGATGAGAGAGAGAGAGAGGGATGAGAGAGAGAGAGAGGGATGAGAGAGAGAGAGAGAGGGATGAGAGAGAGGGATGAGAGAGAGAGAGGGATGAGAGAGAGAGAGAGAGGGATGAGAGAGAGAGAGAGAGCGATGAGAGAGAGAGAGAGGGATGAGAGAGAGAGAGAGGGAGGGATGAGAGAGAGAGAGAGGGGGGGGATGAGAGAGAGAGAGAGGGATGAGAGAGAGAGAGAGAGCGATGAGAGAGAGAGAGGCAGAGCGATGAGAGAGAGAGAGACAGAGCGATGAGACAGAGAGAGAGAGGGATGAGAGAGGGATGAGAGAGAGAGAGAGAGATGAGAGAGAGAGGGATGAGAGAGAGGGATGAGAGAGAGAGAGAGGGATGAGAGAGAGAGATGAGAGAGAGGGAGAGAGGGATGAGAGAGAGAGAGAGAGAGGGATGAGAGAGAGAGAGAGAGCGATGAGGGATGAGAGAGAGAGAGAGAGAGAGGGATGAGAGAGAGAGAGAGAGAGAGGGATGAGAGCGAGAGAGAGAGAGAGAGGGATGAGAGAGAGAGTGATGGAGAGGGATGAGAGAGAGAGAGAGAGGGATGAGAGAGAGAGAGAGAGAGAGGGATGAGAGAGAGAGAGAGAGCGAGAGGGATGAGAGAGGGAGAAAGGGATGAGAGAGAGAGAGAGAGAGCGATGAGAGAGACAGAGCGATGAGAGAGAGAGAGAGGGATGAGAGAGAGAGAGAGAGGGATGAGAGAGAGAGAGAGAGAGGGATGAGAGAGAGAGAGAGGGGGGATGAGAGGGAGAGAGAGAGAGGGATGAGAGAGAGAGAGAGAGAGGGATGTGAGAGAGAGGGAGAGAGGGATGAGAGAGAGAGAGAGCGGGATGAGAGAGAGCGATGAGAGAGAGGGGGGGATGAGAGAGAGAGTGAGAGAGGGGGGATGAGAGAGTGAGTGAGAGGGGATGAGAGAGAGAGAGAGCGGGAGAGAGCGATGAGAGAGAGAGGAATGCGAGAGAGAGTGAGAGAGGGATGAGAGAGAGAGAGGGATGAGAGAGAGAGAGAGGGATGAGAGAGAGAGGGATGAGAAAGAGAGAGAGAGAGGGATGAGAGAGAGAGGGATGAGAGAGAGAGGGATGAGAGAGAGAGAGAGAGAGAGGGATGAGAGAGACAGAGAGAGAGGGATGAGAGTGAGAGAGAGGGATGAGAGAGAGAGAGCGTTGAGAGAGAGAGAGAGGGATGAGAGAGAGAGACAGAGAGAGAGGGATGAGAGAGAGAGAGAGAGAGGGATGAGAGAGAGAGAGAGAGCCTGTCCATTTCACTTCCAAGGTCTAACCACCTCTGCCGTGCTCTGTAAAATAGCATCGCGCAGAAGCCAATTACTGACTGTTGTCAGGCAGAACACTGTCCCTGGGAATAATAGTACGAAGTCTTTCAACACCAAGTTGAAGTCCAACAGGTTTGTTTCGATGTCACTAGCTTTCGGAGTGCTGCTCCTTCCTCAGGTGAAGGAGCAGCGCTCCGAAAGCTAGTGACATCGAAACAAACCTGTTGGACTTTAACCTGGTGTTGTAAGACTTTGTACTGTGCTCACCCCTGTCCAACGCCGGCATCTCCACATCCTGGGAATAATGTAAGATAAAAGCTGGGTCACAGACTAGTGGAGGAATACATCCTGCCCCCAGCTGGTTTGGTGGTGGGCAGGGGCACAGAATCTGGCAGGAGCCAAAAAGTCAGAAAACCAAAGCGTAAAATCACCCACTGGTGGGTTAGCGTCGTGTCGGCCTTCCCGCTGGCTGGCGGTGCGAACACCGTTTCCATTCGGTTGTTAGCGGTGTGTCGGCCTTCCCGCTGGCTGGCGGTGCGAACACCATTTCCATTCGGTTGTTAGCGTTGTGTCGGCCTTCCCGCTGGCTGGCGGTGCGAACACCGTTTCCATTCGGTTGTTAGCGGTGTGTCGGCCTTCCCGCTGGCTGGCGGTGCGAACACCGTTTCCATTCGGTTGTTAGCGTTGTGTCGGCCTTCCCGCTGGCTGGCGGTGCGAACACCGTTTCCATTCGGTTGTTAGCGTTGTGTCGGCCTTCCCGCTGGCTGGCGGTGCGAACACCGTTTCCATTCGGTTGTTAGCGTTGTGTCGGTCTTCCCGCTGCCTGGCGGTGCGAACACCGTTTCCATTCGGTTGTTAGCGTTGTGTCGGCCTTCCCGCTGGCTGGCGGTGCGAACACCGTTTCCATTCGGTTGTTAGCGGTGTGTCGGCCTTCCCGCTGGCTGGCGGTGCGAACACCGTTTCCATTCGGTTGTTAGCGTTGTGTCGGCCTTCCCGCTGGCTGGCGGTGCGAACACCGTTTCCATTCGGTTGTTAGCGTTGTGTCGGCCTTCCCGCTGCCTGGCGGTGCGAACACCGTTTCCATTCGGTTGTTAGCGTCGTGTCGGCCTTCCCGCTGCCTGGCGGTGCGATCACCGTTTCCATTCGGTTGTTAGCGTCGTGTCGGCCTTCCCGCTGCCTGGCGGTGCGATCACCGTTTCCATTCGGTTGTTAGCGTCGTGTCGGCCTTCCCGCTGCCTGGCGGTGCGAACACCGTTTCCATTCGGTTGTTAGCGTTGTGTCGGCCTTCCCGCTGCCTGGCGGTGCGAACACCGTTTCCATTCGGTTGTTAGCGTTGTGTCGGCCTTCCCGCTGCCTGGCGGTGCGAACACCGTTTCCATTCGGTTGTTAGCGTTGTGTCGGCCTTCCCGCTGGCTGGCGGTGCGAACACCGTTTCCATTCGGTTGTTAGCGTTGTGTCGGCCTTCCCGCTGGCTGGTGGTGCGATCACCGTTTCCATTCGGTTGTTAGCGTTGTGTCGGCCTTCCCGCTGGCTGGCGGTGCGAACACCGTTTCCATTCGGTTGTTAGCGTTGTGTCGGCCTTCCCGCTGGCTGGCGGTGCGAACACCGTTTCCATTCGGTTGTTAGCGTTGTGTCGGCCTTCCCGCTGCCTGGCGGTGCGAACACCGTTTCCATTCGGTTGTTAGCGTTGTGTCGGCCTTCCCGCTGCCTGGCGGTGCGAACACCGTTTCCATTCGGTTGTTAGCGTTGTGTCGGCCTTCCTGCTGCCTGGCGGTGCGAACACCGTTTCCATTCGGTTGTTAGCGTTGTGTCGGCCTTCCCGCTGGCTGGCGGTGCGAACACCGTTTCCATTCGGTTGTTAGCGTTGTGTCGGCCTTCCCGCTGGCTGGCGGTGCGAACACCGTTTCCATTCGGTTGTTAGCGTTGTGTCGGCCTTCCCGCTGGCTGGCGGTGCGATCACCGTTTCCATTCGGTTGTTAGCGTTGTGTCGGCCTTCCCGCTGCCTGGCGGTGCGAACACCGTTTCCATTCGGTTGTTAGCGTTGTGTCGGCCTTCCCGCTGGCTGGCGGTGCGAACACCGTTTCCATTCGGTTGTTAGCGTTGTGTCGGCCTTCCCGCTGCCTGGCGGTGCGAACACCGTTTCCATTCGGTTGTTAGCGTTGTGTCGGCCTTCCCGCTGGCTGGCGGTGCGAACACCGTTTCCATTCGGTTGTTAGCGTTGTGTCGGCCTTCCCGCTGCCTGGCGGTGCGAACACCGTTTCCATTCGGTTGTTAGCGTTGTGTCGGCCTTCCCGCTGGCTGGCGGTGCGAACACCGTTTCCATTCGGTTGTTAGCGTTGTGTCGGCCTTCCCGCTGGCTGGCGGTGCGAACACCGTTTCCATTCGGTTGTTAGCGTTGTGTCGGCCTTCCCGCTGGCTGGCGGTGCGAACACCGTTTCCATTCGGTTGTTAGCGTTGTGTCGGCCTTCCCGCTGGCTGGCGGTGCGAACACCGTTTCCATTCGGTTGTTAGCGTTGTGTCGGCCTTCCCGCTGCCTGGCGGTGCGAACACCGTTTCCATTCGGTTGTTAGCGTTGTGTCGGCCTTCCCGCTGCCTGGCGGTGCGAACACCGTTTCCATTCGGTTGTTAGCGTTGTGTCGGCCTTCCCGCTGCCTGGCGGTGCGAACACCGTTTCCATTCGGTTGTTAGCGTTGTGTCGGCCTTCCCGCTGCCTGGCGGTGCGATCACCGTTTCCATTCGGTTGTTAGCGTTGTGTCGGCCTTCCCGCTGGCTGGCGGTGCGAACACCGTTTCCATTCGGTTGTTAGCGTTGTGTCGGCCTTCCCGCTGGCTGGCGGTGCGAACACCGTTTCCATTCGGTTGTTAGCGTTGTGTCGGCCTTCCCGCTGCCTGGCGGTGCGATCACCGTTTCCATTCGGTTGTTAGCGTTGTGTCGGCCTTCCCGCTGGGTGACGGTGCGATCACCGTTTCCATTCGGTTGTTAGCGTTGTGTCGGCCTTCCCGCTGCCTGGCGGTGCGAACACCGTTTCCATTCGGTTGTTAGCGTTGTGTCGGCCTTCCCGCTGCCTGGCGGTGCGAACACCGTTTCCATTCGGTTGTTAGCGTTGTGTCGGCCTTCCCGCTGCCTGGCGGTGCGAACACCGTTTCCATTCGGTTGTTAGCGTTGTGTCGGCCTTCCCGCTGCCTGGCGGTGCGAACACCGTTTCCATTCGGTTGTTAGCGTTGTGTCGGCCTTCCCGCTGGCTGGCGGTGCGAACACCGTTTCCATTCGGTTGTTAGCGTTGTGTCGGCCTTCCCGCTGCCTGGCGGTGCGAACACGTTTCCATTCGGTTGTTAGCGTTGTGTCGGCCTTCCCGCTGCCTGGCGGTGCGAACACCGTTTCCATTCGGTTGTTAGCGTTGTGTCGGCCTTCCCGCTGCCTGGCGGTGCGAACACCGTTTCCATTCGGTTGTTAGCGTTGTGTCGGCCTTCCCGCTGCCTGGCGGTGCGAACACCGTTTCCATTCGGTTGTTAGCGTTGTGTCGGCCTTCCCGCTGGCTGGCGGTGCGAACACCGTTTCCATTCGGTTGTTAGCGTTGTGTCGGCCTTCCCGCTGGCTGGCGGTGCGATCACCGTTTCCATTCGGTTGTTAGCGTTGTGTCGGCCTTCCCGCTGCCTGGCGGTGCGATCACCGTTTCCATTCGGTTGTTAGCGTTGTGTCGGCCTTCCCGCTGCCTGGCGGTGCGAACACCGTTTCCATTCGGTTGTTAGCGTTGTGTCGGCCTTCCCGCTGGCTGGCGGTGCGAACACCGTTTCCATTCGGTTGTTAGCGTTGTGTCGGCCTTCCCGCTGCCTGGCGGTGCGAACACCGTTTCCATTCGGTTGTTAGCGTTGTGTCGGCCTTCCCGCTGGCTGGCGGTGCGATCACCGTTTCCATTCGGTTGTTAGCGTTGTGTCGGCCTTCCCGCTGCCTGGCGGTGCGAACACCGTTTCCATTCGGTTGTTAGCGTTGTGTCGGCCTTCCCGCTGGCTGGCGGTGCGAACACCGTTTCCATTCGGTTGTTAGCGTTGTGTCGGCCTTCCCGCTGGCTGGCGGTGCGAACACCGTTTCCATTCGGTTGTTTGCGTTGTGTCGGCCTTCCCGCTGGCTGGCGGTGCGATCACCGTTTCCATTCGGTTGTTAGCGTTGTGTCGGCCTTCCCGCTGCCTGGCGGTGCGAACACCGTTTCCATTCGGTTGTTACCGTTGTGTCGGCCTTCCCGCTGCCTGGCGGTGCGAACACCGTTTCCATTCGGTTGTTAGCGTTGTGTCGGCCTTCCCGCTGGCTGGCGGTGCGAACACCGTTTCCATTCGGTTGTTAGCGTTGTGTCGGCCTTCCCGCTGCCTGGCGGTGCGAACACCGTTTCCATTCGGTTGTTAGCGTTGTGTCGGCCTTCCCGCTGGCTGGCGGTGCGAACACCGTTTCCATTCGGTTGTTAGCGTTGTGTCGGCCTTCCCGCTGGCTGGCAGTGCGAACACCGTTTCCATTCGGTTGTTAGCGTTGTGTCGGCCTTCCCGCTGCCTGGCGGTGCGAACACCGTTTCCATTCGGTTGTTAGCGTTGTGTCGGCCTTCCCGCTGCCTGGCGGTGCGAACACCGTTTCCATTCGGTTGTTAGCGTTGTGTCGGCCTTCCCGCTGCCTGGCGGTGCGAACACCGTTTCCATTCGGTTGTTAGCGTTGTGTCGGCCTTCCCGCTGCCTGGCGGTGCGAACACCGTTTCCATTCGGTTGTTAGCGTTGTGTCGGCCTTCCCGCTGCCTGGCGGTGCGAACACCGTTTCCATTCGGTTGTTAGCGTTGTGTCGGCCTTCCCGCTGCCTGGCGGTGCGAACACCGTTTCCATTCGGTTGTTAGCGTTGTGTCGGCCTTCCCGCTGGCTGGCGGTGCGAACACCGTTTCCATTCGGTTGTTAGCGTTGTGTCGGCCTTCCCGCTGCCTGGCGGTGCGAACACCGTTTCCATTCGGTTGTTAGCGTTGTGTCGGCCTTCCCGCTGCCTGGCGGTGCGAACACCGTTTCCATTCGGTTGTTAGCGTTGTGTCGGCCTTCCCGCTGGCTGGCGGTGCGATCACCGTTTCCATTCGGTTGTTAGCGTTGTGTCGGCCTTCCCGCTGCCTGGCGGTGCGAACACCGTTTCCATTCGGTTGTTAGCGTTGTGTCGGCCTTCCCGCTGGCTGGCGGTGCGATCACCGTTTCCATTCGGTTGTTAGCGTTGTGTCGGCCTTCCCGCTGGCTGGCGGTGCGAACACCGTTTCCATTCGGTTGTTAGCGTCGTGTCGGCCTTCCCGCTGGCTGGCGGTGCGAACACCGTTTCCATTCGGTTGTTAGCGTCGTGTCGGCCTTCCCGCTGCCTGGCGGTGCGAACACCGTTTCCATTCGGTTGTTAGCGTTGTGTCGGCCTTCCCGCTGGCTGGCGGTGCGAACACCTTTTCCATTCGGTTGTTAGCGTTGTGTCGGCCTTCCCGCTGGCTGGCGGTGCGATCACCGTTTCTATTCGGTTGTTAGCGTTGTGTCGGCCTTCCCGCTGGCTGGCGGTGCGAACACCGTTTCCATTCGGTTGTTAGCGTTGTGTCGGCCTTCCCGCTGGCTGGCGGTGCGATCACCGTTTCCATTCGGTTGTTAGCGTTGTGTCGGCCTTCCCGCTGGCTGGCGGTGCGATCACCGTTTCCATTCGGTTGTTAGCGTTGTGTCGGCCTTCCCGCTGGCTGGCGGTGCGAACACCGTTTCCATTCGGTTGTTAGCGTTGTGTCGGCCTTCCCGCTGGCTGGCGGTGCGATCACCGTTTCCATTCGGTTGTTAGCGTTGTGTCGGCCTTCCCGCTGGCTGGCGGTGCGAACACCGTTTCCATTCGGTTGTTAGCGTTGTGTCGGCCTTCCCGCTGCCTGGCGGTGCGAACACCGTTTCCATTCGGTTGTTAGCGTTGTGTCGGCCTTCCCGCTGGCTGGCGGTGCGAACACCGTTTCCATTCGGTTGTTAGCGTTGTGTCGGCCTTCCCGCTGGCTGGCGGTGCGAACACCGTTTCCATTCGGTTGTTAGCGTTGTGTCGGCCTTCCCGCTGCCTGGCGGTGCGATCACCGTTTCCATTCGGTTGTTAGCGTTGTGTCGGCCTTCCCGCTGGCTGGCGGTGCGATCACCGTTTCCATTCGGTTGTTAGCGTTGTGTCGGCCTTCCCGCTGGCTGGCGGTGCGAACACCGTTTCCATTCGGTTGTTAGCGTTGTGTCGGCCTTCCCGCTGCCTGGCGGTGCGAACACCGTTTCCATTCGGTTGTTAGCGTTGTGTCGGCCTTCCCGCTGGCTGGCGGTGCGATCACCGTTTCCATTCGGTTGTTAGCGTCGTGTCGGCCTTCCCGCTGGCTGGCGGTGCGATCACCGTTTCCATTCGGTTGTTAGCGTCGTGTCGGCCTTCCCGCTGCCTGGCGGTGCGAACACCGTTTCCATTCGGTTGTTAGCGTTGTGTCGGCCTTCCCGCTGGCTGGCGGTGCGAACACCGTTTCCATTCGGTTGTTAGCGTTGTGTCGGCCTTCCCGCTGGCTGGCGGTGCGAACACCGTTTCCATTCGGTTGTTAGCGTTGTGTCGGCCTTCCCGCTGGCTGGCGGTGCGATCACCGTTTCCATTCGGTTGTTAGCGTTGTGTCGGCCTTCCCGCTGCCTGGCGGTGCGAACACCGTTTCCATTCGGTTGTTAGCGTTGTGTCGGCCTTCCCGCTGGCTGGCGGTGCGAACACCGATTCCATTCGGTTGTTAGCGTCGTGTCGGCCTTCCCGCTGCCTGGCGGTGCGAACACCGTTACCATTCGGTTGTTAGCGTTGTGTCGGCCTTCCCGCTGCCTGGCGATGCGAACACCGTTTCCATTCGGTTGTTAGCGTTGTGTCGGCCTTCCCGCTGGCTGGCAGTGCGAACACCGTTTCCATTCGGTTGTTAGCGTTGTGTCGGCCTTCCCGCTACCTGGCGGTGCGAACACCGTTTCCATTCGGTTGTTAGCGTTGTGTCGGCCTTCCCGCTGGCTCGCGGTGCGAACACCGTTTCCATTCGGTTGTTAGCGTTGTGTCAGCCTTCCCGCTGCCTGGCGGTGCGAACACCGTTTCCATTCGGTTGTTAGCGTTGTGTCGGCCTTCCCGCTGGCTGGCGGTGCGAACACCGTTTCCATTCGGTTGTTAGCGTTGTGTCGGCCTTCCCGCTGCCTGGCGGTGCGAACACGTTTCCATTCGGTTGTTAGCGTTGTGTCGGCCTTCCCGCTGGCTGGCGGTGCGAACACCGTTTCCATTCGGTTGTTAGCGTTGTGTCGGCCTTCCCGTTGGCTGGCGGTGCGAACACCGTTTCCATTCGGTTGTTAGCGTTGTGTCGGCCTTCCCGCTGGCTGGCGGTGCGATCACCGTTTCCATTCGGTTGTTAGCGTTGTGTCGGCCTTCCCGCTGCCTGGCGGTGCGAACACCGTTTCCATTCGGTTGTTAGCGTTGTGTCGGCCTTCCCGCTGGCTGGCGGTGCGATCACCGTTTCCATTCGGTTGTTAGCGTTGTGTCAGCCTTCCCGCTGCCTGGCGGTGCGAACACCGTTTCCATTCGGTTGTTAGCGTTGTGTCGACCTTCCCGCTGCCTGGCGGTGCGATCACCGTTTCCATTCGGTTGTTAGCGTTGTGTCGGCCTTCCCGCTGGCTGGCGGTGCGAACACCGTTTCCATTCGGTTGTTAGCGTTGTGTCGGCCTTCCCGCTGCCTGGCGGTGCGAACACCGTTTCCATTCGGTTGTTAGCGTTGTGTCGGCCTTCCCGCTGACTGGCGGTGCGAACACCGATTCCATTCGGTTGTTAGCGTTGTGTCGGCCTTCCCGCTGCCTGGCGGTGCGAACACCGTTTCCATTCGGTTGTTAGCGTTGTGTCGGCCTTCCCGCTGCCTGGCGGTGCGAACACCGATTCCATTCGGTTGTTAGCGTTGTGTCGGCCTTCCCGCTGCCTGGCGGTGCGAACACCGTTTCCATTCGGTTGTTAGCGTTGTGTCGGCCTTCCCGCTGGCTGGCGGTGCGAACACCGTTTCCATTCGGTTGTTAGCGTTGTGTCGGCCTTCCCGCTGACTGGCGGTGCGAACACCGATTCCATTCGGTTGTTAGCGTTGTGTCGGCCTTCCCGCTGCCTGGCGGTGCGAACACCGTTTCCATTCGGTTGTTAGCGTTGTGTCGGCCTTCCCGCTGCCTGGCGGTGCGAACACCGTTTCCATTCGGTTGTTAGCGTTGTGTCGGCCTTCCCGCTGCCTGGCGGTGCGAACACCGTTTCCATTCGGTTGTTAGCGTTGTGTCGGCCTTCCCGCTGGCTGGCGGTGCGAACACCGTTTCCATTCGGTTGTTAGCGTTGTGTCGGCCTTCCCGCTGACTGGCGGTGCGAACACCGATTCCATTCGGTTGTTAGCGTTGTGTCGGCCTTCCCGCTGCCTGGCGGTGCGAACACCGTTTCCATTCGGTTGTTAGCGTTGTGTCGGCCTTCCCGCTGCCTGGCGGTGAGAACACCGTTTCCATTCGGTTGTTAGCGTTGTGTCGGCCTTCCCGCTGCCTGGCGGTGCGAACACCGTTTCCATTCGGTTGTTAGCGTTGTGTCGGCCTTCCCGCTGGCTGGCGGTGCGATCACCGTTTCCATTCGGTTGTTAGCGTTGTGTCGGCCTTCCCGCTGCCTGGCGGTGCGAACACCGTTTCCATTCGGTTGTTAGCGTTGTGTCGGCCTTCCCGCTGCCTGGCGGTGCGAACACCGATTCCATTCGGTTGTTAGCGTTGTGTCGGCCTTCCCGCTGCCTGGCGGTGCGAACACCGTTTCCATTCGGTTGTTAGCGTTGTGTCGGCCTTCCCGCTGGCTGGCGGTGCGAACACCGTTTCCATTCGGTTGTTAGCGTTGTGTCGGCCTTCCCGCTGCCTGGCGGTGCGAACACCGTTTCCATTCGGTTGTTAGCGTTGTGTCGGCCTTCCCGCTGCCTGGCGGTGCGAACACCGTTTCCATTCGGTTGTTAGCGTTGTGTCGGCCTTCCCGCTGGCTGGCGGTGCGAACACCGTTTCCATTCGGTTGTTAGCGTTGTGTCGGCCTTCCCGCTGCCTGGCGGTGCGAACACCGTTTCCATTCGGTTGTTAGCGTTGTGTCGGCCTTCCCGCTGCCTGGCGGTGCGAACACCGTTTCCATTCGGTTGTTAGCGTTGTGTCGGCCTTCCCGCTGGCTGGCGGTGCGAACACCGTTTCCATTCGGTTGTTGGCGTTGTGTCGGCCTTCCCGCTGGCTGGCGGTGCGAACACCGTTTCCATTCGGTTGTTAGCGTTGTGTCGGCCTTCCCGCTGGCTGGCGGTGCGAACACCGTTTCCATTCAGTTGTTAGCGTTGTGTCGGCCTTCCCGCTGGCTGGCGGTGCGAACACCGTTTCCATTCGGTTGTTAGCGTTGTGTCGGCCTTCCCGCTGGCTGGCAGTGCGAACACCGTTTCCATTCGGTTGTTAGCGTTGTGTCGGCCTTCCCGCTGGCTGGCAGTGCGAACACCGTTTCCATTCGGTTGTTAGCGTTGTGTCGGCCTTCCCGCTACCTGGCGGTGCGAACACCGTTTCCATTCGGTTGTTAGCGTTGTGTCGGCCTTCCCGCTGGCTCGCGGTGCGAACACCGTTTCCATTCGGTTGTTAGCGTTGTGTCAGCCTTCCCGCTGCCTGGCGGTGCGAACACCGTTTCCATTCGGTTGTTAGCGTTGTGTCGGCCTTCCCGCTGGCTGGCGGTGCGAACACCGTTTCCATTCGGTTGTTAGCGTTGTGTCGGCCTTCCCGCTGCCTGGCGGTGCGAACACGTTTCCATTCGGTTGTTAGCGTTGTGTCGGCCTTCCCGCTGGCTGGCGGTGCGAACACCGTTTCCATTCGGTTGTTAGCGTTGTGTCGGCCTTCCCGTTGGCTGGCGGTGCGAACACCGTTTCCATTCGGTTGTTAGCGTTGTGTCGGCCTTCCCGCTGGCTGGCGGTGCGATCACCGTTTCCATTCGGTTGTTAGCGTTGTGTCGGCCTTCCCGCTGCCTGGCGGTGCGAACACCGTTTCCATTCGGTTGTTAGCGTTGTGTCGGCCTTCCCGCTGGCTGGCGGTGCGATCACCGTTTCCATTCGGTTGTTAGCGTTGTGTCAGCCTTCCCGCTGCCTGGCGGTGCGAACACCGTTTCCATTCGGTTGTTAGCGTTGTGTCGACCTTCCCGCTGCCTGGCGGTGCGATCACCGTTTCCATTCGGTTGTTAGCGTTGTGTCGGCCTTCCCGCTGGCTGGCGGTGCGAACACCGTTTCCATTCGGTTGTTAGCGTTGTGTCGGCCTTCCCGCTGCCTGGCGGTGCGAACACCGTTTCCATTCGGTTGTTAGCGTTGTGTCGGCCTTCCCGCTGACTGGCGGTGCGAACACCGATTCCATTCGGTTGTTAGCGTTGTGTCGGCCTTCCCGCTGCCTGGCGGTGCGAACACCGTTTCCATTCGGTTGTTAGCGTTGTGTCGGCCTTCCCGCTGCCTGGCGGTGCGAACACCGATTCCATTCGGTTGTTAGCGTTGTGTCGGCCTTCCCGCTGCCTGGCGGTGCGAACACCGTTTCCATTCGGTTGTTAGCGTTGTGTCGGCCTTCCCGCTGGCTGGCGGTGCGAACACCGTTTCCATTCGGTTGTTAGCGTTGTGTCGGCCTTCCCGCTGACTGGCGGTGCGAACACCGATTCCATTCGGTTGTTAGCGTTGTGTCGGCCTTCCCGCTGCCTGGCGGTGCGAACACCGTTTCCATTCGGTTGTTAGCGTTGTGTCGGCCTTCCCGCTGCCTGGCGGTGCGAACACCGTTTCCATTCGGTTGTTAGCGTTGTGTCGGCCTTCCCGCTGCCTGGCGGTGCGAACACCGTTTCCATTCGGTTGTTAGCGTTGTGTCGGCCTTCCCGCTGGCTGGCGGTGCGAACACCGTTTCCATTCGGTTGTTAGCGTTGTGTCGGCCTTCCCGCTGACTGGCGGTGCGAACACCGATTCCATTCGGTTGTTAGCGTTGTGTCGGCCTTCCCGCTGCCTGGCGGTGCGAACACCGTTTCCATTCGGTTGTTAGCGTTGTGTCGGCCTTCCCGCTGCCTGGCGGTGAGAACACCGTTTCCATTCGGTTGTTAGCGTTGTGTCGGCCTTCCCGCTGCCTGGCGGTGCGAACACCGTTTCCATTCGGTTGTTAGCGTTGTGTCGGCCTTCCCGCTGCCTGGCGGTGCGAACACCGTTTCCATTCGGTTGTTAGCGTTGTGTCGGCCTTCCCGCTGGCTGGCGGTGCGATCACCGTTTCCATTCGGTTGTTAGCGTTGTGTCGGCCTTCCCGCTGCCTGGCGGTGCGAACACCGTTTCCATTCGGTTGTTAGCGTTGTGTCGGCCTTCCCGCTGCCTGGCGGTGCGAACACCGATTCCATTCGGTTGTTAGCGTTGTGTCGGCCTTCCCGCTGCCTGGCGGTGCGAACACCGTTTCCATTCGGTTGTTAGCGTTGTGTCGGCCTTCCCGCTGGCTGGCGGTGCGAACACCGTTTCCATTCGGTTGTTAGCGTTGTGTCGGCCTTCCCGCTGCCTGGCGGTGCGAACACCGTTTCCATTCGGTTGTTAGCGTTGTGTCGGCCTTCCCGCTGCCTGGCGGTGCGAACACCGTTTCCATTCGGTTGTTAGCGTTGTGTCGGCCTTCCCGCTGGCTGGCGGTGCGAACACCGTTTCCATTCGGTTGTTAGCGTTGTGTCGGCCTTCCCGCTGCCTGGCGGTGCGAACACCGTTTCCATTCGGTTGTTAGCGTTGTGTCGGCCTTCCCGCTGCCTGGCGGTGCGAACACCGTTTCCATTCGGTTGTTAGCGTTGTGTCGGCCTTCCCGCTGGCTGGCGGTGCGAACACCGTTTCCATTCGGTTGTTGGCGTTGTGTCGGCCTTCCCGCTGGCTGGCGGTGCGAACACCGTTTCCATTCGGTTGTTAGCGTTGTGTCGGCCTTCCCGCTGGCTGGCGGTGCGAACACCGTTTCCATTCAGTTGTTAGCGTTGTGTCGGCCTTCCCGCTGGCTGGCGGTGCGAACACCGTTTCCATTCGGTTGTTAGCGTTGTGTCGGCCTTCCCGCTGGCTGGCGGTGCGAACACCGTTTCCATTCGGTTGTTAGCGTTGTGTCGGCCTTCCCGCTGGCTGGCGGTGCGAACACCGTTTCCATTCGGTTGTTAGCGTTGTGTCAGCCTTCCCGCTGGCTGGCGGTGCGAACACCGTTTCCATTCGGTTGTTAGCGTTGTGTCGGCCTTCCCGCTGGCTGGCGGTGCGAACACCGTTTCCATTCGGTTGTTAGCGTTGTGTCGGCCTTCCCGCTGGCTGGCGGTGCGATCACCGTTTCCATTCGGTTGTTAACGTTGTGTCGGCCTTCTCGCTGCCTGGTGGTGCGAACACCGTTTCCATTCGGTTGTTAGCGTTGTGTCGGCCTTCCCGCTGGCTGGCGGTGCGAACACCGTTTCCATTCGGTTGTTAGCGTTGTGTCGGCCTTCCCGCTGCCTGGCGGTGCGAACACCGTTTCCATTCGGTTGTTAGCGTTGTGTCGGCCTTCCCGCTGCCTGGCGGTGCGAACACCGTTTCCATTCGGTTGTTAGCGTTGTGTCGGCCTTCCCGCTGGCTGGCGGTGCGATCACCGTTTCCATTCGGTTGTTAGCGTTGTGTCGGCCTTCCCGCTGGCTGGCGGTGCGATCACCGTTTCCATTCGGTTGTTAGCGTTGTGTCGGCCTTCCCGCTGGCTGGCGGTGCGATCACCGTTTCCATTCGGTTGTTAGCGTTGTGTCGGCCTTCCCGCTGCCTGGCGGTGCGAACACCGTTTCCATTCGGTTGTTAGCGTTGTGTCAGCCTTCCCGCTGCCTGGCGGTGCGAACACCGTTTCCATTCGGTTGTTAGCGTTGTGTCGGCCTTCCCGCTGCCTGGCGGTGCGAACACCGTTTCCATTCGGTTGTTAGCGTTGTGTCGGCCTTCCCGCTGGCTGGCGGTGCGATCACCGTTTCCATTCGGTTGTTAGCGTTGTGTCGGCCTTGCCGCTGCCTGGCGGTGCGATCACCGTTTCCATTCGGTTGTTAGCGTTGTGTCGGCCTTCCCGCTGGCTGGCGGTGCGATCACCGTTTCCATTCGGTTGTTAGCGTTGTGTCGGCCTTCCCGCTGCCTGGCGGTGCGATCACCGTTTCCATTCGGTTGTTAGCGTTGTGTCAGCCTTCCCGCTGCCTGGCGGTGCGAACACCGTTTCCATTCGGTTGTTAGCGTTGTGTCGGCCTTCCCGCTGCCTGGCGGTGCGAACACCGTTTCCATTCGGTTGTTAGCGTTGTGTCGGCCTTCCCGCTGGCTGGCGGTGCGATCACCGTTTCCATTCGGTTGTTAGCGTTGTGTCGGCCTTGCCGCTGCCTGGCGGTGCGATCACCGTTTCCATTCGGTTGTTAGCGTTGTGTCGGCCTTCCCGCTGGCTGGCGGTGCGATCACCGTTTCCATTCGGTTGTTAGCGTTGTGTCGGCCTTCCCGCTGGCTGGCGGTGCGAACACCGTTTCCATTCGGTTGTTAGCGTTGTGTCGGCCTTCCCGCTGGCTGGCGGTGCGATCACCGTTTCCATTCGGTTGTTAGCGTTGTGTCGGCCTTCCCGCTGGCTGGCGGTGCGAACACCGTTTCCATTCGGTTGTTAGCGTTGTGTCGGCCTTCCCGCTGCCTGGCGGTGCGAACACCGTTTCCATTCGGTTGTTAGCGTTGTGTCGGCCTTCCCGCTGGCTGGCGGTGCGATCACCGTTTCCATTCGGTTGTTAGCGTTGTGTCGGCCTTCCCGCTGGCTGGCGGTGCGAACACCGTTTCCATTCGGTTGTTAGCGTTGTGTCAGCCTTCCCGCTGGGTGACGGTGCGAACACCGTTTCCATTCGGTTGTTAGCGTTGTGTCGGCCTTCCCGCTGGCTGGCGGTGCGAACACCGTTTCCATTCGGTTGTTAGCGTTGTGTCAGCCTTCCCGCTGGCTGGCGGTGCGAACACCGTTTCCATTCGGTTGTTAGCGTTGTGTCGGCCTTCCCGCTGCCTGGCGGTGCGAACACCGTTTCCATTCGGTTGTTAGCGTTGTGTCGGCCTTCCCGCTGCCTGGCGGTGCGAACACCGTTTCCATTCGGTTGTTAGCGTTGTGTCGGCCTTCCCGCTGCCTGGCGGTGCGAACACCGTTTCCATTCGGTTGTTAGCGTTGTGTCGGCCTTCCCGCTGGCTGGCGGTGCGAACACCGTTTCCATTCGGTTGTTAGCGTTGTGTCGGCCTTCCCGCTGGCTGGCGGTGCGATCACCGTTTCCATTCGGTTGTTAGCGTTGTGTCGGCCTTCCCGCTGCCTGGCGGTGCGAACACCGTTTCCATTCGGTTGTTAGCGTTGTGTCGGCCTTCCGCTGCCTGGCGGTGCGATCACCGTTTCCATTCGGTTGTTAGCGTTGTGTCGGCCTTCCCGCTGGCTGGCGGTGCGAACACCGTTTCCATTCGGTTGTTAGCGTTGTGTCGGCCTTCCCGCTGCCTGGCGGTGTGAACACCGTTTCCATTCGGTTGTTAGCGTTGTGTCGGCCTTCCGCTGCCTGGCGGTGCGAACACCGTTTCCATTCGGTTGTTAGCGTTGTGTCGGCCTTCCGCTGGCTGGCGGTGCGAACACCGTTTCCATTCGGTTGTTAGCGTTGTGTCGGCCTTCCCGCTGGCTGGCGGTGCGAACACCGTTTCCATTCGGTTGTTAGCGTTGTGTCGGCCTTCCGGCTGGCTGGCGGTGCGATCACCGTTTCCATTCGGTTGTTAGCGTTGTGTCGGCCTTCCCGCTGCCTGGCGGTGCGAACACCGTTTCCATTCGGTTGTTAGCGTTGTGTCGGCCTTCCCGCTGGCTGGCGGTGCGAACACCGTTTCCATTCGGTTGTTAGCGTTGTGTCGGCCTTCCCGCTGGCTGGCGGTGCGATCACCGTTTCCATTCGGTTGTTAGCGTTGTGTCGGCCTTCCCGCTGCCTGGCGGTGCGAACACCGTTTCCATTCGGTTGTTAGCGTTGTGTCGGCCTTCCCGCTGCCTGGCGGTGCGATCACCGTTTCCATTCGGTTGTTAGCGTTGTGTCGGCCTTCCCGCTGGCTGGCGGTGCGAACACCGTTTCCATTCGGTTGTTAGCGTTGTGTCGGCCTTCCCGCTGCCTGGCGGTGTGAACACCGTTTCCATTCGGTTGTTAGCGTTGTGTCGGCCTTCCCGCTGCCTGGCGGTGCGAACACCGTTTCCATTCGGTTGTTAGCGTTGTGTCGGCCTTCCCGCTGGCTGGCGGTGCGAACACCGTTTCCATTCGGTTGTTAGCGTTGTGTCGGCCTTCCCGCTGGCTGGCGGTGCGAACACCGTTTCCATTCGGTTGTTAGCGTTGTGTCGGCCTTCCGGCTGGCTGGCGGTGCGATCACCTTTTCCATTCGGTTGTTAGCGTTGTGTCGGCCTTCCCGCTGCCTGGCGGTGCGAACACCGTTTCCATTCGGTTGTTAGCGTTGTGTCGGCCTTCCCGCTGCCTGGCGGTGCGATCACCTTTTCCATTCGGTTGTTAGCGTTGTGTCAGCCTTCCCGCTGCCTGGCGGTGCGATCACCGTTTCCATTCGGTTGTTAGCGTTGTGTCGGCCTTCCCGCTGGCTAGCGGTGCGAACACCGTTTCCATTCGGTTGTTAGCGTTGTGTCGGCCTTCCCGCTGGCTGGCGGTGCGAACACCGTTTCCATTCGGTTGTTAGCGTTGTGTCGGCCTTCCCGCTGGCTGGCGGTGCGAACACCGTTTCCATTCGGTTGTTAGCGTTGTGTCGGCCTTCCCGCTGGGTGACGGTGCGAACACCGATTCCATTCGGTTGTTTAGCGTTGTGTCGGCCTTCCCGCTGGCTGGCGGTGCGAACACCGTTTCCATTCGGTTGTTAGCGTTGTGTCGGCCTTCCCGCTGGCTGGCGGTGCGAACACCGTTTCCATTCGGTTGTTAGCGTTGTGTCGGCCTTCCCGCTGGCTGGCGGTACGAACACCGTTTCCATTCGGTTGTTAGCGTTGTGTCGGCCTTCCCGCTGGCTGGCGGTGCGAACACCGTTTCCATTCGGTTGTTAGCGTTGTGTCGGCCTTCCCGCTGGCTGGCGGTGCGAACACCGTTTCCATTCGGTTGTTAGCGTTGTGTCGGCCTTCCCGCTGGCTGGCGGTGCGATCACCGTTTCCATTCGGTTGTTAGCGTTGTGTCGGCCTTCCCGCTGCCTGGCGGTGCGAACACCGTTTCCATTCGGTTGTTAGCGTTGTGTCGGCCTTCCCGCTGGCTGGCGGTGCGAACACCGTTTCCATTCGGTTGTTAGCGTTGTGTCAGCCTTCCCGCTGGGTGACGGTGCGATCACCGTTTCCATTCGGTTGTTAGCGTTGTGTCGGCCTTCCCGCTGGCTGGCGGTGCGAACACCGTTTCCATTCGGTTGTTAGCGTTGTGTCAGCCTTCCCGCTGGGTGACGGTGCGATCACCGTTTCCATTCGGTTGTTAGCGTTGTTTCGGCCTTCCCGCTGGCTGGCGGTGCGATCACCGTTTCCATTCGGTTGTTAGCGTTGTGTCGGCCTTCCCGCTGCCTGGCGGTGCGATCACCGTTTCCATTCGGTTGTTAGCGTTGTGTCGGCCTTCCCGCTGCCTGGCGGTGCGATCACCGTTTCCATTCGGTTGTTAGCGTTGTGTCAGCCTTCCCGCTGGCTGGCGGTGCGAACACCGTTTCCATTCGGTTGTTAGCGTTGTGTCGGCCTTCCCGCTGGCTGGCGGTGCGAACACCGTTTCCATTCGGTTGTTAGCGTTGTGTCGGCCTTCCCGCTGGCTGGCGGTGCGATCACCGTTTCCATTCGGTTGTTAGCGTTGTGTCGGCCTTCCCGCTGCCTGGCGGTGCGATCACCGTTTCCATTCGGTTGTTAGCGTTGTGTCGGCCTTCCCGCTGGCTGGCGGTGCGAACACCGTTTCCATTCGGTTGTTAGCGTCGTGTCGGCCTTCCCGCTGGCTGGCGGTGCGAACACCGTTTCCATTCGGTTGTTAGCGTTGTGTCGGCCTTCCCGCTGCCTGGCGGTGCGAACACCGTTTCCATTCGGTTGTTAGCGTTGTGTCGGCCTTCCCGCTGGCTGGCGGTGAGAACACCGTTTCCATTCGGTTGTTAGCGTTGTGTCGGCCTTCCCGCTGCCTGGCGGTGCGAACACCGATTCCATTCGGTTGTTAGCGTTGTGTCGGCCTTCCCGCTGGGTGACGGTGCGAACACCGTTTCCATTCGGTTGTTAGCGTTGTGTCGGCCTTCCCGCTGGCTGGCGGTGCGAACACCGTTTCCATTCGGTTGTTAGCGTTGTGTCGGCCTTCCCGCTGGCTGGCGGTGCGAACACCGATTCCATTCGGTTGTTAGCGTTGTGTCAGCCTTCCCGCTGGGTGACGGTGCGAACACCGTTTCCATTCGGTTGTTAGCGTTGTGTCGGCCTTCCCGCTGGCTGGCGGTGCGAACACCGTTTCCATTCGGTTGTTAGCGTTGTGTCGGCCTTCCCGCTGGCTGGCGGTGCGAACACCGTTTCCATTCGGTTGTTAGCGTTGTGTCGGCCTTCCCGCTGGCTGGCGGTGCGAACACCGTTTCCATTCGGTTGTTAGCGTTGTGTCGGCCTTCCCGCTGGCTGGCGGTGCGAACACCGTTTCAATTCGGTTGTTAGCGTCGTGTCGGCCTTCCCGCTGGCTGGCGGTGCGAACACCGTTTCCATTCGGTTGTTAGCGTTGTGTCGGCCTTCCCGCTGCCTGGCGGTGCGAACACCGTTTCCATTCGGTTGTTAGCGTTGTGTCGGCCTTCCCGCTGGCTGGCGGTGAGAACACCGTTTCCATTCGGTTGTTAGCGTTGTGTCGGCCTTCCCGCTGCCTGGCGGTGCGAACACCGATTCCATTCGGTTGTTAGCGTTGTGTCAGCCTTCCCGCTGGGTGACGGTGCGAACACCGTTTCCATTCGGTTGTTAGCGTTGTGTCAGCCTTCCCGCTGGGTGACGGTGCGAACACCGTTTCCATTCGGTTGTTAGCGTTGTGTCGGCCTTCCCGCTGGCTGGCGGTGCGAACACCGTTTCCATTCGGTTGTTAGCGTTGTGTCGGCCTTCCCGCTGGCTGGCGGTGCGAACACCGTTTCCATTCGGTTGTTAGCGTTGTGTCGGCCTTCCCGCTGGCTGGCGGTGCGAACACCGTTTCCATTCGGTTGTTAGCGTTGTGTCAGCCTTCCCGCTGCCTGGCGGTGCGAACACCGTTTCCATTCGGTTGTTAGCGTTGTGTCAGCCTTCCCGCTGCCTGGCGGTGCGAACACCGTTTCCATTCGGTTGTTAGCGTTGTGTCGGCCTTCCCGCTGGCTGGCGGTGCGAACACCGATTCCATTCGGTTGTTAGCGTTGTGTCAGCCTTCCCGCTGGCTGGCGGTGCGAACACCGTTTCCATTCGGTTGTTAGCGTTGTGTCGGCCTTCCCGCTGGCTGGCGGTGCGAACACCGTTTCCATTCGGTTGTTAGCGTTGTGTCGGCCTTCCCGCTGGCTGGCGGTGCGAACACCGTTTCCATTCGGTTGTTAGCGTTGTGTCGGCCTTCCCGCTGGCTGGCGGTGCGATCACCGTTTCCATTCGGTTGTTAGCGTTGTGTCGGCCTTCCCGCTGCCTGGCGGTGCGAACACCGTTTCCATTCGGTTGTTAGCGTTGTGTCGGCCTTCTCGCTGCCTGCCGGTGCGAACACCGATTCCATTCGGTTGTTAGCGTTGTGTCGGCCTTCCCGCTGCCTGGCGGTGCGAACACCGTTTCCATTCGGTTGTTAGCGTTGTGTCGGCCTTCCCGCTGGCTGGCGGTGCGAACACCGTTTCCATTCGGTTGTTAGCGTTGTGTCGGCCTTCTCGCTGCCTGCCGGTGCGAACACCGATTCCATTCGGTTGTTAGCGTTGTGTCGGCCTTCCCGCTGGCTGGCGGTGCGATCACCGTTTCCATTCGGTTGTTAGCGTTGTGTCGGCCTTCCCGCTGGCTGGCGGTGCGAACACCGTTTCCATTCGGTTGTTAGCGTTGTGTCGGCCTTCCCGCTGCCTGGCGGTGCGAACACCGTTTCCATTCGGTTGTTAGCGTTGTGTCGGCCTTCCCGCTGCCTGGCGGTGCGAACACCGTTTCCATTCGGTTGTTAGCGTTGTGTCGGCCTTCCCGCTGCCTGGTGGTGCGAACACCGTTTCCATTCGGTTGTTAGCGTTGTGTCGGCCTTCCCGCTGGCTGGCGGTGCGAACACCGTTTCCATTCGGTTGTTAGCGTTGTGTCGGCCTTCCCGCTGCCTGGCGGTGCGATCACCGTTTCCATTCGGTTGTTAGCGTTGTGTCGGCCTTCCCGCTGGCTGGCGGTGCGAACACCGTTTCCATTCGGTTGTTAGCGTTGTGTCGGCCTTCCCGCTGGCTGGCGGTGCGAACACCGTTTCCATTCGGTTGTTAGCGTTGTGTCGGCCTTCCCGCTGCCTGGCGGTGCGATCACCGTTTCCATTCGGTTGTTAGCGTTGTGTCGGCCTTCCCGCTGCCTGGCGGTGCGAACACCGTTTCCATTCGGTTGTTAGCGTTGTGTCGGCCTTCCCGCTGCCTGGCGGTGCGAACACCGTTTCCATTCGGTTGTTAGCGTTGTGTCGGCCTTCCCGCTGCCTGGCGGTGCGAACACCGTTTCCATTCGGTTGTTAGCGTTGTGTCGGCCTTCCCGCTGCCTGGCGGTGCGATCACCGTTTCCATTCGGTTGTTAGCGTTGTGTCGGCCTTCCCGCTGCCTGGCGGTGCGATCACCGTTTCCATTCGGTTGTTAGCGTTGTGTCGGCCTTCCCGCTGGCTGGCGGTGCGAACACCGTTTCCATTCAGTTGTTAGCGTTGTGTCGGCCTTCCCGCTGGCTGGCGGTGCGAACACCGTTTCCATTCGGTTGTTAGCGTTGTGTCGGCCTTCCCGCTGGCTGGCGGTGCGAACACCGTTTCCATTCGGTTGTTAGCGTTGTGTCGGCCTTCCCGCTGGCTGGCGGTGCGAACACCGTTTCCATTCGGTTGTTAGCGATGTGTCGGCCTTCTCGCTGGCTGGCGGTGCGAACACCGTTTCCATTCGGTTGTTAGCGTTGTGTCGGCCTTCCCGCTGCCTGGCGGTGCGAACACCGTTTCCATTCGGTTGTTAGCGTTGTGTCGGCCTTCCCGCTGCCTGGCGGTGCGATCACCGTTTCCATTCGGTTGTTAGCGTTGTGTCGGCCTTCCCGCTGCCTGGCGGTGCGAACACCGTTTCCATTCGGTTGTTAGCGTTGTGTCGGCCTTCCCGCTGGCTGGCGGTGCGAACACCGTTTCCATTCGGTTGTTAGCGTTGTGTCGGCCTTCCCGCTGGCTGGCGGTGCGAACACCGTTTCCATTCGGTTGTTAGCGTTGTGTCGGCCTTCCCGCTGGCTGGCGGTGCGAATACCGTTTCCATTCGGTTGTTAGCGTTGTGTCGGCCTTCCCGCTGCCTGGCGGTGCGAACACCGTTTCCATTCGGTTGTTAGCGTTGTGTCGGCCTTCCCGCTGGCTCGCGGTGCGAACACCGTTTCCATTCGGTTGTTAGCGTTGTGTCGGCCTTCCCGCTGCCTGGCGGTGCGAACACCGTTTCCATTCGGTTGTTAGCGTTGTGTCGGCCTTCCCGCTGGCTGGCGGTGCGAACACCGTTTCCATTCGGTTGTTAGCGTTGTGTCGGCCTTCCCGCTGGCTGGCGGTGCGAACACCGTTTCCATTCGGTTGTTAGCGTTGTGTCGGCCTTCCCGCTGGCTGGCGGTGCGAACACCGTTTCCATTCGGTTGTTAGCGTTGTGTCGGCCTTCCCGCTGCCTGGCGGTGCGAACACCGTTTCCATTCGGTTGTTAGCGTTGTGTCGGCCTTCCCGCTGGCTGGCGGTGCGAACACCGTTTCCATTCGGTTGTTAGCGTTGTGTCGGCCTTCCCGCTGGCTGGCGGTGCGATCACCGTTTCCATTCGGTTGTTAGCGTTGTGTCGGCCTTCCCGCTGGCTGGCGGTGCGATCACCGTTTCCATTCGGTTGTTAGCGTTGTGTCGGCCTTCCCGCTGCCTGGCGGTGCGAACACCGTTTCCATTCGGTTGTTAGCGTTGTGTCGGCCTTCCCGCTGGCTGGCGGTGCGAACACCGTTTCCATTCGGTTGTTAGCGTTGTGTCGGCCTTCCCGCTGGGTGACGGTGCGATCACCGTTTCCATTCGGTTGTTAGCGTTGTGTCGGCCTTCCCGCTGCCTGGCGGTGCGAACACCGTTTCCATTCGGTTGTTAGCGTTGTGTCGGCCTTCCCGCTGGCTGGCGGTGCGAACACCGTTTCCATTCGGTTGTTAGCGTTGTGTCAGCCTTCCCGCTGGGTGACGGTGCGATCACCATTTCCATTCGGTTGTTAGCGTTGTGTCGGCCTTCCCGCTGGCTGGCGGTGCGAACACCGTTTCCATTCGGTTGTTAGCGTTGTGTCAGCCTTCCCGCTGGGTGACGGTGCGATCACCGTTTCCATTCGGTTGTTAGCGTTGTGTCGGCCTTCCCGCTGGCTGGCGGTGCGATCACCGTTTCCATTCGGTTGTTAGCGTTGTGTCGGCCTTCCCGCTGCCTGGCGGTGCGATCACCGTTTCCATTCGGTTGTTAGCGTTGTGTCAGCCTTCCCGCTGGCTGGCGGTGCGAACACCGTTTCCATTCGGTTGTTAGCGTTGTGTCGGCCTTCCCGCTGCCTGGCGGTGCGATCACCGTTTCCATTCGGTTGTTAGCGTTGTGTCGGCCTTCCCGCTGCCTGGCGGTGCGATCACCGTTTCCATTCGGTTGTTAGCGTTGTGTCGGCCTTCCCGCTGGCTGGCGGTGGGAACACCGTTTCCATTCGGTTGTTAGCGTTGTGTCGGCCTTCCCGCTGCCTGGCGGTGCGATCACCGTTTCCATTCGGTTGTTAGCGTTGTGTCGGCCTTCCCGCTGGCTGGCGGTGCGAACACCGTTTCCATTCGGTTGTTAGCGTCGTGTCGGCCTTCCCGCTGGCTAGCGGTGCGAACACCGTTTCCATTCGGTTGTTAGCGTCGTGTCGGCCTTCCCGCTGCCTGGCGGTGCGAACACCGTTTCCATTCGGTTGTTAGCGTTGTGTCGGCCTTCCCGCTGGCTGGCGGTGAGAACACCGTTTCCATTCGGTTGTTAGCGTTGTGTCGGCCTTCCCGCTGCCTGGCTGTGCGAACACCGATTCCATTCGGTTGTTAGCGTTGTGTCAGCCTTCCCGCTGGGTGACGGTGCGAACACCGTTTCCATTCGGTTGTTAGCGTTGTGTCGGCCTTCCCGCTGGCTGGCGGTGCGAACACCGTTTCCATTCGGTTGTTAGCGTTGTGTCGGCCTTCCCGCTGGCTGGCGGTGCGAACACCGATTCCATTCGGTTGTTAGCGTTGTGTCAGCCTTCCCGCTGGGTGACGGTGCGAACACCGTTTCCATTCGGTTGTTAGCGTTGTGTCGGCCTTCCCGCTGGCTGGCGGTGCGAACACCGTTTCCATTCGGTTGTTAGCGTTGTGTCGGCCTTCCCGCTGGCTGGCGGTGCGAACACCGTTTCCATTCGGTTGTTAGCGTTGTGTCGGCCTTCCCGCTGGCTGGCGGTGCGAACACCGTTTCCATTCGGTTGTTAGCGTTGTGTCAGCCTTCCCGCTGCCTGGCGGTGCGAACACCGTTTCCATTCGGTTGTTAGCGTTGTGTCAGCCTTCCCGCTGCCTGGCGGTGCGAACACCGTTTCCATTCGGTTGTTAGCGTTGTGTCGGCCTTCCCGCTGGCTGGCGGTGCGAACACCGATTCCATTCGGTTGTTAGCGTTGTGTCAGCCTTCCCGCTGGCTGGCGGTGCGAACACCGTTTCCATTCGGTTGTTAGCGTTGTGTCGGCCTTCCCGCTGGCTGGCGGTGCGAACACCGTTTCCATTCGGTTGTTAGCGTTGTGTCGGCCTTCCCGCTGGCTGGCGGTGCGAACACCGTTTCCATTCGGTTGTTAGCGTTGTGTCGGCCTTCCCGCTGGCTGGCGGTGCGATCACCGTTTCCATTCGGTTGTTAGCGTTGTGTCGGCCTTCCCGCTGCCTGGCGGTGCGAACACCGTTTCCATTCGGTTGTTAGCGTTGTGTCGGCCTTCTCGCTGCCTGCCGGTGCGAACACCGATTCCATTCGGTTGTTAGCGTTGTGTCGGCCTTCCCGCTGCCTGGCGGTGCGAACACCGTTTCCATTCGGTTGTTAGCGTTGTGTCGGCCTTCCCGCTGGCTGGCGGTGCGAACACCGTTTCCATTCGGTTGTTAGCGTTGTGTCGGCCTTCTCGCTGCCTGCCGGTGCGAACACCGATTCCATTCGGTTGTTAGCGTTGTGTCGGCCTTCCCGCTGGCTGGCGGTGCGATCACCGTTTCCATTCGGTTGTTAGCGTTGTGTCGGCCTTCCCGCTGGCTGGCGGTGCGAACACCGTTTCCATTCGGTTGTTAGCGTTGTGTCGGCCTTCCCGCTGCCTGGCGGTGCGAACACCGTTTCCATTCGGTTGTTAGCGTTGTGTCGGCCTTCCCGCTGCCTGGCGGTGCGAACACCGTTTCCATTCGGTTGTTAGCGTTGTGTCGGCCTTCCCGCTGCCTGGTGGTGCGAACACCGTTTCCATTCGGTTGTTAGCGTTGTGTCGGCCTTCCCGCTGGCTGGCGGTGCGAACACCGTTTCCATTCGGTTGTTAGCGTTGTGTCGGCCTTCCCGCTGCCTGGCGGTGCGATCACCGTTTCCATTCGGTTGTTAGCGTTGTGTCGGCCTTCCCGCTGGCTGGCGGTGCGAACACCGTTTCCATTCGGTTGTTAGCGTTGTGTCGGCCTTCCCGCTGGCTGGCGGTGCGAACACCGTTTCCATTCGGTTGTTCGCGTTGTGTCGGCCTTCCCGCTGCCTGGCGGTGCGATCACCGTTTCCATTCGGTTGTTAGCGTTGTGTCGGCCTTCCCGCTGCCTGGCGGTGCGAACACCGTTTCCATTCGGTTGTTAGCGTTGTGTCGGCCTTCCCGCTGCCTGGCGGTGCGAACACCGTTTCCATTCGGTTGTTAGCGTTGTGTCGGCCTTCCCGCTGCCTGGCGGTGCGAACACCGTTTCCATTCGGTTGTTAGCGTTGTGTCGGCCTTCCCGCTGCCTGGCGGTGCGATCACCGTTTCCATTCGGTTGTTAGCGTTGTGTCGGCCTTCCCGCTGCCTGGCGGTGCGATCACCGTATCCATTCGGTTGTTAGCGTTGTGTCGGCCTTCCCGCTGCCTGGCGGTGCGAACACCGTTTCCATTCGGTTGTTAGCGTTGTGTCGGCCTTCCCGCTGCCTGGCGGTGCGAACACCGTTTCCATTCGGTTGTTAGCGTTGTGTCGGCCTTCCCGCTGCCTGGCGGTGCGAACACCGTTTCCATTCGGTTGTTAGCGTTGTGTCGGCCTTCCCGCTGGCTGGCGGTGCGAACACCGTTTCCATTCGGTTGTTAGCGTTGTGTCGGCCTTCCCGCTGGCTGGCGGTGCGATCACCGTTTCCATTCGGTTGTTAGCGTTGTGTCGGCCTTCCCGCTGCCTGGCGGTGCGATCACCGTTTCCATTCGGTTGTTAGCGTTGTGTCGGCCTTCCCGCTGGCTGGCGGTGCGATCACCGTTTCCATTCGGTTGTTAGCGTTGTGTCGGCCTTCCCGCTGGCTGGCGGTGCGATCACCGTTTCCATTCGGTTGTTAGCGTTGTGTCGGCCTTCCCGCTGGCTGGCGGTGCGATCACCGTTTCCATTCGGTTGTTAGCGTTGTGTCGGCCTTCCCGCTGGCTGGCGGTGCGAACACCGTTTCCATTCGTTTGTTAGCGTTGTGTCGGCCTTCCCGCTGGCTGGCGGTGCGATCACCGTTTCCATTCGGTTGTTAGCGTTGTGTCGGCCTTCCCGCTGCCTGGCGGTGCGAACACCGTTTCCATTCGGTTGTTAGCGTTGTGTCGGCCTTCCCGCTGGCTGGCGGTGCGATCACCGTTTCCATTCGGTTGTTAGCGTTGTGTCGGCCTTCCCGCTGCCTGGCGGTGCGAACACCGTTTCCATTCGGTTGTTAGCGTTGTGTCGGCCTTCCCGCTGGCTGGCGGTGCGAACACCGTTTCCATTCGGTTGTTAGCGTTGTGTCGGCCTTCCCGCTGCCTGGCGGTGCGAACACCGTTTCCATTCGGTTGTTAGCGTTGTGTCGGCCTTCCCGCTGCCTGGCGGTGCGAACACCGTTTCCATTCGGTTGTTAGCGTTGTGTCGGCCTTCCCGCTGGCTGGCGGTGCGAACACCGTTTCCATTCGGTTGTTAGCGTTGTGTCGGCCTTCCCGCTGGCTGGCGGTGCGATCACCGTTTCCATTCGGTTGTTAGCGTTGTGTCGGCCTTCCCGCTGGCTGGCGGTGCGAACACCGTTTCCATTCGGTTGTTAGCGTTGTGTCGGCCTTCCCGCTGCCTGGCGGTGCGAACACCGTTTCCATTCGGTTGTTAGCGTTGTGTCGGCCTTCCCGCTGGGTGACGGTGCGAACACCGTTTCCATTCGGTTGTTAGCGTTGTGTCGGCCTTCCCGCTGGCTGGCGGTGCGATCACCGTTTCCATTCGGTTGTTAGCGTTGTGTCGGCCTTCCCGCTGGCTGGCGGTGCGATCACCGTTTCCATTCGGTTGTTAGCGTTGTGTCGGCCTTCCCGCTGGCTGGCGGTGCGATCACCGTTTCCATTCGGTTGTTAGCGTTGTGTCGGCCTTCCCGCTGGCTGGCGGTGCGAACACCGTTTCCATTCGGTTGTTAGCGTTGTGTCGGCCTTCCCGCTGCCTGGCGGTGCGAACACCGTTTCCATTCGGTTGTTAGCGTTGTGTCGGCCTTCCCGCTGCCTGGCGGTGCGATCACCGTTTCCATTCGGTTGTTAGCGTTGTGTCGGCCTTCCCGCTGGCTGGCGGTGCGATCACCGTTTCCATTCGGTTGTTAGCTTTGTGTCGGCTTTCCCGCTGGCTGGCGGTGCGATCACCGTTTCCATTCGGTTGTTAGCGTTGTGTCGGCCTTCCCGCTGGCTGGCGGTGCGAACACCGTTTCCATTCGGTTGTTAGCGTTGTGTCGGCCTTCCCGCTGTCTGGCGGTGCGATCACCGTTTCCATTCGGTTGTTAGCGTTGTGTCGGCCTTCCCGCTGGCTGGCAGTGCGATCACCGTTTCCATTCGGTTGTTAGCGTTGTGTCGGCCTTCCCGCTGGCTGGCGGTGCGAACACCGTTTCCATTCGGTTGTTAGCGTTGTGTCGGCCTTCCCGCTGGCTGGCGGTGCGATCACCGTTTCCATTCGGTTGTTAGCGTTGTGTCGGCCTTCCCGCTGGCTGGCGGTGCGATCACCGTTTCCATTCGGTTGTTAGCGTTGTGTCGGCCTTCCCGCTGGCTGGCGATGCGAACACCGTTTCCATTCGGTTGTTAGCGTTGTGTCGGCCTTCTCGCTGGCTGGCGGTGCGAACACCGTTTCCATTCGGTTGTTAGCGTTGTGTCGGCCTTCCCGCTGCCTGGCGGTGCGAACACCGTTTCCATTCGGTTGTTAGCGTTGTGTCGGCCTTCCCGCTGGCTGGCGATGCGAACACCGTTTCCATTCGGTTGTTAGCGTTGTGTCGGCCTTCCCGCTGCCTGGCGGTGCGAACACCGTTTCCATTCGGTTGTTAGCGTTGTGTCGGCCTTCCCGCTGGCTGGCGGTGCGAACACCGTTTCCATTCGGTTGTTAGCGTTGTGTCGGCCTTCCCGCTGCCTGGCGGTGCGAACACCGTTTCCATTCGGTTGTTAGCGTTGTGTCGGCCTTCCCGCTGCCTGGCGGTGCGAACACCGTTTCCATTCGGTTGTTAGCGTTGTGTCGGCCTTCCCGCTGGCTCGCGGTGCGAACACCGTTTCCATTCGGTTGTTAGCGTTGTGTCGGCCTTCCCGCTGGCTGGCGGTGCGATCACCGTTTCCATTCGGTTGTTAGCGTTGTGTCGGCCTTCCCGCTGCCTGGCGGTGCGAACACCGTTTCCATTCGGTTGTTAGCGTTGTGTCGGCCTTCCCGCTGGCTGGCGGTGCGAACACCGTTTCCATTCGGTTGTTAGCGTTGTGTCGGCCTTCCCGCTGCCTGGCGGTGCGATCACCGTTTCCATTCGGTTGTTAGCGTTGTGTCGGCCTTCCCGCTGGCTGGCGATGCGAACACCGTTTCCATTCGGTTGTTAGCGTTGTGTCGGCCTTCCCGCTGGCTGGCGGTGCGAACACCGTTTCCATTCGGTTGTTAGCGTTGTGTCGGCCTTCCCGCTGGCTGGCGGTGCGAACACCGTTTCCATTCGGTTGTTAGCGTTGTGTCGGCCTTCCCGCTGCCTGGCGGTGCGAACACCGTTTCCATTCGGTTGTTAGCGTTGTGTCGGCCTTCCCGCTGCCTGGCGGTGCGAACACCGTTTCCATTCGGTTGTTAGCGTTGTGTCGGCCTTCCCGCTGGCTGGTGGTGCGAACACCGTTTCCATTCGGTTGTTAGCGTTGTGTCGGCCTTCCCGCTGCCTGGCGGTGCGAACACCGTTTCCATTCGGTTGTTAGCGTTGTGTCGGCCTTCCCGCTGCCTGGCGGTGCGAACACCGTTTCCATTCGGTTGTTAGCGTTGTGTCAGCCTTCCCGCTGCCTGGCGGTGCGAACACCGTTTCCATTCGGTTGTTAGCGTTGTGTCGGCCTTCCCGCTGGCTGGCGGTGCGAACACCGTTTCCATTCGGTTGTTAGCGTTGTGTCGGCCTTCCCGCTGCCTGGCGGTGCGATCACCGTTTCCATTCGGTTGTTAGCGTTGTGTCGGCCTTCCTGCTGCCTGGCGGTGCGAACACCGTTTCCATTCGGTTGTTAGCGTTGTGTCGGCCTTCCCGCTGGCTGGCGGTGCGAACACC
This sequence comes from Scyliorhinus torazame, assembly GCF_047496885.1. NCBI lineage: Eukaryota > Metazoa > Chordata > Chondrichthyes > Carcharhiniformes > Scyliorhinidae > Scyliorhinus > Scyliorhinus torazame. The sequence goes on along the minus strand of NC_092710.1, from coordinate 111,976,854 downwards.
GTTTCCATTCGGTTGTTAGCGTTGTGTCGGCCTTCCCGCTGGCTGGCGGTGCGAACACCGTTTCCATTCGGTTGTTAGCGTTGTGTCGGCCTTCCCGCTGCCTGGCGGTGCGAACACCGTTTCCATTCGGTTGTTAGCGTTGTGTCGGCCTTCCCGCTGCCTGGCGGTGCGAACACCGTTTCCATTCGGTTGTTAGCGTTGTGTCGGCCTTCCCGCTGGCTGGCGGTGCGAACACCGTTTCCATTCGGTTGTTAGCGTTGTGTCGGCCTTCCCGCTGCCTGGCGGTGCGATCACCGTTTCCATTCGGTTGTTAGCGTTGTGTCGGCCTTCCCGCTGCCTGGCGGTGCGAACACCGTTTCCATTCGGTTGTTAGCGTTGTGTCGGCCTTCCCGCTGCCTGGCGGTGCGAACACCGTTTCCATTCGGTTGTTAGCGTTGTGTCGGCCTTCCCGCTGGCTGGCGGTGCGATCACCGTTTCCATTCGGTTGTTAGCGTTGTGTCGGCCTTCCCGCTGCCTGGCGGTGCGATCACCGTTTCCATTCGGTTGTTAGCGTTGTGTCGGCCTTCCCGCTGCCTGGCGGTGCGAACACCGTTTCCATTCGGTTGTTAGCGTTGTGTCGGCCTTCCCGCTGCCTGGCGGTGCGATCACCGTTTCCATTCGGTTGTTAGCGTTGTGTCGGCCTTCCCGCTGCCTGGCGGTGCGATCACCGTTTCCATTCGGTTGTTAGCGTTGTGTCGGCCTTCCCGCTGGCTGGCGGTGCGATCACCGTTTCCATTCGGTTGTTAGCGTTGTGTCGGCCTTCCCGCTGCCTGGCGGTGCGAACACCGTTTCCATTCGGTTGTTAGCGTTGTGTCGGCCTTCCCGCTGCCTGGCGGTGCGAACACCGTTTCCATTCGGTTGTTAGCGTTGTGTCGGCCTTCCCGCTGCCTGGCGGTGCGAACACCGTTTCCATTCGGTTGTTAGCGTTGTGTCGGCCTTCCCGCTGGCTGGCGGTGCGATCACCGTTTCCATTCGGTTGTTAGCGTTGTGTCGGCCTTCCCGCTGCCTGGCGGTGCGAACACCGTTTCCATTCGGTTGTTAGCGTTGTGTCGGCCTTCCCGCTGCCTGGCGGTGCGAACACCGTTTCCATTCGGTTGTTAGCGTTGTGTCGGCCTTCCCGCTGGCTGGCGGTGCGAACACCGTTTCCATTCGGTTGTTAGCGTTGTGTCGGCCTTCCCGCTGCCTGGCGGTGCGATCACCGTTTCCATTCGGTTGTTAGCGTTGTGTCGGCCTTCCCGCTGGCTGGCGGTGCGAACACCGTTTCCATTCGGTTGTTAGCGTTGTGTCGGCCTTCCCGCTGGCTGGCGGTGCGATCACCGTTTCCATTCGGTTGTTAGCGTTGTGTCGGCCTTCCCGCTGGGTGACGGTGCGAACACCGTTTCCATTCGGTTGTTAGCGTTGTGTCGGCCTTCCCGCTGCCTGGCGGTTCGAACACCGTTTCCATTCGGTTGTTAGCGTTGTGTCGGCCTTCCCGCTGGCTCGCGGTGCGAACACCGTTTCCATTCGGTTTCATCTCCCGAATGCTCATTAAATCAGCTGCCCGACGACATCCCGTCAGGCCTTTCAATCTTGTGTCACACCAGTGTCACATGACATCAGTGTCAAACCTTATTGTTACAGAATGACGTGCACAAGTTGGTCCTCAGTTCACAAGTGAGTTTGAGACGGGTGCAGCAACTTTCTGCCGCAGTGCTGGGCTGCTGCTGATGTCCCGTTCACCACTCTGCCGGGACAGACCTGTTCCTGCCTCCATCTCTGAGCTGCTCTTCATGGACAGCACCGTGTGCTGGACCCACGGACCCTCCTGTGACACTGTCTCGGATCAGTACTGTGCCTGGACACATTCTCCCCATGCATAGGTTTCACCCCCAAAGCCCAAAGATGTGCAGGTTTGGATAATTGGCCACGCTAAATTGCCACTTCATTGGGGAAAAAAAAAATTGGTTACTCTAAATTTATTTTAAAGAAGTACTGTGTCTGGAGTTGAGTGTCTGGACAGCACTGTGCTGCGGGACCCTTGCAGCCACTGCTACAAAGGCCCAATGTTCGGTCGGGGGTGGAGTGCATGGTGAGCCCCCAGGGGAGTGGGGGGGGGGCTGACAAAGACGAGGGGGGGGCATTGTGGAGGGAGGGCTGTGCAAGGAGGGGGTGAGGGTGAGGGCTCACGATTGCAGTCTGAGGAACAAGGATATGGATGGAGAAGATGAAGAATGGAAAGCAGAGGGAAGACCGAGGGGAGGGAAGCTGCACCCCCGACAAGGCTGCATGAAAAGCTCACAAAGAAGGGTATTGATGCACGATCAATTGCACAAAGACTAAAGTTGGGTACAACTGTGGCTTTATTACCGTCAGATGTGTGGCCTCCTGCTGCAGCTGGCGAAATGGCAGGGCACTGGAGGTCATGCATATTTATACAGGTCTCCGTGGGCGGAGCCAGCCGGCAGGAGCTACCGGCGAACCTGTAGTGCAGGTCCTATCTTACATCTCCTATTACAGTGGTTCACCACATTCACCCCCTATTAAAAATGAGTCCGGCGGGGGTGATGTGAAACTATATACAATTAGTGCAATTATGTACAGTGGTAGGGAAAGAAAAGTCCATGTTGACGGTCCGGAGTCCGTCAAAGGTTCAGCCGGTCCGGTGCTTTGGTGCTTCGTTGGGAGCGGCGTAACGGTGGCGGCGAAGTCAGTGCTGGTGGTGGCACCGATGGTGGTGGTGGCGGTGCTGATGCTGGCCAGTCATCAGGGAACTCCGGGAGCGTGCCAAAATCCTCTTCGTCCTCTTGTGTGGAAAGGTGGGGGGGGGGGGTCTGGTGGGGTCATTATTGGCGGCGCGGTGGGAGGTGGGGGGGGGGGTGGAACCTGACGGTGCCAGGTCCCTGAGTGAGACAGTATCTTAGCGGCCGTCGGGGAACTCAACGTAGGCATATTGAGGGTTGGCGTGGAGCAGGTGAACCCTGTCCACCAAGGGGTCCGCCTTGTGGAGTCGGACGTGCCTACGGAGAAGGACCGGTCCTGGAGCTGTGAGCCAAGTCGGGAAGATTACCCCAGATGTGGACTTCCTGGGGAAGGTAAAAACACGTTCATGGGGTGTGTTATTAGTGGCAGTGCACAATAATGACCGGATGGAGTGTAGAGCGTCAGGGAGGACCTCTTGCCAGCGAGAGGCTGGGAGGTTCCTGGATCGTAGGGCCAGCTGGACGGCCCTCCAAACCGTCCCATTCTCCCGTTCTACTTGCCCGTTTCCCCGGGGGTTGTAGCTGGTCGTCCTGCTGGAGGCGATACCCCTGCTGAGCAGGAACTGACGCAGATCATCGCTCATGAATGAGGATCCCCTGTCACTGTGGATGTAGGCGGGGAAACAAAACAGAGCGAAGATGGTGCTGAGGGCCTTGATGATGGTGGCAGACGTCATATCGGGGCATGGGATGGCGAAGGGGGATCTGGAGTATTCATCGACCACACTGAGAATGTACGTGTTACGGTCGGTGGAGGGGAGGGGCCCTTTGAAATCCACGCTGAGGCGTTCAAAGGGGCGGGACGCCTTCACCAGGCGTGCATGGTCCGGCCGGTAGAAGTGCGTCTTGCACTCCGCACAGACCTGGCAGTCCCTGGTGACTGTCCTGACTTCCTCAACGGAGTAGGGCAGATTGCGAACTTTGACCAGATGGTACAATCGAGTGACCCCCGGGTGACAAAGGCTGTCGTGTAGGGCCCAGAGTTGGTCCACTTGTGCGCTGGCACATGTACCTCGGGAGAGGGTGTCTGGGGGCTCGCTTAGTTTACCGGGGCGATACAAGATCTCGTAATTATAGGTGGAGAGCTTGATTCTCCACCGCAGGATTTTATCATTTTTGATCTTGCCCCGCTGTGTGTTATTGAACATGAAGGCTTCCAACCGTTGGTCCGTAAGGAGAGTGAATCTCCTGCCGGCCAGGTAATGCCTCCAATGCCACACAGCTTCAACGATTGCTTGTGCCTCCTTCTCGACGGATGAGTGTCGAATTTCAGAGGCATGAAGGGTGCGGGAAAAGAATGCCACGGGTCTGCCTGCCTGGTTTAGAGTGGCAGCAAGGGCGACGTCTGAAGCGTCGCTTTCTACTTGGAAAGGCAGTGACTCGTCCACTGCGCGCATCCCGGCCTTGGCGATGTCTGCTCTCATGCGGTCTGATGGTGCCTCGACCGCAAGGGGGAATTGGGTGGACTGAATGAGTGGGCGGGCCTTGTCCTCATAGTTTGGGACCCACTGAGCGTAGTAGGAAAAGGACCCCAGGCAGCGTTTGAGGGCCTTGGGCAGTGGGGGAGGGGAAGTTCCATGAGGGGGCGCATGCGGTCGGGGTCGGGCCCGAGAAGTCCGTTTTGGACTACATAGCCGAGAATGGCTAACCGGGTCGTGCTGAACACACACTTCTCTTCGTTGTAGGTCAGGTTGAGAAGGGTGGCAGTGCGGAGGACTTTATCGAGGTTGGCATCGTGATCCTGCTGGTCATGGCCGCAGATGGTGACATTATCTAAGTACGGAAAGGTGGCCCGCAAGCCGTACTGGTCGACCATTCGGTCCATCTCTCTTTGGAAGACCGATACCCCATTTGTGACACCGAAATGGACCCTAAAGAAGTGGTAGAGGCGACCATCCATCTCGAAGGCTGTGTATGGCCGGTCCGACTTCCGGATGGGGAGCTGGGGGTAGGCGGATTTCAGGTCAATTGTTGAGAAGACCCGTTACTGCACAATCTGATTGACCATATCAGATATGCGTGGGAGGGTGTACGCGTCGAGCTGCGTGTACCGATTGATGGTCTGGCTGTAGTCCACGACCATCCTGTGTTTCTCCCCAGTTTTAACCACTACCACTTGGGCTCTCCAGGGGCTGTTGCTGGCCTCAATAATACCCTCCTTAAGCAGACGCTGGACTTCGGACCTGATGAAGGTCTTGTCCTTCGGCAGCTCACGTTTCGGCAGCTCCCGGTGGAACGGACTTTTGGGCTCTTAATAAGAGCCCCAACGGCAATTTTAACGGCTAAAAGCACTGTGCGGTAAACCAGAAGGGAATCCCCCCTGGATACGGATGGAAAAAGGAGAGGAAAGTGGCCGGATTGCGGTGGATCCTTTAGAGCAGCGGCAAGGAAGGCAAGCAAAAACCAAGATGGCGTCGGAAGGTGGCAGTTTAATATGGGGCCCTGAACAACACGAGTTTTTGAAACGCTGCGTGGAAGAGCTTAAAAAGGAGATGAAGAAGGAGCTGTTGGCCCCGATATTACAGGCGATTGAAGGGCTAAAAGATGAGCAAAAGACCCAGGAGCGGGAGCTTCGGGTCGTGAAGGCAAAGGCTGCCGAGAACGAGGACGATATACAGGGCCTGGTGGCGAAGACGGAGATGCACGAGGCACACCATAAACAATGTGTGGAAAGGCTGGAGGTGCTGGAGAATAATGCGAGGAGGAAGAATTTAAGGATTCTTGGCCTTCCTGAAGGTGCAGAAGGGGTGGACGTCGGGGCATATGTGAGCACGATGCTGCACTCGTTAATGGGAGCGGAGGCCCCGACGGGTCCGTTGGAGGTGGAGGGAGCATACCGAGTGATGGCGCGAGGACCGAGAGCAGGAGAAATTCCCAGAGCCATAGTGGTGAGATTCCTCCGTTTTAAGGACAGAGAGATGGTCCTCAGATGGGCAAAGAAAACTCGGAGCAGTAGGTGGGAGAACGCGGTGATCCGCGTATATCAAGACTGGAGTGCGGAGGTGGCGAGAAGAAGGGCGAGCTTTAATCGAGCCAAGACGGTGCTTCATAAAAAGAAGATTAAATTTGGAATGCTGCAGCCGGCAAGACTGTGGGTCACATATCAAGGGAAGCACCACTACTTTGAAACGGCGGATGAGGCGTGGACATTTATTGTTGAAGAGAAATTGGAATAAGCGGGTTATTAAAAAAGAACGTTTGAGACAAAGTGGTGGGGCGAATATGGGGGGCGAAGAGGGGGGAAAAAGGGGGGAGAGATGATTTTTATGTTGTTAATCCTGCGACCCGGTAACTTTTCTCTCTTCCACAGGTTGTGGGGGAGGGAGGAAGGGAGGTGGAGGAGCTGGGGGCGTTGGCCATTGGGGGCGGGGCCAAAAGGGAAGCGCGGGCTTTGTTCCCGCGCTATGATAATTATGGCGGGAATAGGGAAGCAGGAAGGAGGGGGCGTCGCACGGTGCGAGCCGAGGTCACGGGGGGAAGCCGAGGTCGGCCAGAGTTTGCTGACTTCTGGGAGCAACATGGGGGGTGTAACTACGCTAGTGGGGGATCTAGCGGGGGGGATGGGAGGGGGGATTTACTGGGTTGTTTCTGCTGGGGAGAAGGGGGAGCTGGTATGGGGTGGGGTGGGCGGGATGGGAGGGCACCGCCTGGGGGGGACACAGCTGCGTGGGAACCGGGTGAGGAGCTGGATAAAAGGGGATGGCTAATCGACAAGGGGGGGGGGTAAAGAGCCCCCCAACCCGACTGATCACGTGGAATGTGAGAGGGCTGAACGGGCCGATAAAGAGGGCACGGGTACTCGCACACCTTAAGAAACTTAAGGCAGATGTGGTTATGTTACAGGAGACGCATTTGAAACTGATAGACCAGGTTAGACTACGCAAAGGATGGGTGGGGCAGGTGTTTCATTCGGGGCTAGATGCGAAAAATAGAGGGGTGGCTATACTAGTGGGGAAGCGGGTAATGTTTGAGGCAAAGACCATAGTGGCGGATAGTGGGGGCAGATACGTGATGGTGAGTGGCAAATTACAGGGGGAGGCGGTGGTCTTAGTGAACGCATATGCCCCGAACTGGGATGATGCCAACTTTATGAGGCGCATGTTAGGACGTATCCCGGACCTAGAGGTGGGGAAGTTGGTAATGGGTGGAGATTTTAACACGGTGCTGGAACCAGGGCTGGACAGATCGAGGTCCAGGACTGGAAGGAGGCCGGCAGCAGCCAAGGTGCTTAAAGACTTTATGGAGCAGATGGGAGGAGTAGACCCATGGAGATTTAGCAGACCTAGGAGTAAGGAGTTTTCGTTTTTCTCCTATGTCCACAAAGTTTATTCGCGAACAGACTTTTTTGTTTTGGGAAGGGCGTTGATCCCGAAGGTGAGGGGGACGGAGTATACGGCTATAGCTATTTCGGATCACGCACCACACTGGGTGGACTTGGAGATAGGGGAGGAAAAAGAACGGCGTCCACCCTGGAGAATGGACATGGGACTAATGGCGGATGAGGGGGTGTGCCTAAGGGTGAGGGGGTGTATTGAAAAGTACTTGGAACTCAATGATAATGGGGAGGTCCAGGTGGGAGCGGTCTGGGAGGCGCTGAAGGCAGTGGTTAGAGGGGAGCTGATATCAATCAGGGCACATAAAGGAAAGCAGGAGAGTAGGGAACGGGAGCGGTTGCTGCAAGAACTTCTGAGGGTGGACAGGCAATATGCGGAGGCACCGGAGGAGGGACTGTACAGGGAAAGGCAAAGGCTACACGTACAATTTGAGTTGCTGACAACGGGTACTGCAGAGCCACAGTGGAGGAAGGCACAGGGTGTACAGTACGAATATGGGGAGAAGGCGAGCAGGTTGCTGGCCCACCAATTGAGGAAAAGGGGAGCAGCGAGGGAAATAGGGGGAGTGAGGGATGAGGAGGGAGAGATGGAGCGGGGAGCGGAGAGAGTGAATGGAGTGTTCAAGGCATTCTATGAAAGATTATATGAAGCTCAGCCCCCGGATGGGAAGGAGAGAATGATGTGTTTTCTGGACCAGCTGGAATTTCCTAAGGTGGAGGAGCAGGAGAGGGTGGGACTGGGAGCACAGATCGAAATGGAGGAAGTAGTGAAAGGAATTAGGAGCATGCAGGCGGGGAAGGCCCCGGGACCGGATGGATTCCCAGTTGAATTTTACAGGAAATATGTGGACTTGCTCGCCCCGCTACTGATGAGAACCTTTAATGAGGCGAGGGAAAGGGGACAGCTGCCCCCGACTATGTCAGAGGCAACGATATCGCTTCTCCTAAAGAAGGAAAAAGACCCGCTGCAATACGGGTCCTATAGGCCTATTTCCCTCCTGAACGTAGACGCTAAGATTCTGGCCAAGGTAATGGCAATGAGGATAGAGGATTGTGTCCCGGGGGTGGTCCATGAGGACCAAACTGGGTTTGTGAAGGGGAGACAGCTGAATACGAATATACGGAGGCTGCTAGGGGTAATGATGATGCCCCCACCAGAGGGGGAAGCGGAGATAGTGGTGGCGATGGATGCCGAGAAAGCATTTGATAGAGTGGAGTGGGATTTTTTGTGGGAGGTGTTGAGGAGATTTGGCTTTGGAGATGAGTACATTAGATGGGTACAGCTGCTGTATAGGGCCCCGATGGCGAGCGTGGTCACGAATGGACGGGGGTCTGCGTATTTTCGGCTCCATAGAGGGACGAGGCAGGGATGTCCTCTGTCCCCATTATTGTTTGCACTGGCGATTGAGCCCCTGGCAATAGCATTGAGGGGTTCCAGGAAGTGGAGGGGAGTACTCAGGGGAGGAGAAGAACACCGGGTATCTCTGTATGCGGACGATTTGTTGTTGTATGTGGCGGACCCGGCGGAGGGGATGCCAGAGATAATGCGGATACTTGGGGAGTTTGGAGAATTTTCAGGATATAAACTGAACATGGGGAAAAGTGAGTTGTTTGTGGTGCATCCAGGGGAGCAGAGCAGAGAAATAGAGGACTTACCGCTGAGGGAGGTAACAAGGGACTTTCGCTACTTGGGGATCCAGATAGCCAAGAATTGGGGTACATTGCATAGGTTAAATTTAACGCGGTTGGTGGAACAGATGGAGGAGGACTTCAAGAGATGGGACATGGTATCCCTGTCACTGGCAGGGAGGGTGCAGGCGGTTAAAATGGTGGTCCTCCCGAGATTCCTCTTTGTGTTTCAGTGCCTCCCGGTGGTGATCACGAAGGCTTTTTTCAAAAGGATTGAGAAGAGTATCATGAGTTTTGTGTGGGCCGGGAAGACCCCGAGAGTGAGGAAGGGATTTTTGCAGCGTAGTAGGGATAGGGGGGGGCTGGCACTACCGAGCCTAAGTGAGTACTACTGGGCCGCCAATATCTCAATGGTATGTAAGTGGATGGGAGAAGAGGAGGGAGCGGCGTGGAAGAGATTGGAGAGGGCGTCCTGCAGGGGGACTAGCCTACAAGCTATGGTGACGGCGCCGTTGCCGTTCTCACTGAAGAAATACACCACAAGCCCGGTGGTGGTGGCTACTCTGAAAATTTGGGGGCAGTGGAGACGGCATAGGGGAAAGACGGGAGCCTCGGTGTGGTCCCCGATAAGAAATAACCATAGGTTTGCTCCGGGGAGAATGGATGGGGGATTTGGAACATGGCAAAGAGCAGGAGTAACACAATTAATTGAGACATCTGTTTGTAGATGGGACGTTTGCAAGTCTGGGAGCGCTGACTGAAAAATATGGGTTGCCCCAAGGGAATGCATTCCGGTATATGCAACTGAGGGCTTTTGCGAGGCAACAGGTGAGGGAATTCCCGCAGCTCCCGACACAGGAGGTGCAGGACAGAGTGATCTCAAAGACAAGGGTGGGGGACGGTAAGGTATCAGACATATATAGGGAAATGAGGGACGAGGGGGAGATTATGGTAGATGAGCTGAAAGGGAAATGGGAAGAGGAGCTGGGGGAGGAGATTGAGGAGGGGCTGTGGGCGGATGCCCTAAGTAGGGTAAACTCATCGTCCTCGTGTGCCAGGCTAAGCCTGATACAATTTAAGGTGTTACACAGGGCGCATATGACTGGAGCACGGCTCAGTAAATTTTTTGGAGTAGAGGATAGGTGTGCGAGATGCTCGAGAAGCCCAGTGAATCACACCCACATGTTCTGGTCATGTCCGGCACTACCGGGGTTTTGGGTGGGGGTGACAAAGGTGCTTTCGAAGGTGGTGGGGGTCCAGGTCGAACCAAGCTGGGGGTTGGCTATATTCGGGGTTGCAGAAGAGCCGGGAGTGCAGGAGGCGAAAGAGGCTGATGTTTTGGCCTTTGCGTCCCTAGTAGCCCGGCGCAGGATACTGTTGATGTGGAAGGAAGCCAAGCCCCCGGGTGTGGAGACCTGGATAAATGACATGGCAGGGTTTATAAAGCTGGAACGGATTAAGTTCGTCCTAAGGGGATCGGCTCACGGGTTCACCAGACGGTGGCAACCGTTCGTCGAATACCTCACAGAAAGATAGATGGAATGGAAAAGAAGAAGGTAGCAGCAGCAGCCCGGGGGGGGGGGGGGGGGGGGGGGGGGGGCGGGGGAACCAGAAGGACTCCCAGGGATGTTAGTGTATAAGTATAATATGTATAGGTTGTTGTTATAGGTAATTGTATACTGGACTGCTGAATTGTATTTTTGGAGAGTATTTATTTTGGACAAGGCAGTTGCCATTTAGGTTTGTTTTGTTTTTTAATTTTGATGTTGTTTATATATTATTTATTTCTTGTTTAAAAAACTGGCCATTGTTATTTATATTGTTATATTACTGTGTAAAAGATACACAATGTACTGTTATGGTTGGCCAAAAATTTTGAATAAAATATATTTTAAAAAAAAGATTTGCAAAAAGGGAGGAGGGATCGACCTTGAGGGTCACGAGGCCGCAAACGGTAAGGGGGGTAAGGGCCGCCGAATTTGAGGGTGAGGCTCTGGAGGGTGCACTGGAAGTCCAGGCCCAACAGGAGTGCAGCGCAGAGATTAGGAAGGACATAGAGGCTGAAGTTACCAAATTCTACGCCCTGGACCATGAGGGTGACTGTACAAAAGCCTCGGATCGGGACGGAGTGGGATCCGGAGGCTAGGGAGATCCTTTGATTGGCAGGGTGGACCGCGAGGGAGCAGCGCCTTACCGTATCTGTGTGAACAAAGCTTTCGGTGCTCCCGGAGCCCAGCAGGCACGAGGTCGCGGGCCGTTGATTTTAACCGTCGTCGACACGGTGGCCAGGTTGTGCGGGCGAGATTGGTCCAGCGTCATCGAAGCGAGCTGCGGGTAACCATCGGATGCTTCGGGTGGCGAGTGTGTGTGGTTCCGATGTCGGGATGTCCGGAGACCGTGTGGGGGACAAGGTGGCGGCGCCAATGTTGCGCACATTGCGGGGTCGGGACAAGATGGCGGCGCCCATGGTGCACATATTGCGGGGTCGGGACAAGTTGGCGGTGCCCATGGGGCGCACGTGGCCTGGGGGGACAAGATGGCGGCTCCCATTGTGCGTCTGGCATGGGGGAGGGGGCGTTAGCGGGCGCGATCGCAGTGACTGCGCGGACCTGGCACACAGCTGCCAAGTGGCCCTTTTTACTGCAGGCTTTACAAACTGCAGTGCGGGCAGTTCAGTGCTGGCGGGGGTGCTTCTGCTGACCGCAGAAGTAGCAGCGGGGACCCCCGTGTTGCGCGGATCGGCGTGCAGCGCAGGCGTATTGGGAAGGCAGGGCCTCAGCTGAGGAAGTCGTCGGCGGGGTACAGGAGGGGTAGGAAGGGGTAGAAGGGTGGGCAGCGCGGTGGGAGGGGTACGATTGTACGTTACGGGATGCGACCATCATGGAGAGCGCCAAGGTTTTCGTCTCCGCCAGTTCGAGCGTGGCCCCTTCCAGTAATCGTTCTCGGATGCGGTCCGACGCAATTCCCGTCACGAAGGCATCGCGCATGAGGAGATTCGCATGTTCGGCAGCTGTGACGGCCTGACAGTCACAGTCCCGGACGAGTGGGATTAGGGCCCGCCAGAAGTCTTCAATGGACTCACCATGTAGTTGCGAGCGGGTAGCAAGTACATGCCTGGCGAAGAGCGTGTTCACCTTCTGCGCGTAGTGTTCCTTCAGGAGTTCCATTGCTTTTGTGTAATTCGTGGCGTCTTGGATCAACGGGAACACGCTAGAGGACGTTTATTTTCTGAGCCTCCATTGGCTCGTGGTCCGCAGCCTTGATGTAGGCCTCAAAACATGCTAGCCAGTGAGTAAAGTCTTTCCTGGCGTAGGGCGAGTGAGGATCCAGCTGCAGGCGATCGGGCTTAATTTGGATATCCATTCTGTGGAAAATCTGACTGTAATAAATTGATGCACGATCAATTGCACAAAGACTAAAGTTGGGTACAATTGTGGCTTTATTACAGTCAGATGGGTGGCCTCCTGCTGCAGCTGGCGAAATGGCAGGGCACTGGAGGTCATGCCTATTTATACAGTTCTCCGTGGGCGGAGCCAGCCGGCAGGAGCTACCGGCGAACCTGTAGTGCAGGTCCGACCTTACATCTCCTATTACAGTGGATCACCACAGGTATCAAAGCGAAATCACAGCGTTTACTGGAAAGGGATGGACAAAGACCCCGGAGCCGTCCACCCCTCCCCCGCACTTAGTCTCAAAATGGGAGAATTCCGTTCATGCTGTCGGTCAGATTTGTTTGTATTAAAGTACAAAACAGGGAGATTTCTGAAAAAGAGTTTTGGCTTCTTTAGTGTGCAGATTCTCTGACTCCTCTGGTCACCGGCGTCTGCAACCCTGCCCAAGAGTGAGACACAGCCTTGGATCACAGATATTGGTGCACACCCTGCAGTGAATTCTTCATCCTTCCTCAAAGCTGGATCAAAGGTGTGGGATGTATGGAACGGCAAACAAGACTTATCTAAATGTTAGTGTCCAGATCGGAAAACGCTATATAAAACCTGCTTGGAAGGGAGTTTGTGATGGGCTTCCGGGGTCTATGGGGAGGAAGGGTTTGTGAGGGGGGAATGGGCAGGAAGAGAGAACGTGAGGTTGACTGTGCAAAAGCCTGCTCTTTCAGACACTTCATTAAAGTCAAGATCAGTTTCTTCAGCAATATGAAGCGACACTATCAATCTGACAGTCAAAAACGTGGAAAGTTGAAAGCAAGGCAAGAGGATGAAACAAGGCTAAAAGACAGTTTGTCATTTTACTTTAAAAAGTTTGAAGTATTGAACAGTGCACAAACTGCATATTCATCCTCATCCAAGAGTATGGGTGAATTATCTGATGACTTAGACTTACTGATTTCTTTTTTTTTTAATTTAAAGTACCCAATTCATTTTTTCCAATTAAGGGGCAATTTAGCGTGGCCAATCCACCTACCCTGCACATCTTTGGGTTGTGGGGGCGAAACCCACGCAAACACGGAGAGAATGTGCTAACTCCACACGGACAGTGACCCAGAGCTGGGATCGAACCTGGGACCCCGGCACTGTGAGGCAGCAGTGCTAACCACTGCGTGGCTTACCGATTTCTAGAGATACCACATCACCTGAAAGATTGAACAAGAAGTGGACTCTGAAATGACAAAGGTAACATACCATTAGGTGAATGTACCTTTAAGAAATGGGTGTTTATCAAATAGCTGCAGTGATGTCAGTGTGTGGGTGGAGCTAGGCTCTGCTCTGATTTTACTTTCGTTTTGTGCTGAAAGCTGGCTTTGGCTCTGTGTTTTGTTTCGTTTTCAGAGTTTGAGAGCTGCATTCAAAGCAAGCAGCTGTGTAATGATCTCTCTCTCGACAAGCTAAAGAATGTCTCCAGATCATTGATGATTTCAAAATAATACCTGTTTCTGGAGAGAAGTTAAACCTACCATCTTTATTTAAAAAGGGTTTAACTTATGGATGTTGTTTGGGAGGTTATTAAGGGTTATCTATAGAGTATTGTATCTGTGGGGTTATCAGGGTTGATAGTTGATAAACTGTTTACTGTGCGTTTATAAAATGTTAACTGGATTCATAGGATAAAATTTGTTTTTGTTTAAAAATGCTTTTAGTTCTCTTTTCCATCACACCTGTAAAGTGGGCCCGTGTGCTCCCCATAACCAAAATCTATTAAAAGTTGTGGGTCAGATCAACTCCATGATACACTTTGGGGTTCTCTAAACCCTGGCCCATAATAATACATGGAAACATAGAAAATAGAAGCAGGAGGAGGCCATTCAGCCCTTCGAGCCTGCTCCCCCATTCTTTATGGTCATGGCTGATCATCAAGTTCAATACCTAATCCCGCCTTCCCCCCCCCCATATCATTTGATCCCTTTAACCTAAGAGCTATATCTAATTCCTTCCTGAAATTACACGTTTTGGCCTCAACTAATTCTGTGGCAATGAATTCAGCACTCTCTGGGTGCAGAAATTTCTCCTCATCTCAGTCGTAAAAGATTGACCCCTTATCCTCAAACTATGATCCCTAGTTCTGGACTTCTCCATCATCGGGAACATTCTTTCATAACCTACCCTGTCTAATCCTGCTAGAATTATATATGTTTCTACAAGATTACTCTCTCACTCTTCTAAACTCCAATGAATAAAATCCTAACTGACTTAGTCTCTCCTCATATGACAGTCCCACCATCCCAGGAATCGGCCTGGTAAACCTTCGCTGCACTATCTCCATAGCAAGAATATCCTTCCTCAGATCAGGGGCGAAATTCTCCGGTATCGGCGCAATGCCCGCTGACTGGCGCCCAAAACGGCGCAAATCAGTCGGGCATCGTGCCGCCCCAAAGGTGCGGAATTCTCCGCATCTTGGGGGGCCGAGCCCCAACCTTAAGGGGCTAGGCCCGCGCCGGACTAATTTCCACCCCGCCAGCTGGCGGGAAAGGCCTTTGGTGCCCTGCCAGCTGGCGCGGAAATGACATCACCGGGCGGTGCATGCGCAGGAGCGTCAGCGGCCGCTGACAGCATTCCCGCGCATGCGCAGTGAAGGGAGTCTCTTCCGCCTCCGCCATGGTGGAGACCGTGGTGAAGGCGGCAGGAAAAGAGTGCCCCCACAGCACAGGCCCGCCCGCGGATCGGTAGGCCCCGATCGCGGGCCAGGCCACCGTGGGGGCACCCCCCCGGGGCCAGACCGCCTCACGCCCCCCCCCCAGGACCCCGGAGCCCGCCCGCGCCGCCTTGTCCCGCCGGTAAGGTAGGTGATTTAATCTACGCCGGCGGGACAGGCATTTTAGCAGCGGGAATTCGGCCCATTCGGGCCGGAGAATCGCAGGGGGGGCCGCCAACCGGCACAGCGCGATTCCCGCCCCAGCCGAATATCCGGTGCCGGAGAATTCGGCAACCGGCGGGGGCGGGATTCACGCCAGCCCCCGGCGATTCTCTGACCCGGCAGGGATCGAACAATCTCACCCAAGGACACCAAAACTGCACAGAACACTCGAGGTGTGGCATAGATTTAGATCGAAAATAACAGATAACTTTTGAATCAAGTGTTTTAAAGGTATGTGGACTTTGTTTTAACACTTTTTTTGCTCTTTCTTTTAAACAGACATTATTATTGTTGGTAATGCTTTCAAAGTAAGTTTTAATTTTTTTATAATTAATGGTGATTATTTATTAATGAACATAGGTTTAGTTATTTGTTTTAAATCTGTGAAACTATTTAAATCTGCATTATATTATTATATAACTTCACGCGTGGCACATTAAAAGTGTTCCTATGATTTACTTTCGATTATGGTCATAAGATTTTAAAAGCACCCCAGGGCTTTTTGCTGTCACTGTCACATCTGATTTTTTGCTGAGTGTTTATAGAATCACTGCAGTGCAGAAGAAAGCCATTTGGCCCATCAAGTCTGCACTGACACTCCAAAAGAGCACCCTACCCAGGTCCACCCCCCCCCCCCCACCCTATCCTCATGACCCCACCCAACCCTTTGGACACTAAGGGGCAATTTATCAAGGCCAATCCACATAACCTGCACATCTTTGGACTGTGGGGGGAAACCGGAGCACCCGGAGGAAACGCAATGCCACGGTGACACAGTGGGTGGCACTGCTGCCTCACAACGCCAGGGACCCGGGTTCAATTCCAGCCTTGGGTCACTGTCTGTGCGGAGTCTGCACGTTCTCCCCGTTTCTGTGTGAGTTTCCTCCGGGTGCTCCGGTTTTCTCCCACAGTCCAAAGATGTGCAGGTTAGGTGGATTGGCCGTGCTAAATTGCCCTTTAGTGTCCAGGGATATACAGGTTAGGTTCCACGGATAGGGCGGGAGTGTGGACGGACCCAAGTAAGGTACTCTTTCAGAGGGTTAGTGCAGACTTGATGGGCTGAATGGCTTCCTTCTGCACTGTAGGAATTCTATTGTTCTATTCCATGGTTCTAGGAAACCGCAGAAATGGGGAGAATGTACAAACACCACACAGTCATCCAAGATCCGAATTGAACACAGAGCCCTGGTGTTGTGAGGCAGCAGTGCTAACCAGTGTGTCATCATGTTACCCGTGTTAAATATGTTTCTGCCTTGTGTACTTAAGTTATCTTATTCATTTATAATTATCTCAATTAAATGTTGTGTTCTGATGTTTCAGTGAGGCATTTGTAGAAGCTTGTAAAGTTTAATGTATCAACATTTATGAACAAAAATTATTTTCTAAATACTAAACTTTAAAACCAGTTAACATTTAACATAACGTTTAACTTTATCAGCGGAACAATGACATTAAACTACCTCAGCTTTCACAAATTTCTTGCAATGAAATATATTTTCTCACTTAAATATAATGGTTCCGTCTATTTGTAAAGGAGAGGGAGGGAAGGGCAGAGTGAAGGAGAGGGGAGGAAGGAGAGGGAGGGAGGGAAGGGGGGAAGGAGAAGGTTTTGACAATTGTTAATTGACAAACTCAACATCCAAAAGCAGCAGCTGCTGAAGCGCAGTGTCCTGGCACACATTTTCTCTGACATCATTTCGGAATGTCCTTTGACAGTACATTCTTAGGGGTCGGTGATTGATTTGCTGCAATACCTGTCAGACAGATAGTTCACATTAGCTTACAGGAGGCTTGCATATATCAACATATATTAAACTTTGTTAAACCATTTGAAGTAATCATTGAGGCTTCTAAGGATGAACATTACATCAGGGAGAGTCGTAAACAACTGTTAAAATACATTTCAAAATCCTGAATGTATTTTAGCTCTGAAACAGTTGGGAGGAAAGGCGCCCTAACATTAATGTCCTTGAAGGAGTCATAGTACCAGTATCAAGGCCATGATCATCCAAAACCAACTCCGCTGAGCCATCAATATGCTTAGGATGTCAGAGTGTCGACTGCCAAAGCAAATCATCTTCACCCAGATCAAAGAAGGATTGCGAACAAGAAGAGGACATGGGAAGCTCTTCAAATACACTTTGTAGGCTTACCTCCAGACATGGAACGTAGATGTCAATGCTTGGGAGACCTTTGCTCAGAAGAGACCTATTTGGGGAACCTCCTGATGGAAGGGTAACAATTGTTCGAGAATACCCGATGGCAAGAGGAGGCCTGGAAAAGGAGCTTGAGAAAAGATACCGCGACATAGCGTCCAAGGACCTATGCCACCTTTTGGCAACTCCTGCCATGTGAGTGATTGAAGATGTGGCTCTAGGATCAGGCTCTACAGTCGCGCAAGGACCCACAGAACCCGGGACCAGTAACATGGAGTGTGTTCGGTTGACAATCATACTCGTTTGCAAGTGATCACCGCATTCTATCCATTATAGTTCCTTCCTCATGACAAACCAAAGTTTTAAAAAAATCATTCTTTCACCTTCTGTGACTTCAAATTTACTTTTTACAGTAAATTACTCTTTTAATGGAATTAACAGCCTCATGACAAACCAATAAAATATATCTTCCTTTTATTTTATTTGCATTTAGAACATATTTTTTAAAATAAATTTAGATTACCCAATTCATTTTTTCCAATTAAGGAGCAATTTAGCGTGGCCAATCCACCTACCCTGCACATCTTTGGGTTGTGGGGGTGAAACCCACGCAAACACGGGGAGAATGTGCAAACTCCACACGGACAGTGACCCAGCGCCGGGATCGTACCTGGGACCTCGGCACCTTGAGGCAGCAGTGCTAACCACTGCACCACCGTGCTGCCCTTTTGAACATATTTATAAATGCTAAACACTAATAATATAAAACACTAACCTGCCAAAAAAATGTCTCCCGGTGTCTCCTGCCTCTGCTCAACTGAACAATTTCTGTGTAAATATAAATGTGTAAAAACTCACCAAACAGACAGTTAAGTGGCCCTAGTTAGGGCTGTAGCTGGATTTTTCATTCCTGAAGCAGGACTTCAAGCTGTCAAAAACTAAAACGTCAGGGAGTTTAAAATCCACGCGCTTCCAACGCGTATGCCTGAACAGGTCGTCACATCGTGCATGGGCTTAACCTCAGCAATTTAAGCCGCGAATCATGCAGAAGGTTACAGGCCAATGTGAACAGTTGGGGTCTGAGCACAGACCCCTGTGGGACTACAAGGTGTTGCTGATTCTGATGAAGTGAGGGAAGAAGCCTACCCTGAAGACATTGCATTATGGTCTAAATAGTCTCAACATGTTCCACTGGGTTTGATAGAATATTTTGTACTAAATAGACCTGAAAACATAGGTAATATGGAAAATTTGAGAAAAGGGTTTGAGGTTGGAGGCCGAAAGCAGGTTAGAAGTCGTCATAAGGCCCATTTTCTGAGTGTGAAGAGAAATGGGATGATGGAAATGAGAAATTGGTTGAATTTTTTCAAGACTGGTATGTTTGTAAATTATTTCCTGACCCGAGTTGAGGGAAACAAACATTAATCGATGGGTACTCTAACTGGAGAAACGCTGGAAGAGATATCGCTGATCATGAAACTTCCAAAGCTCATATTAAAGCTATGTGTGCATTTGTTCAAAGATATGGGCCGGAATTCTCTAGCCATTGGGATTCTCTTTTCCCACTGGCAGCGCATCCCGCCCCTGGGTTTCCCGCTGGCTCCAATGGTAAATCCCGTTGACAAGCGGCGAGAAGAGAAAATCCCACTGCCAGCAAACGGCACACCGCTGAGAAAACACACGGCTAGGGGGCCGGAGAATCCTGCCTGTAAATTATCTGGCAGAATTGATTCTATGTTATCGGCTCAATTTCAAAAGGAGTATTCTAATTGGAGGAAAGTGCTGCAACGTGTTGTTGTCTCAGTCAAACTACTGTCTTCTTTGGGACTAATTGTGTCTGCAGCATTGTAGGTAGCAGATGAGAAACGTATCAACCATGATAGAATGGCAGAGCAGACTCGATGGGCCGAATGGCCTAATTCTGCTCCTATATGTATGAACTACCTCAAAGAGGACATGATGAGTCACCAGTGTCAAATCGAAGCCATGAATATCTCCGTGAATTTTATGACTTTCTCAAAAGCATTTGAAAAGTTATCGATATTGTGGCTCAGGGAAGAGCAACATATTAACACACAGAACCTACTATTACTTCATCGCTATAATTGTGAGTGGCTCGGAAACCAATTCACTAATGAAGTCAAGGATGCCGAATACTATTCCATAATAGTTGATGCAACGCCAGGGTTGAGTCATGTGGACCAATTAACATTAATTTTAAGATGTGTGACCAGCAATGGTGAAGTTGTATCGTGATTTCTCTGTTTGGTCCAGCTACAATCCCAACACTTCTTTTTTTTAAATAAATTTAGAATATCCAATTCATTTTTTCCGATTAAGGGGCAATATAGCATGGCCAATCCACCTAACCCACCTAACCTGCACATTTTTGGGTTGTGGGGGCGAAACCCACGCAGACACGGGGAGAATGTGCAAACTCCACACGGACAGCGACCCAGAGCCAGGATCGAACCTGGGACCTCGGCGCCGTGAGGGCAGCAGCACTAACCATCTGCATCACCGTGCTGCCCCTCAATCCCAACACTTCTGAGTGTCTGGAGACAACTGTTTTGGAAATCGTGGCAAATTTAGGTCTGGACATCAAAAATTGCCGTGGGCAGAGCTTCGATAGTGCTGCAAATATGGCAGAAAAATATTCAGGTCTACAAGCAAGTCTGAACAATGCAAGCGCCTGTGCATTATTCAGCCAATGTTGCAGGCACTCCCTGAACTTAATCTGCAATTGATACCTGTGAGGAAATTGTACATTTTTTTGACCTTATTCAAAATGCGTATGCCTTTTATTTGGTTTCCATGCATTGGTGTAATATATTGCAAACGCGCCTGGAACAGGCAAATGTAAAACTTTGAACAGTCAAAAGAATTTGTGACACCAGCTGGTCCGCTCGTGCAGATGCGGTTTTGACTTTGAAAATTAACTTTGATGATAAACGGAACTCTTATTAGACATAGCTGCATCAAATTCAGAAAGAAACTCGTGTGAAAGCTGAAGCAAAGTCCTTAGCGGAGAAGTGTGAGCAGTGTGATATTGCTGTTTTACTCGTCTGTGGAACCGTTTACTTGAAATAATTAATGCTGTCAGCAAATCACTGCAAAATGTTGATACGACTTCATTATATGCTGCACAATTGTTAGCAGTTAAATGCTTTGTCATGAAAGGTTTAAATAACTACAATTCGGTGGAAGCAGAGGCACTAACATTAACAAAAAATACAGGTCCCTCTGATGATGAGAAGTGTACAAGGTGAAGGAAGTTATTTTGTGATGCAACTAGAGACAAGTAAATCACTTTAAAAGGGAAAGAGAAGATCATCCTCGAGACTGCCAATGTTATTTGTGACACAATAATGGTGCAATTGCACAGTTGATTTATTTTGCGTGCTTTTTGACCGAAGTTTGGATGAAAATACTAAAAGCCACTACAGTAACTAATTCAGTGACTCCTACCAGGACAATATAGACACACATCTCTTTGAAGATGAAGTGAAATAATTTATTAATTTCATCGATAATGATGAGCTCTGTTCTTCGAGATCACGAGCTGATTTTTACAGATTTGTATGTGATGGCTTGGAGGCAACCTTCCCAAATGTGGAAACTATCTGGAAAGACGGAGGCTGAGGGGAGACCTGATTAAGATCTACAAAATTACGAGAGGTGTAGACAGGGTGAATAGTCAGAGGCTTTTTCCCAGAGTGGAGGCCTCAATTACAAGGGGAACAGGTTCAAGGTGAGAGGGGGAAAGTTTAAGGGAGATGTGTGGGGAATGTTTTTCACGCAGAGGGTGGTGGGTGCCTGGAACCCATTGTCAATGGAGGTGGTGGAGGCGGGCACAGTAGCAATGTTTCAGATGTATCTTTTAAAAAAAAAATTTTTTTTTTAAATTCTCCTTTTTCACATTTTCTCCCACATTTACACCCATCAACAATAAACAATAATCAGCAAGATATGTCAATCCCCCTAATAACAACGATCCCATCCGCCCACCAACCCCCAAACCTCAGCCCACATGTTTACATAAACAAATGACGAAAAGGAATCAGGGATTACCCATCGCCACCCTTAATCTACACAACCCCCCTCCCCCCCCCCCCTTCACCCACCCCCCCCAACTAATGTTCGATGTTGTCCAGTTCTTGAAAGTGCATAATAAATAGTGCCCATGACTTGTAGAACCCCTCCGAGCTTCCCCTCAGTTCGAACTTAACCTTCTCAAGTGTCAAGTATTCCAACAGGTCCCCCCGCCACACCAGGGCACTGGGTGGAGAGGCTGCTCTCCATCCCAGCAGGATCCGCCTTCGGGCGATCAACGAGGCGAAGGCTATGATATCTGCCTCCGCACCCGTTTCCAACCCTGGCTGGTCCGACACCCCGAATATGGCCTCCTGGGGACCCGGGTCCAGTTTCACACGCACCACCTTGGAAATTACCCTAAACACCTCCTTCCACCTTTCTTATCCACCATCACCATACCACCGGGCCCTGCCCCATAAGCCTGACCCGCCGCTGTCCATTGTTCACATCGAACCCCTTCCCCCCCCCTCCCAAGAACTCCCCCTACAAAAACATCCCCCAACATCCCTCCCTCCACCCACTCTTGCTCGCCTCGTAGGCCCATTGAAGCCTGCTATCCAGGCTCCAATGTCCGCAGTCCTCCTCTCACCTCACCCCCGTTCACTAGCTGACTTTAGTTAGCTAGCGCGGGTGGCTCCCCCCGCCAATACCCCTCGCCCCCTTCCGCCCAGTCCCAGAGAAAGAAACACCAAAACAAACCCAACAATCCAACCCCTACAATTCACTAACATAACATTTAACCGTCGCAACACAGAACGCCATTAACTTGAACTCTGTAACAATGCAAAGAGAAGTAAGTTTCAAATTTCAATACAAATCAGTAAAAAGAAAGTTGTAACATTTGTACATTTTCCAGCCGCTCAAACACAGTCCACTGTCTCTCTTCCAGTTCCACTCTTCACGTCTGTCCCAAGCCTTCTGCCCTCACGAACGCCTCAGCCGCCTCCGCTGTCTCAAAATAAAAGTCTTTGGCTTTATATGTTACTCTCAACTTCGCCGGGTACACCACACCAAATCGCACCCCCTTCTTGTACAAAGCCGCCTTCACTCGTCCAAACGCTGCTCGTCTTTTTGCCAACTCCACCGTCCAGTCCTGGTAGATCCGAACCGCAGTACCATCCCACTGCACCTCATGCTTCTGCTTCGCCCAGCTTAATACTTTCTCCTTCATGCAGTACTTATGGAAGCAGATAATTACTGCCCTTGGCGGCTCGTTCACTTTGGGCTTCGGCCTTAATGACCGATGAGCTCGGTCTAGCTCGTACAGGGCGGGGCTCTCACCCTCCCCCATCAGCTCTGCCAACTTCTTAGCGAAGTATTGCGTTGGCCTTGGGCCCTCTGTCCCTTCGAGCAAGCCCACAATTCTCAAATTGTGCCGCCTTGAGCTGTTTTCCAAGTCTTCCAGCTGTGCTTGGAGCCCTCTGTTAACCTCCACCACCCTCCGCAGCTCGTCCCCCATCGAGGTGACCTGGTCGCTGTGTCGTGTCACGGCCTCCTCCACCTCCTTCATCATCTCGCCCGACTCTCTCACCTCGGCCGACACCTTTGCCACCTCCACCCTGATCGGGCCGATTGCCTCCTGCAACAATGACCTCACCACGACCACCATCTCTTTCCTCAGGATCTCCATGTGCCTCACAAACTGTTTTTCCAGCTCCACCGCCATCACCTCAGTCATCATCTCCACCTTAAGTAGTGCGGTCCCGCCTTGCAGTTCGGCTTCCGCCATCCTGTCAACACTTTTGCTTTTGCTCGTCTTCTCCTTCGGCGGCGAACCCGCGTTTCCTTCTTTCTTGGACGCTGCTTTTCGCATCTTTTAGCGGCTTATTGTTTTTTATCTTCTTTCCTTTCTCCTCACTCCCCCTTCACCCTCCTGCCCTTCATCAATCTGACATTCTTCTTTTTTGAGAAAAAAAAAACTTTTACCAAACTTCCATAAATCTTCTTTCTTTCTCCTCTACATTCACCTGGGACCAGGCTTCAAACCTTCTTCTTCCTAGGTGGGAGCCATCCGACGTGGAGCACCCTCCCTACATGGCGCCCTGGCCTGCCGCCTCGACCTCTTCGAAGCTTCGCCCCCGCTGCTCTGACCTGCCGGGCCCGGCACCTCAGCCCCCGCCGCCCGACACCCGCGCGGGGTTCTTCGCCGGCTTTTAAGCCGGCCCCGCTGGCTGCTCATGGCGGCCCCAAAGGCCGACGATAGTCGGGGAGTGCGTTGGGTCCCGGGGATTTCCCCGAAATCGGCGCGAATCGCGGCCACCGGCAGGAGCTCTTTTTTTTGCGGCCGCCCTGCTCGCCCACCCCACCGGAAGTCCTTTCAGATGTATCTTGATAGACAGATGAATGGGCGGGGAATGGAGGGATACAGATCGTTTGGGCAATAAGTAGTAGGTCTAAATAAGGAATCTAGATCGACGCAGGCTTGGTGGGCCGAAGGGCCTGTTTCTGTGCTGTAATGTTCTTTGTTCTTTGTTCTCTGTTCATTCTGAAAATATTTTTAACATTACCTGCTTCCAGTGGATGTTCTTTTCCCGTATTGAAAAGAGTTAAAACTGTTTGCAAAGTACAATGAGTCAGGAATATTTGACATGTTCAACATTATTGATGATTGAAAGTGAGTCTTTGCAAGATTTTACTTATGAAAATGAAAATCGCTTATTGTCACAAGTAGGCTTCAAATGAAGTTACTGTGAAAAGCCCCTAGTCGCCACATTCCGGTGCCTGTTGGGGGAGGCTGGTACGGGAACAAATTATGATAGCATAATTTGTAAAGAAAAAGTGTAGAATAAAGCTTTCTATTTTGCCATGCCAACAACAGATGAAGCAAGTAAATCTTTAAAATCTGTCCCTTGTCCATAGTCTCATTTAAATTGTTTTTCAAAATGGACCATTCCTGGTCTGATATAATGGCTGTAGCTGGTCACATGCTCGTAGTTCTAACCACCATCGCTCTCAAGACTGGGGGACGAAAAAGAACAACTTGTAAGTTGTAACCATCGCATCTGCCTTTAGCGAGTGTGCAGTGTATAAAATGCAAAAACTTTAATAAAAATATTGTATTTGAAAAGACTGGTCTTCAGGGGCAGCACGGTAGCACCAGTGGATAGCACTGTGGCTTCACAACGCCAGGGTCCCAGGTTCGATTCCCGGCTTGGGTCACTGTTTGTGCGGAGTCTGCACGTTCTCCCCGTGTGTGCGTGGGTTTCCTCCGGGTGCTCCGGTTTCCTCCCACAGTCCAAAGACGTGCAGGTTAGGTGGATTGGCCATGATAAATTGCCCTTAGTGACCAAAAAGGTTAGGCGGGGTTATTGGGTTACGGGGATAGGGTGGAAGTGCGGGCTTAAGGGGGTCGGTGCAGACTCGATGGGCCGAATGGTCTCTTTCTGCACTGTATGTTCTATGTTTGTTCAGAAAGTCCCTGGGACAAGGAACAGAATCCTACCAGACAAAGCCACCTGATATTGGAGTTGGACTCACTGGATTCAACTCATGTTTATGGCAATAACTTTGACTTTGTGGGCAGCATGGTGGCACAGTGGTTAGCCCTGCTGCCTCACGGTGCCAAGGTCCCAGGTTCGATCCCGGCTCTGGGTCACTGCCCCTGTGGAGTTTGTACATTCTCCCCGTGTTTGCGTGGGTTCCGCCCCCACAACCCAACGATGTGCAGGGTAGGTGGATTGGCCACGCTAAATTGCCCCTTAATTGGAAAAAATGAATTGGGTATTCTAAATTTATTTTTTAAACTTTGATTTTCTGAGAGAAAGTAAGGAAATTAACTTTTACTTTTGAACCTAAATGAGATATACTGAATGGCAGCACATGCATCTTGTTGTTGTCATTCTGTCCTGCATTCGCCTGTGCTACAGTGCTGTCATCGGCTGATTTTTCCATCTCATTGGTCATCAGCAAGTTCCACGTTTGCTCGCCTCAAAACTCACATCACAATATTGACCACCTTTACCATCATTCTGACAAGAGGTAAGCTTGCATTTCAGCATTTATTCATACACACGTGTTTTTACAAGTGAAAAAGCAGTGATCAATGTGTGTATTTTGGTGGCTTTCGCCTTTGCTTTCTGTGGGGCTAGGGTGGATGGAGAGGGGTGTGAGGTTGTGGGGGAGGGGGGGGGTGCAGAAGTGAAGGTGAACGATGAACCCCACAATCTGGAAATCCGCCGCTGCCAAAATTCAATCGCTGGCTACTCCGAGCGGGAGTTGAAAAAAACCTCAACCAGACATACAGAAGCAACCACAGGCATATACTGTCACCTAGCAACAGGCTGGTGAGGGAGAAGGGATCGCACCAGTACTGGGTACAGAACTACCATCAATCCCACAAGTCCACATGTTCCCAACGACTGCAATGGAACAACAGCAGTCACCGAGGCAACAAGTGCTACACGACACTCTCTGGATAAGGAACACCATACAGAAGGATAATGTCAACACTCACATGAGTCATTAAGGCACCTGCACTATTTAGACACTATCGGCGAAACGTTCCTCAAAAAATGGCAACGTGTAATTTCTGGTGAGAAAATTAGTGCAATTCGCATCGGCCCCAGCAACACGATCCAGGTTGCAATCTTTAGGCACTTGGAATTTTTTCCCCCCATGTATAAGGCACGTAGCATCTGATTTGCTTGCCCCGGGGGTCATCTGAACACTTCAATCAAGGGGGTGCTGCATTTAAAAAGCTCCACGGTTGTTCACAGTTAGCCAGGAGGATGGAAACAAACTCCACGTTTAACCGAGCCGGTCCTCACAAGAATGTAGCATGCCATGGAGGAGAGAAGATAAACTTCTCTACCCGCAGACTGGCAAGAAACCCTCCAGCAAGGCCACGAGTCTCACCTGGGAGATGGTAACAGCACTGGTCAGTGCCAGAAGACTGATCAAGAGGAAGGGCGTGCAGTGTCGGAAGAAGGTGAATGACCTACTCCGATCAGCAAGGGTAAGCACAGCCTGTCTCCTCTCTGCACTCCACCCTTCCCTCACCCCCAGAATGTCACCTGGAACACACAAGCTGTTACCTCGCAGGCTCTCAGTACAAGGCCTCCCAGCATCATCCTCAAACCCCTCCTGGCACTCCTCATCAAAACCCCGTCCTGTTTAGGTGCAGTGTCCACATATTCCAGTTGCCGTCGACCTCTGACCCGTCAGGCTTCCAGCTCATATTAACCCCTTTGTCCCTGAGGAGAAGATAGCCCACGACCGGAGAGAGGGGGAGAGAGAAAACAGGTGGTGGGATTCCTGAGCTGAGGATCCTGACTCCATACGAGGAAAGGGCCTTGGAGCTCGCGTTGGAGGAACTGAAGTGGGCCTGCACTGAGAGAGAGTTTGGCCTGCGGGAGAAAAGTGAGGAGCCATTGTATGTTCATCCAGATGATCAGTCTCACGTGAGTTCTGTGTTGTCCAAACCCTTGAGCAGGACATGTACTAAAACCATGTTCCTTGCCTTGCAGGAACATCAACTGAAGACCCTGGCCCATCAACCAACAGTGTCCCGCCGCCCACCCTCGAAAGCACCTTGGAGGAGATCTGGGAGGAGGACAGGAATGAACCACTGTAGAGACAAATATCTTGGTGGGCAAACTTAGCAGACAGGCTTCTGGGTCACTATCTGGCAAGCACCACACTGCTTGCGATGCACAACAGGTGGAGGGAGGAACATTCCGGGCATTGGACAGTCGGAGGTCTGCTGGATCCCAGGACGCAGCTGTGCCCCAGCGAGGTGCCGTGCCTCTGGACATATCCATCCCTCAGCTGCAAGAGATGCACAGGCAGAGTCAGGAATACCAGGAAGGGGTGTCGGTGACATTCCTGTGACTGCAAGGCTGAATGATGGAATCCCAAAGCCTTCTGTTGCAGGAGACAGTGTTGGAAGTGTGGGGCGGCAGTGTGGCGCAGTGGTTAGCACTGCTGCCTCACGTCGCTGAGGTCCCTGGTTCGATCCCAGCTCCGGATCACTGTCCGTGTGGAGTTTGCACATTCTCCCCGTGTCTGCGTGGGCCTCAACCCCACAGCCCAAAGATGTGCAGGATTGGCCATGCTAAATTGCCCCTTAATTGGTAAAAAAAAAGAATTGGGTACTCTAAATTTATTTAAAAAAAGGAAATGCTTGGCCCCAGACCAGCAGTCCAAGGGTGGCGTCTGCAGTGAAAAGCCAAGGACTCGAGGTCAGATCCATAGCGGGAGAACTGTGAAGCACGGTTCAGTCCCTGAGGACCATTGCTGAGGGGTTCAGCACCATATTACAGACAATGCCGGGCTTCCAGGACTAGAAGCACCCAATGATGTTGAGGCTTCTGGAGCTCATTCCAGTTGTCCCTCCGTCTCATGGAGTAACCCAGGGGTCCACGAGCCCTCTGAGGAACCGCTGCAGCACCGCCCGGGGCCTTCCACCCAGGAGAGCCTGGGAGTGACCAGCCCAACTGAATCCCTCCTTCCTGATACTGGCACACCTCAGCGACGGGAAGCGAGGAGGGCAGCCCTGGTCCTTCTGCCCGCGGGAATCCTCGCCCCCGCCTGTCCCCCATCCTTCGGCCCCTCTCCAGCCTCTTCCTCCATTCCCTCTTGGCCTTCCTCATGGGTAGGGTCAAGTGGACGGTTCTGTTCACCTTAAAGACTAATGGATGCTCAATGGCAGGCACTGGAATCCGCCACTAATGGAGACACGGCTCCTTTCAATCCGCGGCACCTAAGCGGGTATCCTTCAGCCATGAGTTATTACCCCTCTCTTTGGCTTTGAGAACGTGGGCAGCTGACATTGTTAACGGTTAACTCATGAGGGCCATTTAGTTTGACGGGCATGAGTCTCAGGAATGTTTGAGGGCACAGTTACTTTCTGAATCAGAGGTAGGCAAGGCTAATAAGCACCCTTCTTACTCAAGCTGCATCATCCTGAGATCTCATTGCTGTCAGAATTTTATACTGAAGACTCCTGGATAGACACTCTGTGATGAATGGTTACTGAACATTTAACGTAATGATCCCTTTAAGACCGGGTTTGGAACCCTGGGGGACTCCGCCTCCGGCTCCACCCCCCAGGCAGCCATGTATAAGGTAATGTCCAGTGGGCAGTGAGCACACTTCTAGGTAGCTGACTGGTTCTCTGCTAATTAAAGTCTTTGTTTCACCAGCCATCTCTCTCGAGTTGTAATTGAGGGTATCTCACACTCCATTAATTTTTAATGATTGTACCCTCCCCCCAAGGCTGGGAACTGTGTTGCCTTGTCTTTCGGGGCCTCATCAGCCCAGTCCCTTAGGCACGCCTCCTCAGTCTCATCACACCCTTCCCCCCACGTCATGAACCCCGCACCCATGCCACTAACAGCTGACTAACCCAGCGTTCATTAAACTTTACTAACACAGGTAGCTGACTGGCATAATGCTCTAAAAAAGGTTTAAATGACACAGGCAGTAGGCTTCAGGGCAACCCAGACCAGCCGCGACACCCATCCCAGAAGCTCCTGACCATCCCTCCCCCATGCCAAGCCTCCCACACCCTAGAGCACCCTCCCCCCGTCCCCTGTAGAGCTGGGCAGTGGGCTCTGTCCCCTTGGACACCCTGGTACTAGGCAGAGAGGAGCGTTCACCTCCTTCCTCCCTCTCGGAGGTCATGGCGCCTGGTTCCCGTTTTTACAAAGCAGTGGTAATCCGCGCCTCCGTGGCATCACGCTTGGTGGGTGGGAAGATTCAAGTAGGTCTGAATGTTCAACTTAACCTCGCCAAGTACATTATAATCCATTCAAATTGATGTAAAGCATGTTCGTACGATATGGAAAGGGTCATGTTTGGGTTTTAAAGCTTAACTAGTCTGATTGACAGATTTTACTTTCTTTAATCATGTGACCATGCCATGAGGCAGACATCTTCGGGCCAGTCTAATAAAGACTCTCACTGAGACAAGACGCTAATGAAGACAGCTGCCCTTCTACTTGAAATGGTATTCCATAAGCTTCCATTTTATTACAGAGGCCTTGGCCTAGTCCTGGCTGTCAGATCTCTACCTGGATTTTCTAACAGTTGGATTTGAAACCCCTCTCTAACCCGCAGGTGCTGTGGTTACTGCAGAGTGTGTGAGGTTGCGGTTTCACTGCTTTTCCCGATCTGCTGCTTCGAGCAATATGTTTCTTGAGGGCTCTGCCTTTTATTAAGTTATGTTATCAGTCAGAGATGTTTCGTGTATTTTAGTTCTCATGTTTCCACATTCAGGTTAACTGAAGGTATTTATGTGCTTTCTGCTTTTGTAGGTCAACCGAGTTTCAGAAAAACAAGATTTGGCTCCAAACAGTGGCCATATCTTGCGATGATTGACAGGCCTGTTAAACCAGAGGCTCACACATTTGTCACCACAGGACACCGGGCTCCCCTGTTGTGTAGATTGCCACTTTGCCACATGAGGGTAAACGCAGCGTCACAGTGTTCAGACCTCACCATGGCCTCACCCCCTCCCTATCTCTGTACCCTCCTCCAATCCTACCCCCCTCCAGTATCTCTGCATTCCGCCAGTTGTTGGTATCCTCTATTTTAATCGCTCCGCCATTTTTGCCTGGGCCCCTGGAATTTCCTCCTGAACCTTTCTCCGCCTCTCTCCCCCCTTCTTTAAGATGCTTCTTAAAACTGACCTCATTCAACAAATGTTTACTTGGCCTCCCATCTCCCCATGTGACTTAATGTTTCTTCAGTTGTTCTCAGGGCAGGGCCCCAGTGACCAGCTGCCTGAGCCACACAATTGTTTTGCCCAGATCAACACATTTAAGTTGTTATAGCAATGCAATTGCTGCTTTTACATCAGACTTTCTGCAATGGTGGGCGGGAGTCTCCAATAATGGGGCCCCACTCCAGCATCAAATCACGGGTGTTTCACTCTGGACTTTCCGGAAGAAAGTCCGGAGTGATTCTCCTACCTGCAGGTGGCTGGCAGGGCCCCGGAGTGCTCCTCGCAGCTCTGGCTGCCGATATGGGGCCCTGCACCTCCGGCACGGCCGCCCTGCGTGACATGGCGGACCCACAGGGCGGGATTCTCCACCCCCGCGCCGAAGTGGCCGCGCCGTCGTGAACGCCGCTGAGGTTAACGACGGCGCAAAACGGCCCCGATCCCGACCGATTCAGGCCCTGACAATGGGCCAGGATCGGGGCCGCGTCATCCACACGCGCCAGGCCTTGTCGCCCGCGTAAAGGCGGCACCGCATAGATGACGCGGCCGACACCGCATAACGGGCATCATCCGCGCATGCGTGGTTGCCGTCCTCTCTAAGTCCGCCCCGCAAGAAGGTGGCGGACGGATCTTGCGGGGCCGCGGAAGGAAGGAGGTCCTCCTTCAGAGAGGACGGCCCGACGATCGGTGGGCACCGATCGCGGGCCACCCCACATTTGAGGTACCCCCCGGTGCAGGATCCCCCCCCCCCCCAGCGTTCACGCACCGTTCACGATGGCAGCGACCAGATGTGGACGGCGCCGGGGGGAACCCGTGTTTTGGCCTGGCCGCTCGGCCCATCCGGGCCTCAGAATCGCGGGGGTGCCGGAGAATCGCCATTTTGGGTGTCTCCGGCGATTCTCCGGCCTGCGGCCCGCAAAACTCGACCGGGCCGTTCCCGCCGCTTGGGAGAATCGCGGGAGGGCGTCGGACCGGCATCCCGGGAAATTTTGGCGGCCCAGGCGATTCTCCCAACCGGCGCGGGAGTGGAGAATCGCGCCCATAATGCGAAGCAGCCCTGACAATGTTGCCTCCCCCCGAGATCGCGCGCAACCACAGATCGGGTTCTTTTCATATTACACCCAGTGGGTCCCCAACTTTGCGGACAAAGCCCGCCCACTAATCAAGGCCACCATCTTCCCACTGGCGGCTGAGGCCCGCCAGGCCTTCAGCTGCATCAAGGCGGATATCGTCAAAGCCGCGATGCGCGCGGCGGACAAGTCCGTCCCCTTCCAGGTGGAGAGCGACGGATCAGAGGTCGCCCTCGCCGCTATCCTCAATCAGGCAGGCCAGTAGCATTTTTTTCACGAACCCTCACCACCTCCGAAATCCGACACTCCTCAGTCGAAAAGGAAGCCCAAGCCACCATGGAAGCCGTGCGGCACTGGAGGCACTACCTCGCTGGTAGGAGGTTTACCCTCGTCACCGACCAACGATCGGTAGCCTTCAAGTTCGATGATACGCTGCGGGGCAAGATCAAGAATGATAAGATCTTGAGGTGGAGGATCGAACTCTCCACCTATAATTACGATATAGTATATCGTCTTGGGAAGCTCAACGAACCCCCAGATGCCCTGTCCCGCGGCACATGCGCCAGCGCGCAAGATGACCGACTACGGGCTATCCACGATGATCTCTGCCACCAGGGGCCATGACCAGGGACTGCCAAATCTGTGCGGAGTGTAAGCCGCACTTCTATCGACCGGATAAGGCCCACCTGCTGAAGGCACCCCGGCCCTTTGAGAGCCTCAGTATTGATTTCAAAGGGCCCCACCCCTCCAACAACCGCAACACATATTTCCTCAACATCATCGACGAGTTCTCCCGCTTCCCCTTTGCAATCCCTTGCCCCGACATGACCGCGGCCACCGTCATTAAAGCCCTACATCGTGTCTTCACCATGTTTAGTTTCCCCACGTACATTCACAGTGACCGGGGCTCGTCGTTCATGAGCGACGAACTGCGTCAGAACCTGCTCAGTAAGGGCATTGCCTCGAGCAGGACTACCAGTTATAACCCCCGGGGAAACGGGCAGGTGGAGAGGGATAACGCAACGGTCTGGAAGACCGTCCTCCTGGCCCTACGGTCTAGGACTCTCCCAGTTCCCCACTGGCAGGAGGTTCTCGCCGACGCACTCCACTCTATTAGGTCCCTACTATGCACGGCCACAAACGAGACCCCTCATGACCGCCTATTTGTTTTCCCCAGGAAATCCACCTCAGGGGCCTCGCTTCTGCCCTGAAGACACCGGGGCCCGTCCTGCTCCGCAAACATGTCAGGAGCCACAAGTCCGACCCCCTGGTCGAGAGGGTCCAGCTCCTTCACACCAACTCCCAGTACGCATACATTGAACACCCCGACGGCCAACAGGATACGGTCTCCCTCCGGGACCTGGCACCCGCAGGTTCCACTACCACTGCCACCCCATCTTACCCCACCCAACCTACGCTGACCAGCACCCCCACCCCTACATGGCACCCGCACTCTCTCCCGCCCGCCATTCCCCCTTCACCAACCCACAGGAATGAAACCCCAGAAGACACGCTCCGGAGTCCACGTCTGTGCCCGCACCGGCGACTTCACTACCCGTGCCCGCACGGTCAAGTTCGACGCCGAGCCAACTGCAATACCAGAGCTTCGGCGATCACAGCGCACAATCCGTGCGCCGGACAGGCTGATCTTATGAACCCTTCACCCCCGCTGAACTTCATTTTTTTAACAGGGGGTGAATGTATTGCTGTAACAATTCACCATGTACATATCTGTATTACGCTGTTGCCCATGTGGGCTCCACCTATGGACCATTGTAAGGTATTACCTATGATGTAGCATGTTGGGGCCTGTGTGGGCTCCGCCCCTGGCTCCACCCCTTGAGGGGAGGTATAAGAGCAGTCGACCTGTAGGCGGCTCCCACTAACAGATCAGTCGCAGGCAGGCACTGTTCTAGTTGACTAAAGCCATAGTTTACTTCTACTCCTGGTTTTGTGTGACTTGATGGTCGCATCACAGGTCCCCGTAAATACTGACCAACAGCCCCCATGCACACTGACATGCTCTCCGGGAGATGTGGTGATGTAATCAGCACATGCGTGTTATTACTAGCAGGCCGGGCGCAGGAGATCTCCATGCACAAGCAGACCAGTGTGCATGTGCAGACCGCCATCTTGCATTGACAGCAAAAACGGTGCATATAAAATAGAATAACAGAGTTGCATTTCTACAGCACCTTTCACAACGTCAGGATGTCTGAAAGCATTTGACGGCCAATAGAATACTTAGGAATATAATTACTTATTAGTATGCCTCCTGTTGTGTTGGGCACTCTGGATCCATGGAACACATTCAGGTCACCAACACTTGAAATAGTGCAACACTATTTTATTGAGTCATTAACAGTTTAACATACTCTGTGGGTTAACACGATACTAGCTTTAACTAAAGACCTAACCAGTCAATGCACTCAGCACATGGTGAATGTCTGTGCTGCAGGCTGTGAGCTCTGTCCTACTAGGAAACTGCAGCTTGAATGAGCGGGAACTCTGATGCCCCCTGTCTTTATGGTGCGTGTGCTCTAACTGGTGATTGGCTGCGGTGTTGTGTGTGTTGATTGGTCCCACTGTGTGTCCATCAGTGTGTGTGTCTGCACCATGATATACTGGTGTATATTATGACACCTCCAGAATGGTATAGACATTTATTGTCGCTGGCTTTAAATCCTGGAACCCCCTCCCTAACAGCACAGTGGATGTACCTACACCACATGGACTGCAGCGGTTCAAGTAGGCAGCACACCATCAAGATCAATTCAGGATGGGCTGTCAAAGAATTTTTAAAAAAAATATATAGTGGGCCAATTCGCAGACAGCCAGCTCCCACAATCTGACAATCTTGTTTTTTCGGTAATGTTGGTTGAGGGATAAAGTTATATCCAACTCAGGGCCCAGCATTCCTCTGGTCAATCCTCGTGACTAGGCCGAGACAGTGCCCTCTGACCCTGACTCTTTCTGTTTGGGGGGTACTTCCTTCTTTGCATTGGACTGCTTCATCACAGAATGATACAGCACAGAAGGAGGCCATTTGGGCAATCATGTACATGCAAGCTCTTTGAATGAACTATTCAATTCATTCCATTCTCTGGCATCATTCCTGACTGGAAGTGTGAGATTGGTGAATTTGCACTGCTACCTGTAAAGACTGCAGAGCTGTGCTCATGCCACAGGGTGTCAGTCTATCCTTGGGATTAAAATAAAATATTCAGTCAGTGTATTGGAATAAAGTTGGGAGGCATTTTGATTTGAACTGAATCTATAATCAACCGTTAGCACATTGTAAAATGGAAGGGGCAAAATTTGTTGCGATTGAAATGGAGTTCGTGAGGACAATAAAAAGGAAATTAAATAATTGTTCGGAAAAGAGGAATATTATATAAGGAATGCCATAATATACACACAAGTATATAATGGTGCAGAGACAGACGCTGACTGACACACTGAAAGACCAATCAACACACAGAACACAGCAGCCAATCACCAGGCAGGACACGGCCACTATATAGCCAGAGGGCACTAGTTTTCCCGCTCATTCGGGATGCAGCCTCTGAGACAGCCAGAGCCCGTGATCAGTAACACGAACATCTACCATGTGCTAGCAGTATAGTCTGGTCAGGTTAGCCTCAGGTCTCCAGTCAACCTAACAAAGTGTCAACCCACAGTGCAAGTATGTTTAACAGCTCATAGCTAAATAGAATAGAGTGTTGGTAGCCTGTCTCTCTCACTGCTCTGGTAAACGCAGTCCTCGCAGACCCAGCATACCCAACACATCAGGGAATATCGAGTGAACAGAGGCATGGGATTAGCCAACCTGTCAGAAACAAAAAGAAGCAGAGTGACCTGATGGGGAGAACTTTCATTGCTGGGACATTCTGCAATTCTTTGGAGTATTTTTTGAATGATTTCATCTATGACTTTCCCTCCATCATAAAGTCAGATGTGGGGATGTTTGCGGATGACTGCACAATGTTCAGCACCATTCGTGACTCCTCAGACTGGATCAGTCCATGTCCATATGCAGCAAGGCCTGGACATCATTCAGGCTTGAGCTGATAAGTGGAAAATAACATTCGTGCCACACAAGTGCCAGATAATGTCCATCTCCATGAACATAGAATTTAACATAGAATTTACAGTGCAGAAGGAGGCCATTCGGCCCATCGAGTCTGCACCGGCTCTTGGAAAGAGCACCCTACCCAAGGTCAACACCTCCACCCTATCCCCATAACCCAGTAACCCCACCCAACACTAAGGGCAATTTTGGACACTAAGGGCAATTTATCATGGCCAATCCACCTAACCCGCACATCTTTGGACTGTGGGAGGAAACCGGAGCACCCGGAGGAAACCCACGCAGACACTGGGAGGATGTGCAGACTCCACACAGACAGTGACCCAATCCGGAATCGAACCTGGGACCCTGGAGCTGTGAAGCAATTGTGCTATCCACAATGCTACCGTGCTGCCCAGAGCAGAGCAGAATCTCATTATCGCCATTGACATTCAATGGAATTACCATCACTGAATCAACATCCCAGGGTTTACCATTGACCAGAAACTGAACTGGACCAGCTGTATAAATACTGTGGCTAACAGGGCAGGTCAGAGGCGAGGAATCCTATGGTGAGTAACTCACCTCCTGACTCCCCAAAGCCAATCCACTGTCTACAAGTATCAGGAGTATGATGGTATACCCTCCACTTGCCTGGAGGAGTGCAGCTGCAAAACTCAAGACGCTCGACACCATCCAGGACAAAGCAGCCCACTTCATAAGTACCCCATCCACTAAAACATTCACTCCCTCCACCACTGACGCACAGTAGCAGCCACTTGTATCATCTAATTTTTAATTAATAATCTTTATTGTCACAAGTAGGCTTATATTAACACTGCAATGAAATTACGGTGAAAATCCCCTAGTCGCCACATTCCGGCGCCTGTTCGGGTACACAGGGGGAGAATTCAGAATGTCCAAATTACCTAACAGCGCGTCTTTCAGGACATGTGGGAGGAAACCGGAGTACCCGTAGGAAACCCACGCAGACACGGGGAGAGCGTACAGACTCCACACAGACAGTGACCCAAGCCGGGAATCGAACCTGGAACTCTGGTGCGGTGAAGCCACAGTGTTAACTACTGTGCTACCGAGCTGCCCTACAAGATACACTGCAGGAACTCACCAAAGCTTCTTAGGCAGCACCTTCCAAACCCACAACCCCTACCATCTAGAAGGACAAGAGCCAGAATTTTCCAGCTGCTCACACCAAGGGGACCTTCGGGCCCTGCCAACAGCACAGCAAATTAGGGTTAGCAGCCCTGCGGTGGATTTCCCAGCGGTGAGGGGTGTATTCAACGGGAAACCTCGTCGACAGCAGCGGATCCACCAGCCAATGGTGGGCCGCCTCCCACTGCCACGAAACACGAGGCAGGTTGCGTGGTGAATCCCACCCAAGGGCAGCAGATTCCTGGGAACCCCACCACCTGGAGGTTCCCCTCCAAGTCACTCACCATCCTGACTTGGGAAAATATCGTTGTTCCTTCACTGTCGCTGGGGCAACATCCTGGAACCCCCTCCCTAACAGCACAGTGGGTGTACCGACACCACATGGACTGCAGCGGTTCAAGAAGGCAGCTCACCACCACCTTCTGAATGGTAGTTAGGGATGGGCAATAAATGCTGGCCTAGCCAATGTCACCCACGTCCCATAAATGAATAAAAAAACAAATTTAATTTCAATGGTGTGGTAGGCTATATTAGGGATATCGCGGTACCTAGGTAGGATGTACCTTATACTGTAGTATGAGTGGTAGAATCTGCCTGCTGGTTCCGCCCAGCGGGCGGTGTGGTGATGTGCATCACTGTGGGTACACGGGGGGTTAATGTAAATACATGTAGGCTAGCTAGACACTAGAGGGAGCACCAGAGACATCACACACACACACTCAACCAATAGATCAGTTAGATAGGACACGACCAATGGACATTCACGATACACACAGAGGTGACACGACCACAGGAGGGCATTACACCAACCCATATATAAAGGACACCACACACATGGTCTGCCTCTTTCCAGTGGAGACAGTCAGTGAGTACAGACACAGGGTTGATTCAATATTACACCCACCACGTGGATTGCAGCAACTGGTTAGTCAATCTGGGTAGCTATAGTAGGATTAGCAGTAGTGTCGAACCCGAGTAATATAAGTGTAAATAGTTTAATAAACGTGTTGACGTTATCTCCACGTCTGAACCTTCCTTTGTCAAGTGCACCACAAGGAAGCTGCTTATGCTACCCCTAGAGCATAACAAATCAGGCGGAGCAGAAGAGTCTGTGTTTCACCCACAGCAGTCATTCTGTATCGGAGCTGCTGGGGTAACTACTTGTTCATTAAAGCCTTCAATTGGACTACAATCTCGCTTCAGTAGCGATTGATTGTGCATCAAATGGTACTGTGAGCAATTTCTTCCACCATTTGCTCATTTTTAATCCATTTCTAGTTTTTCTAACGTGTACCTTGTGTGAGCCTGTCTTTATAACCACTCCATTCTCACACATTCTGCTGCCCAAGCTCTCAACTGTTTCCTGGTCACCTCCAGATTCGGCTATTCCAATACTCGTTGCCTCTCCTTCCAGCCTCTGTCCTGAAAGATGTGCTGTTGGGTAATTTGGACATTCTGAATTCTCCCTCTGTGTACCCGAACAGGTGCCAGAATGTGGCGACGAGGCGATTTTCACAGTAATTTAATTGCAGTGTTGATGTAAGCCTACTTGTGACATTAAAGATTATTGTTATGTAAACGTGCACACATCCAAAACTCTTCTGCCCAACGTCCTGACTTACACCAAGTCCTATTCAGCTGTATTCACTAACCTACCTTAAATCCCGGGCTGAGCAAAACTATGATTTTAAAATTGTCATCTTTATATTTAAATCTCTTCAAGACCTTGCCCCTCCCTTTCTCTGTAACCCTCCCCAGCCCTGGCACTGCCCTGAGCTCTGTGTAACCCTCCCCCAGCCCTGGCACTGCCCTGAGCTCTGTGTAACCCTCCCCCAGCCCTGGTACTGCCCTGAGCTCTGTGTAACCCTCCCCAGCCCTGGCACTGCCCTGAGCTCTGTGTAACCCTCCCCCAGCCCTGGCAATGCCCTGAGCTCTGTGTGACCCTCCCCAGCCCTGGTACTGCCCTGAGCTCTGTGTGTAACCCTCCCCAGGCCTGGTACTGCCCTGAGCTCTGTGTAACCCTCCCCCAGCCCTGGCACTGCCCCGAGCTCTGTGTAACCCTCCCCAGCCCTGGCACTGCCCTGAGCTCTGTGTAACCCTCCCCAGCCCTGGCACTGCCCTGAGCTCTCTGTGTAACCCTCCCCAGCCCTGGCACTGCCCTGAGCTCTGTGTAACCCTCCCCAGCCCTGGTACGGCCCTGAGCTCTGTGTAACCCTCCCCCAGCCCTGGCACTGCCCTGAGCTCTGTGTGTAACCCTCCCCAGCCCTGGCACTGCCCTGAGCTCTGTGTAACCCTCCCCAGCCCTGGTACTGCCCTGAGCTCTCTGTGTAACCCTCCCCCAGCCCTGGTACTGCCCTGAGCTCTGTGTAACCCTCCCCAGCCCTGGCACTGCCCTGAGCTCTGTGTAACCCTCCCCCAGCCCTGGCACTGCCCTGAGCTCTGTGTAACCCTCCCCCAGCCCTGGCACTGCCCTGAGCTCTGTGTGACCCTCCCCAGCCCTGGTACTGCCCTGAGATCTGTGTGAAACCCTCCCCAGCCCTGGCACTGCCCTGGGCTCTCTGTGTGACCCTCCCCCAGCCCTGGCACTGCCCTGAGCTCTGTGTAACCCTCCCCCAGCCCTGGCACTGCCCTGAGCTCTGTAACCCTCCCCAGCCCTGGTACTGCCCTGAGCTCTGTGTAACCCTCCCAGCCCTGGCACTGCCCTGAGCTCTGTGTAACCCTCCCCAGCCCTGGTACTGCCCTGAGCTCTGTGTAACCCTCCCCCAGCCCTGGTACTGCCCTGAGCTCTGTGTAACCCTCCCAAGCCCTGGTACTGCCCTGAGCTCTGTGTAACCCTCCCCAGCCCTGGCACTGCCCTGAGCTCTGTGTAACCCTCCCCCAGCCCTGGCACTGCCCTGAGCTCTGTGTAATCCTCCCCAGCCCTGGTACTGCCCTGAGCTCTGTGTAACCCTCCCCCAGCCCTGGCACTGCCCTGAGCTCTGTGTGACCCTCCCCCAGCCCTGGCACTGCCCTGAGCTCTGTGTAACCCTCCCCAGCCCTGGTACTGCCCTGAGCTCTGTGTAACCCTCCCCAGCCCTGGCACTGCCCTGAGCTCTGTGTAACCCTCCCCCAGCCCTGGTACTGCCCTGAGCTCTCTGTGTAACCCTCCCCCAGCCCTGGTACTGCCCCGAGCGCTGTGTAACCCTCCCCAGCCCTGGCACTGCCCTGAGCTCTGTGTAACCCTCCCCAGCCCTGGTACTGCCCTGAGCTCTGTGTGACCCTCCCCCAGCCCTGGCACTGCCCTGAGCTCTGTGTGACCCTCAACAGACCTGGCACTGCCCTGAGCTCTGTGTAACCCTCCCCAGC
The DNA here is from genome assembly GCF_047496885.1 of Scyliorhinus torazame. NCBI lineage: Eukaryota > Metazoa > Chordata > Chondrichthyes > Carcharhiniformes > Scyliorhinidae > Scyliorhinus > Scyliorhinus torazame. Next base: position 111,937,239 of record NC_092710.1, on the reverse strand, counting down.
CCTGGCACTGCCCTGAGCCCTGTGTAACCCTCCCCAGCCCTGGCACTGTCCTGAGCTCTGTGTAACCCTCCCCAGCCCGGGCACTGCCCTGAGCTCTGTGTAACCCTCCCCAGCCCTGGCACTGCCCTGAGCTCTGTGTAACCCTCCCCAGCCCTGGCACTGCCCTGAGCTCTGTGTAACCCTCCCCAGCCCTGGCACTGCCCTGAGCTCTGTGTAACCCTCCCCAGCCCTGGCACTGCCCTGAGCTCTGTGTAACCCTCCCCCAGCCCTGGCACTGCCCTGAGCTCTGTGTAACCCTCCCCCAGCCCTGGCACTGCCCTGAGCTCTGTGTAACCCACCCCAGCCCTGGCACTGCCCTGAGCTCTGTGTAACCCTCCCCAGCCCTGGCACTGCCCTGAGCTCTCTGTAACCCTCCCCCAGCCCTGGCACTGCCCTGAGCTCTGTGTAACCCTCCCCAGCCCTGGCACTGCCCTGAGCTCTCTGTGTAACCCTCCCCCAGCCCTGGCACTGCCCTGAGCTCTCTGTGTGACCCTCCCCCAGCCCTGGCACTGCCCTGAGCTCTGTGTAACCCTCCCCAGCCCTGGCACTGCCCTGAGCTCTGTGTAACCCTCCCCCAGCCCTGGCACTGCCCTGAGCTCTGTGTAACCCTCCCCCAGCCCTGGCACTGCCCTGAGCTCTGTGTAACCCTCCCCCAGCCCTGGCACTGCCCTGAACTCTGTGTAACCTCCCCCAGCCCTGGCACTGCCCTGAGCTCTGTGTAACCCACCCCAGCCCTGGCACTGCCCTGAGCTCTGTGTAACCCTCCCCAGCCCTGGCACTGCCCTGAGCTCTCTGTGTAACCCTCCCCCAGCCCTGGCACTGCCCTGAGCTCTCTGTGTGACCCTCCCCCAGCCCTGGCACTGCCCTGAGCTCTGTGTAACCCTCCCCAGCCCTGGCACTGCCCTGAGCTCTGTGTAACCCTCCCCCAGCCCTGGCACTGCCCTGAGCTCTGTGTAACCCTCCCCAGTCCTGGCACTGCCCTGAGCTCTCTGTGTGACCCTCCCCCAGCCCTGGCACTGCCCTGAGCTCTGTGTAACCCTCCCCAGCCCTGGTACTGCCCTGAGCTCTGTGTAACCCTCCCCAGCCCTGGCACTGCCCTGAGCTCTGTGTAACCCTCCCCCAGCCCTGGCACTGCCCTGAGATCTGTGTGAACCTCGCCCAGCCCTGGCACTGCCCTGAGCTCTGTGTAACCCTCCCCAGCCCTGGCACTGCCCTGAGCTCTGTGTGACCCTCCCCAGCCCTGGCACTGCCCTGAGCTCTGTGTGACCCTCCCCAGCCCTGGCACTGCCCTGAGCTCTGTGTAACCCTCCCCAGCCATGGCACTGCCCTGAGCTCTGTGTAACCCTCCCCAGCCCTGGCACTGCCCTGAGCTCTGTGTAACCCTCCCCCAACCCTGGCACTGCCCTGAGCTCTGTGTAACCCTCCCCCAGCCCTGGCACTGCCCTGAGCTCTGTGTAACCCACCCCAGCCCTGGCACTGCCCTGAGCTCTGTGTAACCCTCCCAAGCCCTGGCACTGCCCTGAGCTCTCTGTAACCCTCCCCCAGCCCTGGCACTGCCTTGAGCTCTGTGTAACCCTCCCCAGCCCTGGCACTGCCCTGAGCTCTCTGTGTAACCCTCCCCCAGCCCTGGCACTGCCCTGAGCTCTCTGTGTGACCCTCCCCCAGCCCTGGTACTGCCCTGAGCTCTGTGTAACCCTCCCCCAGCCCTGGCACTGCCCCGAGCTCTGTGTAACCCTCCCAGCCTTGGCACTGCCCTGAGCTCTGTGTAACCCTCCCCAGCCCTGGCACTGCCCTGAGCTCTCTGTGTAACCCTCCCCAGCCCTGGCACTGCCCTGAGCTCTGTGTAACCCTCCCCAGCCCTGGTACTGCCCTGAGCTCTGTGTAACCCTCCCCCAGCCCTGGCACTGCCCTGAGCTCTGTGTAACCCTCTCCCAGCCCTGGCACTGCCCTGAGCCCTGTGTAACCCTCCCCCAGCCCTGGCACTGCCCTGAGCTCTGTGTGTAACCCTCCCCAGCCCTGGCACTGCCCTGAGCCCTGTGTAACCCTCCCCCAGCCCTGGCACTGCCCTGAGCTCTGTGTGTAACTCTCCCCAGCCCTGGCACTGCCCTGAGCTCTGTGTAACCCTCCCCAGCCCTGGTACTGCCCTGAGCTCTCTGTGTAACCCTCCCCCAGCCCTGGTACTGCCCTGAGCTCTGTGTAACCCTCCCCAGCCCTGGCACTGCCCTGAGCTCTGTGTAACCCTCCCCCAGCCCTGGCACTGCCCTGAGCTCTGTGTGACCCTCCCCAGCCCTGGTACTGCCCTGAGATCTGTGTGTAACCCTCCCCAGCCCTGGCACTGCCCTGGGCTCTCTGTGTGACCCTCCCCCAGCCCTGGCACTGCCCTGAGCTCTGTGTGACCCTCAACAGACCTGGCACTGCCCTGAGCTCTGTGTAACCCTCCCCAGCCCTGGCACTGCCCTGAGCCCTGTGTAACCCTCCCCAGCCCTGGCACTGTCCTGAGCTCTGTGTAACCCTCCCCAGCCCGGGCACTGCCCTGAGCTCTGTGTAACCCTCCCCAGCCCTGGCACTGCCCTGAGCTCTGTGTAACCCTCCCCAGCCCTGGCACTGCCCTGAGCTCTGTGTAACCCTCCCCAGCCCTGGCACTGCCCTGAGCTCTGTGTAACCCTCCCCAGCCCTGGCACTGCCCTGAGCTCTGTGTAACCCTCCCCCAGCCCTGGCACTGCCCTGAGCTCTGTGTAACCCTCCCCCAGCCCTGGCACTGCCCTGAGCTCTGTGTAACCCACCCCAGCCCTGGCACTGCCCTGAGCTCTGTGTAACCCTCCCCAGCCCTGGCACTGCCCTGAGCTCTCTGTAACCCTCCCCCAGGCCTGGCACTGCCCTGAGCTCTGTGTAACCCTCCCCAGCCCTGGCACTGCCCTGAGCTCTCTGTGTAACCCTCCCCCAGCCCTGGCACTGCCCTGAGCTCTCTGTGTGACCCTCCCCCAGCCCTGGCACTGCCCTGAGCTCTGTGTAACCCTCCCCAGCCCTGGCACTGCCCTGAGCTCTGTGTAACCCTCCCCCAGCCCTGGCACTGCCCTGAGCTCTGTGTAACCCTCCCCCAGCCCTGGCACTGCCCTGAGCTCTGTGTAACCCTCCCCCAGCCCTGGCACTGCCCTGAACTCTGTGTAACCTCCCCCAGCCCTGGCACTGCCCTGAGCTCTGTGTAACCCACCCCAGCCCTGGCACTGCCCTGAGCTCTGTGTAACCCTCCCCAGCCCTGGCACTGCCCTGAGCTCTCTGTGTAACCCTCCCCCAGCCCTGGCACTGCCCTGAGCTCTATGTGTGACCCTCCCCCAGCCCTGGCACTGCCCTGAGCTCTGTGTAACCCTCCCCAGCCCTGGCACTGCCCTGAGCTCTGTGTAACCCTCCCCCAGCCCTGGCACTGCCCTGAGCTCTGTGTAACCCTCCCCAGTCCTGGCACTGCCCTGAGCTCTCTGTGTGACCCTCCCCCAGCCCTGGCACTGCCCTGAGCTCTGTGTAACCCTCCCCAGCCCTGGTACTGCCCTGAGCTCTGTGTAACCCTCCCCAGCCCTGGCACTGCCCTGAGCTCTGTGTAACCCTCCCCCAGCCCTGGCACTGCCCTGAGATCTGTGTGAACCTCGCCCAGCCCTGGCACTGCCCTGAGCTCTGTGTAACCCTCCCCAGCCCTGGCACTGCCCTGAGCTCTGTGTGACCCTCCCCAGCCCTGGCACTGCCCTGAGCTCTGTGTGACCCTCCCCAGCCCTGGCACTGCCCTGAGCTCTGTGTAACCCTCCCCAGCCATGGCACTGCCCTGAGCTCTGTGTAACCCTCCCCAGCCCTGGCACTGCCCTGAGCTCTGTGTAACCCTCCCCCAGCCCTGGCACTGCCCTGAGCTCTGTGTAACCCTCCCCCAGCCCTGGCACTGCCCTGAGCTCTGTGTAACCCACCCCAGCCCTGGCACTGCCCTGAGCTCTGTGTAACCCTCCCAAGCCCTGGCACTGCCCTGAGCTCTCTGTAACCCTCCCCCAGCCCTGGCACTGCCTTGAGCTCTGTGTAACCCTCCCCAGACCTGGCACTGCCCTGAGCTCTCTGTGTAACCCTCCCCCAGCCCTGGCACTGCCCTGAGCTCTCTGTGTGACCCTCCCCCAGCCCTAGTACTGCCCTGAGCTCTGTGTAACCCTCCCCCAGCCCTGGCACTGCCCCGAGCTCTGTGTAACCCTCCCCAGCCTTGGCACTGCCCTGAGCTCTGTGTAAACCTCCCCAGCCCTGGCACTGCCCTGAGCTCTCTGTGTAACCCTCCCCAGCCCTGGCACTGCCCTGAGCTCTGTGTAACCCTCCCCAGCCCTGGTACTGCCCTGAGCTCTGTGTAACCCTCCCCCAGCCCTGGCACTGCCCTGAGCTCTGTGTAACCCTCTCCCAGCCCTGGCACTGCCCTGAGCCCTGTGTAACCCTCCCCCAGCCCTGGCACTGCCCTGAGCTCTGTGTGTAACCCTCCCCAGCCCTGGCACTGCCCTGAGCCCTGTGTAACCCTCCCCCAGCCCTGGCACTGCCCTGAGCTCTCTGTGTAACCCTCCCCCAGCCCTGGTACTGCCCTGAGCTCTGTGTAACCCTCCCCAGCCCTGGCACTGCCCTGAGCTCTGTGTGTAACCCTCCCCAGCCCTGGCACTGCCCTGAGCCCTGTGTAACCCTCCCCAGCCCTGGTACTGCCCTGAGCTCTCTGTGTAACCCTCCCCCAGCCCTGGTACTGCCCTGAGCTCTGTGTAACCCTCCCCAGCCCTGGCACTGCCCTGAGCTCTGTGTAACCCTCCCCCAGCCCTGGCACTGCCCTGAGCTCTGTGTGACCCTCCCCAGCCCTGGTACTGCCCTGAGATCTGTGTGTAACCCTCCCCAGCCCTGGCACTGCCCTGGGCTCTCTGTGTGACCCTCCCCCAGCCCTGGCACTGCCCTGAGCTCTGTGTAACCCTCCCCCAGCCCTGGCACTGCCCTGAGCTCTGTGTAACCCTCCCCCAGCCCTGGTACTGCCCTGAGCTCTGTGTAACCCTCCCCAGCCCTGGTACTGCCCTGAGCTCTGTGTAACCCTCCCCAGCCCTGGCACTGCCCTGAGCTCTGTGTAACCCTCCCCCAGCCCTGGCACTGCCCTGAGCTCTGTGTAACCCTCCCCCAGCCCTGGTACTGCCCTGAGCTCTGTGTAACCTTTCCCAGCCCTGGCACTGCCCTGAGCTCTGTGTAACCCTCCCCCAGCCCTGGCAATGCCCTGAGCTCTGTGTGACCCTCCCCAGCCCTGGTACTGCCCTGAGCTCTGTGTGTAACCCTCCATAGCCCTGGTACTGCCCTGAGCTCTGTGTAACCCTCACCCAGCCCTGGCACTGCCCTGAGCTCTGTGTGACCCTCCCCCAGCCCTGGCACTGCCCTGAGCTCTGTGTAACCCTCCCCAGCCCTGGTACTGCCCTGAGCTCTGTGTAACCCTCCCCAGCCCTGGCACTGCCCTGAGCTCTGTGTAACCCTCCCCCAGCCCTGGTACTGCCCCGAGCGCTGTGTAACCCTCCCCCAGCCCTGGCAATGCCCTGAGCTCTGTGTGACCCTCCCCAGCCCTGGTACTGCCCTGAGCTCTGTGTGTAACCCTCCCCAGGCCTGGTACTGCCCTGAGCTCTGTGTAACCCTCCCCCAGCCCTGGCACTGCCCCGAGCTCTGTGTAACCCTCCCCAGCCCTGGCACTGCCCTGAGCTCTGTGTAACCCTCCCCAGCCCTGGCACTACCCGGAGCTCTCTGTGTAACCCTCCCCAGCCCTGGCACTGCCCTGAGCTCTGTGTAACCCTCCCCAGCCCTGGTACTGCCCTGAGCTCTGTGTAACGCTCCCCCAGCCCTGGCACTGCCCTGAGCTCTGTGTGTAACCCTCCCCAGCCCTGGCACTGCCCTGAGCTCTGTGTAACCCTCCCCAGCCCTGGTACTGCCCTGAGCTCTCTGTGTAACCCTCCCCCAGCCCTGGTACTGCCCTGAGCTCTGTGTAACCCTCCCCAGCCCTGGCACTGCCCTGAGCTCTGTGTAACCCTCCCCCAGCCCTGGCACTGCCCTGAGCTCTGTGTAACCCTCCCCCAGCCCTGGCACTGCCCTGAGCTCTGTGTGACCCTCCCCAGCCCTGGTGCTGCCCTGAGATCTGTGTGAAACCCTCCCCAGCCCTGGCACTGCCCTGGGCTCTCTGTGTGACCCTCCCCCAGCCCTGGCACTGCCCTGAGCTCTGTGTAACCCTCCCCCAGCCCTGGCACTGCCCTGAGCTCTGTGTAACCCTCCCCAGCCCTGGTACTGCCCTGAGCTCTGTGTAACCCTCCCCAGCCCTGGCACTGCCCTGAGCTCTGTGTAACCCTCCCCAGCCCTGGTACTGCCCTGAGCTCTGTGTAACCCTCCCCCAGCCCTGGTACTGCCCTGAGCTCTGTGTAACCCTCCCCCAGCCCTGGTACTGCCCTGAGCTCTGTGTAACCCTCCCCAGCCCTGGCACTGCCCTGAGCTCTCTGTGTAACCCTCCCCCAGCCCTGGCACTGCCCTGAGCTCTCTGTGTGACCCTCCCCCAGCCCTGGCACTGCCCTGAGCTCTGTGTAACCCTCCCCAGCCCTGGCACTGCCCTGAGCTCTGTGTAACCCTCCCCCAGCCCTGGCACTGCCCTGAGCTCTGTGTAACCCTCCCCCAGCCCTGGCACTGCCCTGAGCTCTGTGTAACCCTCCCCCAGCCCTGGCACTGCCCTGAACTCTGTGTAACCTCCCCCAGCCCTGGCACTGCCCTGAGCTCTGTGTAACCCACCCCAGCCCTGGCACTGCCCTGAGCTCTGTGTAACCCTCCCCAGCCCTGGCACTGCCCTGAGCTCTCTGTGTAACCCTCCCCCGGCCCTGGCACTGCCCTGAGCTCTCTGTGTGACCCTCCCCCAGCCCTGGCACTGCCCTGAGCTCTGTGTAACCCTCCCCAGCCCTGGCACTGCCCTGAGCCCTGTGTAACCCTCCCCCAGCCCTGGCACTGCCCTGAGCTCTGTGTAACCCTCCCCAGTCCTGGCACTGCCCTGAGCTCTCTGTGTGACCCTCCCCCAGCCCTGGCACTGCCCTGAGCTCTGTGTAACCCTCCCCAGCCCTGGTACTGCCCTGAGCTCTGTGTAACCCTCCCCAGCCCTGGCACTGCCCTGAGCTCTGTGTAACCCTCCCCCAGCCCTGGCACTGCCCTGAGATCTGTGTGAACCTCGCCCAGCCCTGGCACTGCCCTGAGCTCTGTGTAACCCTCCCCAGCCCTGGCACTGCCCTGAGCTCTGTGTGACCCTCCCCAGCCCTGGCACTGCCCTGAGCTCTGTGTGACCCTCCCCAGCCCTGGCACTGCCCTGAGCTCTGTGTAACCCTCCCCAGCCATGGCACTGCCCTGAGCTCTGTGTAACCCTCCCCAGCCCTGGCACTGCCCTGAGCTCTGTGTAACCCTCCCCCAGCCCTGGCACTGCCCTGAGCTCTGTGTAACCCTCCCCCAGCCCTGGCACTGCCCTGAGCTCTGTGTAACCCACCCCAGCCCTGGCACTGCCCTGAGCTCTGTGTAACCCTCCCAAGCCCTGGCACTGCCCTGAGCTCTCTGTAACCCTCCCCCAGCCCTGGCACTGCCTTGAGCTCTGTGTAACCCTCCCCAGCCCTGGCACTGCCCTGAGCTCTCTGTGTAACCCTCCCCCAGCCCTGGCACTGCCCTGAGCTCTCTGTGTGACCCTCCCCCAGCCCTGGTACTGCCCTGAGCTCTGTGTAACCCTTCCCCAGCCCTGGCACTGCCCCGAGCTCTGTGTAACCCTCCCCAGCCTTGGCACTGCCCTGAGCTCTGTGTAACCCTCCCCAGCCCTGGCACTGCCCTGAGCTCTCTGTGTAACCCTCCCCAGCCCTGGCACTGCCCTGAGCCCTGTGTAACCCTCCCCCAGCCCTGGCACTGCCCTGAGCTCTGTGTGTAACCCTCCCCAGCCCTGGCACTGCCCTGAGCTCTGTGTAACCCTCCCCAGCCCTGGTACTGCCCTGAGCTCTCTGTGTAACCCTCCCCCAGCCCTGGTACTGCCCTGAGCTCTGTGTAACCCTCCCCAGCCCTGGCACTGCCCTGAGCTCTGTGTAACCCTCCCCCAGCCCTGGCACTGCCCTGAGCTCTGTGTGACCCTCCCCAGCCCTGGTACTGCCCTGAGATCTGTGTGTAACCCTCCCCAGCCCTGGCACTGCCCTGGGCTCTCTGTGTGACCCTCCCCCAGCCCTGGCACTGCCCTGAGCTCTGTGTGACCCTCAACAGACCTGGCACTGCCCTGAGCTCTGTGTAACCCTCCCCAGCCCTGGCACTGCCCTGAGCCCTGTGTAACCCTCCCCAGCCCTGGCACTGTCCTGAGCTCTGTGTAACCCTCCCCAGCCCGGGCACTGCCCTGAGCTCTGTGTAACCCTCCCCAGCCCTGGCACTGCCCTGAGCTCTGTGTAACCCTCCCCAGCCCTGGCACTGCCCTGAGCTCTGTGTAACCCTCCCCAGCCCTGGCACTGCCCTGAGCTCTGTGTAACCCTCCCCAGCCCTGGCACTGCCCTGAGCTCTGTGTAACCCTCCCCCAGCCCTGGCACTGCCCTGAGCTCTGTGTAACCCTCCCCCAGCCCTGGCACTGCCCTGAGCTCTGTGTAACCCACCCCAGCCCTGGCACTGCCCTGAGCTCTGTGTAACCCTCCCCAGCCCTGGCACTGCCCTGAGCTCTCTGTAACCCTCCCCCAGCCCTGGCACTGCCCTGAGCTCTGTGTAACCCTCCCCAGCCCTGGCACTGCCCTGAGCTCTCTGTGTAACCCTCCCCCAGCCCTGGCACTGCCCTGAGCTCTCTGTGTGACCCTCCCCCAGCCCTGGCACTGCCCTGAGCTCTGTGTAACCCTCCCCAGCCCTGGCACTGCCCTGAGCTCTGTGTAACCCTCCCCCAGCCCTGGCACTGCCCTGAGCTCTGTGTAACCCTCCCCCAGCCCTGGCACTGCCCTGAGCTCTGTGTAACCCTCCCCCAGCCCTGGCACTGCCCTGAACTCTGTGTAACCTCCCCCAGCCCTGGCACTGCCCTGAGCTCTGTGTAACCCACCCCAGCCCTGGCACTGCCCTGAGCTCTGTGTAACCCTCCCCAGCCCTGGCACTGCCCTGAGCTCTCTGTGTAACCCTCCCCCAGCCCTGGCACTGCCCTGAGCTCTCTGTGTGACCCTCCCCCAGCCCTGACACTGCCCTGAGCTCTGTGTAACCCTCCCCAGCCCTGGCACTGCCCTGAGCTCTGTGTAACCCTCCCCCAGCCCTGGCACTGCCCTGAGCTCTGTGTAACCCTCCCCAGTCCTGGCACTGCCCTGAGCTCTCTGTGTGACCCTCCCCCAGCCCTGGCACTGCCCTGAGCTCTGTGTAACCCTCCCCAGCCCTGGCACTGCCCTGAGCTCTGTGTGACCCTCCCCAGCCCTGGCACTGCCCTGAGCTCTGTGTGACCCTCCCCAGCCCTGGCACTGCCCTGAGCTCTGTGTAACCCTCCCCAGCCATGGCACTGCCCTGAGCTCTGTGTAACCCTCCCCAGCCCTGGCACTGCCCTGAGCTCTCTGTAACCCTCCCCCAGCCCTGGCACTGCCCTGAGCTCTGTGTAACCCTCCCCCAGCCCTGGCACTGCCCTGAGCTCTGTGTAACCCACCCCAGCCCTGGCACTGCCCTGAGCTCTGTGTAACCCTCCCAAGCCCTGGCACTGCCCTGAGCTCTCTGTAACCCTCCCCCAGCCCTGGCACTGCCTTGAGCTCTGTGTAACCCTCCCCAGCCCTGGCACTGCCCTGAGCTCTCTGTGTAACCCTCCCCCAGCCCTGGCACTGCCCTGAGCTCTCTGTGTGACACTCCCCCAGCCCTGGTACTGCCCTGAGCTCTGTGTAACCCTCCCCCAGCCCTGGCACTGCCCCGAGCTCTGTGTAACCCTCCCCAGCCTTGGCACTGCCCTGAGCTCTGTGTAACCCTCCCCAGCCCTGGCACTGCCCTGAGCTCTCTGTGTAACCCTCCCCAGCCCTGGCACTGCCCTGAGCTCTGTGTAACCCTCCCCAGCCCTGGTACTGCCCTGAGCTCTGTGTAACCCTCCCCCAGCCCTGGCACTGCCCTGAGCTCTGTGTAACCCTCTCCCAGCCCTGGCACTGCCCTGAGCCCTGTGTAACCCTCCCCCAGCCCTGGCACTGCCCTGAGCTCTGTGTGTAACCCTCCCCAGCCCTGGCACTGCCCTGAGCCCTGTGTAACCCTCCCCCAGCCCTGGCACTGCCCTGAGCTCTGTGTGTAACCCTCCCCAGCCCTGGCACTGCCCTGAGCTCTGTGTAACCATCCCCAGCCCTGGTACTGCCCTGAGCTCTCTGTGTAACCCTCCCCCAGCCCTGGTACTGCCCTGAGCTCTGTGTAACCCTCCCCAGCCCTGGCACTGCCCTGAGCTCTGTGTAACCCTCCCCCAGCCCTGGCACTGCCCTGAGCTCTGTGTGACCCTCCCCAGCCCTGGTACTGCCCTGAGATCTGTGTGTAACCCTCCCCAGCCCTGGCACTGCCCTGGGCTCTCTGTGTGACCCTCCCCCAGCCCTGGCACTGCCCTGAGCTCTGTGTAACCCTCCCCCAGCCCTGGCACTGCCCTGAGCTCTGTGTAACCCTCCCCCAGCCCTGGTACTGCCCTGAGCTCTGTGTAACCCTCCCCAGCCCTGGTACTGCCCTGAGCTCTGTGTAACCCTCCCCAGCCCTGGCACTGCCCTGAGCTCTGTGTAACCCTCCCCCAGCCCTGGCACTGCCCTGAGCTCTGTGTAACCCTCCCCCAGCCCTGGTACTGCCCTGAGCTCTGTGTAACCTTTCCCAGCCCTGGCACTGCCCTGAGCTCTGTGTAACCCTCCCCCAGCCCTGGCAATGCCCTGAGCTCTGTGTGACCCTCCCCAGCCCTGGTACTGCCCTGAGCTCTGTGTGTAACCCTCCATAGCCCTGGTACTGCCCTGAGCTCTGTGTAACCCTCACCCAGCCCTGGCACTGCCCTGAGCTCTGTGTGACCCTCCCCCAGCCCTGGCACTGCCCTGAGCTCTGTGTAACCCTCCCCAGCCCTGGTACTGCCCTGAGCTCTGTGTAACCCTCCCCAGCCCTGGCACTGCCCTGAGCTCTGTGTAACCCTCCCCCAGCCCTGGTACTGCCCCGAGCGCTGTGTAACCCTCCCCCAGCCCTGGCAATGCCCTGAGCTCTGTGTGACCCTCCCCAGCCCTGGTACTGCCCTGAGCTCTGTGTGTAACCCTCCCCAGGCCTGGTACTGCCCTGAGCTCTGTGTAACCCTCCCCCAGCCCTGGCACTGCCCCGAGCTCTGTGTAACCCTCCCCAGCCCTGGCACTGCCCTGAGCTCTGTGTAACCCTCCCCAGCCCTGGCACTGCCCTGAGCTCTCTGTGTAACCCTCCCCAGCCCTGGCACTGCCCTGAGCTCTGTGTAACCCTCCCCAGCCCTGGTACTGCCCTGAGCTCTGTGTAACCCTCCCCCAGCCCTGGCACTGCCCTGAGCTCTGTGTGTAACCCTCCCCAGCCCTGGCACTGCCCTGAGCTCTGTGTAACCCTCCCCAGCCCTGGTACTGCCCTGAGCTCTCTGTGTAACCCTCCCCCAGCCCTGGTACTGCCCTGAGCTCTGTGTAACCCTCCCCAGCCCTGGCACTGCCCTGAGCTCTGTGTAACCCTCCCCCAGCCCTGGCACTGCCCTGAGCTCTGTGTAACCCTCCCCCAGCCCTGGCACTGCCCTGAGCTCTGTGTGACCCTCCCCAGCCCTGGTGCTGCCCTGAGATCTGTGTGAAACCCTCCCCAGCCCTGGCACTGCCCTGGGCTCTCTGTGTGACCCTCCCCCAGCCCTGGCACTGCCCTGAGCTCTGTGTAACCCTCCCCCAGCCCTGGCACTGCCCTGAGCTCTGTGTAACCCTCCCCAGCCCTGGTACTGCCCTGAGCTCTGTGTAACCTCCCCAGGCCTGGCACTGCCCTGAGCTCTGTGTAACCCTCCCCAGCCCTGGTACTGCCCTGAGCTCTGTGTAACCCTCCCCCAGCCCTGGTACTGCCCTGAGCTCTGTGTAACCCTCCCAAGCCCTGGTACTGCCCTGAGCTCTGTGTAACCCTCCCCAGCCCTGGCACTGACCTGAGCTCTGTGTAACCCTCCCCCAGCCCTGGCACTGCCCTGAGCTCTGTGTAATCCTCCCCAGCCCTGGTACTGCCCTGAGCTCTGTGTAACCCTCCCCCAGCCCTGGCACTGCCCTGAGCTCTGTGTGACCCTCCCCCAGCCCTGGCACTGCCCTGAGCTCTGTGTAACCCTCCCCAGCCCTGGTACTGCCCTGAGCTCTGTGTAACCCTCCCCAGCCCTGGCACTGCCCTGAGCTCTGTGTAACCCTCCCCCAGCCCTGGTACTGCCCTGAGCTCTCTGTGTAACCCTCCCCCAGCCCTGGTACTGCCCCGAGCGCTGTGTAACCCTCCCCAGCCCTGGCACTGCCCTGAGCTCTGTGTAACCCTCCCCAGCCCTGGTACTGCCCTGAGCTCTGTGTGACCCTCCCCCAGCCCTGGCACTGCCCTGAGCTCTGTGTGACCCTCAACAGACCTGGCACTGCCCTGAGCTCTGTGTAACCCTCCCCAGCCCTGGCACTGCCCTGAGCCCTGTGTAACCCTCCCCAGCCCTGGCACTGTCCTGAGCTCTGTGTAACCCTCCCCAGCCCGGGCACTGCCCTGAGCTCTGTGTAACCCTCCCCAGCCCTGGCACTGCCCTGAGCTCTGTGTAACCCTCCCCAGCCCTGGCACTGCCCTGAGCTCTGTGTAACCCTCCCCAGCCCTGGCACTGCCCTGAGCTCTGTGTAACCCTCCCCAGCCCTGGCAATGCCCTGAGCTCTGTGTAACCCTCCCCCAGCCCTGGCACTGCCCTGAGCTCTGTGTAACCCTCCCCCAGCCCTGGCACTGCCCTGAGCTCTGTGTAACCCACCCCAGCCCTGGCACTGCCCTGAGCTCTGTGTAACCCTCCCCAGCCCTGGCACTGCCCTGAGCTCTCTGTAACCCTCCCCCAGCCCTGGCACTGCCCTGAGCTCTGTGTAACCCTCCCCAGCCCTGGCACTGCCCTGAGCTCTCTGTGTAACCCTCCCCCAGCCCTGTCACTGCCCTGAGCTCTCTGTGTGACCCTCCCCCAGCCCTGGCACTGCCCTGAGCTCTGTGTAACCCTCCCCAGCCCTGGCACTGCCCTGAGCTCTGTGTAACCCTCCCCCAGCCCTGGCACTGCCCTGAGCTCTGTGTAACCCTCCCCCAGCCCTGGCACTGCCCTGAGCTCTGTGTAACCCTCCCCCAGCCCTGGCACTGCCCTGAACTCTGTGTAACCCTCCCCCAGCCCTGGCACTGCCCTGAGCTCTGTGTAACCCACCCCAGCCCTGGCACTGCCCTGAGCTCTGTGTAACCCTCCCCAGCCCTGGCACTGCCCTGAGCTCTCTGTGTAACCCTCCCCCAGCCCTGGCACTGCCCTGAGCTCTCTGTGTGACCCTCCCCCAGCCCTGGCACTGCCCTGAGCTCTATGTAACCCTCCCCAGCCCTGGCACTGCCCTGAGCTCTGTGTAACCCTCCCCCAGCCCTGGCACTGCCCTGAGCTCTGTGTAACCCTCCCCAGTCCTGGCACTGCCCTGAGCTCTCTGTGTGACCCTCCCCCAGCCCTGGCACTGCCCTGAGCTCTGTGTAACCCTCCCCAGCCCTGGTACTGCCCTGAGCTCTGTGTAACCCTCCCCAGCCCTGGCACTGCCCTGAGCTCTGTGTAACCCTCCCCCAGCCCTGGCACTGCCCTGAGATCTGTGTGAACCTTGCCCAGCCCTGGCACTGCCCTGAGCTCTGTGTAACCCTCCCCAGCCCTGGCACTGCCCTGAGCTCTGTGTGACCCTCCCCAGCCCTGGCACTGCCCTGAGCTCTGTGTGACCCTCCCCAGCCCTGGCACTGCCCTGAGCTCTGTGTAACCCTCCCCAGCCATGGCACTGCCCTGAGCTCTGTGTAACCCTCCCCAGCCCTGGCACTGCCCTGAGCTCTGTGTAACCCTCCCCCAGCCCTGGCACTGCCCTGAGCTCTGTGTAACCCTCCCCCCGCCCTGGCACTGCCCTGAGCTCTGTGTAACCCACCCCAGCCCTGGCACTGCCCTGAGCTCTGTGTAACCCTCCCAAGCCCTGGCACTGCCCTGAGCTCTCTGTAACCCTCCCCCAGCCCTGGCACTGCCTTGAGCTCTGTGTAACCCTCCCCAGCCCTGGCACTGCCCTGAGCTCTCTGTGTAACCCTCCCCCAGCCCTGGCACTGCCCTGAGCTCTCTGTGTGACCCTCCCCCAGCCCTGGTACTGCCCTGAGCTCTGTGTAACCCTCCCCCAGCCCTGGCACTGCCCCGAGCTCTGTGTAACCCTCCCCAGCCCTGGCACTGCCCTGAGCTCTGTGTAACCCTCCCCAGCCCTGGCACTGCCCTGAGCTCTCTGTGTAACCCTCCCCAGCCCTGGCACTGCCCTGAGCTCTGTGTAACCCTCCCCAGCCCTGGTACTGCCCTGAGCTCTGTGTAACCCTCCCCCAGCCCTGGCACTGCCCTGAGCTCTGTGTAACCCTCTCCCAGCCCTGGTACTGCCCTGAGCTCTGTGTAACCCTCCCCAGCCCTGGCACTGCCCTGAGCTCTCTGTGTAACCCTCCCCAGCCCTGGCACTGCCCTGAGCCCTGTGTAACCCTCCCCCAGCCCTGGCACTGCCCTGAGCTCTGTGTGTAACCCTCCCCAGCCCTGGCACTGCCCTGAGCTCTGTGTAACCCTCCCCAGCCCTGGTACTGCCCTGAGCTCTCTGTGTAACCCTCCCCCAGCCCTGGTACTGCCCTGAGCTCTGTGTAACCCTCCCCAGCCCTGGCACTGCCCTGAGCTCTGTGTAACCCTCCCCCAGCCCTGGCACTGCCCTGAGCTCTGTGTGACCCTCCCCAGCCCTGGTACTGCCCTGAGATCTGTGTGTAACCCTCCCCAGCCCTGGCACTGCCCTGGGCTCTCTGTGTGACCCTCCCCCAGCCCTGGCACTGCCCTGAGCTCTGTGTAACCCTCCCCCAGCCCTGGCACTGCCCTGAGCTCTGTGTAACCCTCCCCCAGCCCTGGTACTGCCCTGAGCTCTGTGTAACCCTCCCCAGCCCTGGTACTGCCCTGAGCTCTGTGTAACCCTCCCCAGCCCTGGCACTGCCCTGAGCTCTGTGTAACCCTCCCCCAGCCCTGGCACTGCCCTGAGCTCTGTGTAACCCTCCCCCAGCCCTGGTACTGCCCTGAGCTCTGTGTAACCCTCCCCAGCCCTGGCACTGCCCTGAGCTCTGTGTAACCCTCCCCCAGCCCTGGCAATGCCCTGAGCTCTGTGTGACCCTCCCCAGCCCTGGTACTGCCCTGAGCTCTGTGTGTAACCCTCCATAGCCCTGGTACTGCCCTGAGCTCTGTGTAACCCTCCCCCAGCCCTGGCACTGCCCTGAGCTCTGTGTGACCCTCCCCCAGCCCTGGCACTGCCCTGAGCTCTGTGTAACCCTCCCCAGCCCTGGTACTGCCCTGAGCTCTGTGTAACCCTCCCCAGCCCTGGCACTGCCCTGAGCTCTGTGTAACCCTCCCCCAGCCCTGGTACTGCCCCGAGCGCTGTGTAACCCTCCCCAGCCCTGGCACTGCCCTGAGCTCTGTGTGACCCTCCCCAGCCCTGGTACTGCCCTGAGCTCTGTGTGACCCTCCCCCAGCCCTGGCACTGCCCTGAGCTCTGTGTAATCCTCCACAGCCCTGGTACTGCCCTGAGCTCTGTGTGACCCTCCCCCAGCCCTGGCACTGCCCTGAGCTCTGTGTGACCCTCCCCAGCCCTGGCACTGCCCTGAGCTCTGTGTAACCCTCCCCAGCCCGGGCACTGCCCTGAGCTCTGTGTAACCCTCCCCAGCCCTGGCACTGCCCTGAGCTCTGTGTAACCCTCCCCCAGCCCTGGCACTGCCCTGAGATCTGTGTAACCCTCCCCCAGCCCTGGCACTGCCCTGAGCTCTGTGTAACCCTCCCCCAGCCCTGGCACTGCCCTGAGCTCTGCGTAACCCTCCCCAGCCCTGGCACTGCCCTGAGCTCTGTGTGACCCTCCCCAGCCCTGGCACTGCCCTGAGCTCTGTGTGACCCTCCCCAGCCCTGGCACTGCCCTGAGCTCTGTGTAACCCTCCCCAGCCATGGCACTGCCCTGAGCTCTGTGTAACCCTCCCCAGCCCTGGCACTGCCCTGAGCTCTGTGTAACCCTCCCCAGCCCTGGCACTGCCCTGAGCTCTGTGTAACCCTCCCCCAGCCCTGGCACTGCCCTGAGCTCTGTGTAACCCTCCCCAGCCCTGGCACTGCCCTGAGCTCTCTGTAACCCTCCCCCAGCCCTGGCACTGCCCTGAGCTCTGTGTAACCCGCCCCAGCCCTGGCACTGCCCTGAGCTCTCTGTGTAACCCTCCCCCAGCCCTGGCACTGCCCTGAGCTCTCTGTGTGACCCTCCCCCAGCCCTGGCACTGCCCTGAGCTCTGTGTAACCCTCCCCAGCCCTGGCACTGCCCTGAGCTCTGTGTAACCCTCCCCCAGCCCTGGCACTGCCCTGAGCTCTGTTTAACCCTCCCCCAGCCCTGGCACTGCCCTGAGCTCTGTGTAACCCTCCCCCAGCCCTGGCACTGCCCTGAGCTCTGTGTAACCCTCCCCCAGCCCTGGCACTGCCCTGAGCTCTGTGTAACCCACCCCAGCCCTGGCACTGCCCTGAGCTCTGTGTAACCCTCCCCAGCCCTGGCACTGCCCTGAGCTCTCTGTGTAACCCTCCCCCAGCCCTGGCACTGCCCTGAGCTCTCTGTGTGACCCTCCCCCAGCCCTGGCACTGCCCTGAGCTCTGTGTAACCCTCCCCAGCCCTGGCACTGCCCTGAGCTCTGTGTAACCCTCCCCCAGCCCTGGCACTGCCCTGAGCTCTGTGTAACCCTCCCCAGTCCTGGCACTGCCCTGAGCTCTCTGTGTGACCCTCCGCCAGCCCTGGCACTGCCCTGAGCTCTGTGTAACCCTCCCCAGCCCTGGTACTGCCCTGAGCTCTGTGTAACCCTCCCCAGCCCTGGCACTGCCCTGAGCTCTGTGTAACCCTCCCCCAGCCCTGGCACTGCCCTGAGCTCTGTGTGAACCTCGCCCAGCCCTGGCACTGCCCTGAGCTCTGTGTAACCCTCCCCAGCCCTGGCACTGCCCTGAGCTCTGTGTGACCCTCCCCAGCCCTGGCACTGCCCTGAGCTCTGTGTGACCCTCCCCAGCCCTGGCACTGCCCTGAGCTCTGTGTAACCCTCCCCAGCCATGGCACTACCCTGAGCTCTGTGTAACCCTCCCCAGCCCTGGCACTGCCCTGAGCTCTGTGTAACCCTCCCCCAGCCCTGGCACTGCCCTGAGCTCTGTGTAACCCTCCCCCAGTCCTGGCACTGCCCTGAGCTCTGTGTAACCCACCCCAGCCCTGGCACTGCCCTGAGCTCTGTGTAACCCTCCCCAGCCCTGGCACTGCCCTGAGCTCTCTGGAACCCTCCCCCAGCCCTGGCACTGCCCTGAGCTCTGTGTAACCCTCCCCAGCCCTGGCACTGCCCTGAGCTCTCTGTGTAACCCTCCCCCAGCCCTGGCACTGCCCTGAGCTCTCTGTGTGACCCTCCCCCAGCCCTGGCACTGCCCTGAGCTCTGTGTAACCCTCCCCAGCCCTGGCACTGCCCTGAGCTCTGTGTAACCCTCCCCCAGCCCTGGCACTGCCCTGAGATCTGTGTAACCCTCCCCAGCCCTGGCACTGCCCTGAGCTCTGTGTAACCCTCCCCCAGCCCTGGCACTGCCCTGAGCTCTGTGTAACCCTCCCCCAGCCCTGGCACTGCCCTGAGCTCTGTGTAACCCACCCCAGCCCTGGCACTGCCCTGAGCTCTGTGAAACCCTCCCCAGCCCTGGCACTGCCCTGAGCTCTCTGTGTAACCCTCCCCCAGCCCTGGCACTGCCCTGAGCTCTCTGTGTGACCCTCCCCCAGCCCTGGCACTGCCCTGAGCTCTGTGTAACCCTCCCCAGCCCTGGCACTGCCCTGAGCTCTGTGTAACCCTCCCCCAGCCCTGGCACTGCCCTGAGCTCTGTGTAACCCTCCCAGTCCTGGCACTGCCCTGAGCTCTCTGTGTGACCCTCCCCCAGCCCTGGCACTGCCCTGAGCTCTGTGTAACCCTCCCCAGCCCTGGTACTGCCCTGAGCTCTGTGTAACCCTCCCCAGCCCTGGCACTGCCCTGAGCTCTGTGTAACCCTCCCCCAGCCCTGGCACTGCCCTGAGCTCTGTGTGAACCTCGCCCAGCCCTGGCACTGCCCTGAGCTCTGTGTAACCCTCCCCAGCCCTGGCACTGCCCTGAGCTCTGTGTGACCCTCCCCAGCCCTGGCACTGCCCTGAGCTCTGTGTGACCCTCCCCAGCCCTGGCACTGCCCTGAGCTCTGTGTAACCCTCCCCAGCCATGGCACTGCCCTGAGCTCTGTGTAACCCTCCCCAGCCCTGGCACTGCCCTGAGCTCTGTGTAACCCTCCCCCAGCCCTCGCACTGCCCTGAGCTCTGTGTAACCCTCCCCCAGCCCTGGCACTGCCCTGAGCTCTGTGTAACCCTCCCCAGCCCTGGCACTGCCCTGAGCTCTCTGTAACCCTCCCCCAGCCCTGGCACTGCCCTGAGCTCTGTGTAACCCGCCCCAGCCCTGGCACTGCCCTGAGCTCTCTGTGTAACCCTCCCCCAGCCCTGGCACTGCCCTGAGCTCTCTGTGTGACCCTCCCCCAGCCCTGGCACTGCCCTGAGCTCTGTGTAACCCTCCCCAGCCCTGGCACTGCCCTGAGCTCTGTGTAACCCTCCCCCAGCCCTGGCACTGCCCTGAGCTCTGTTTAACCCTCCCCCAGCCCTGGCACTGCCCTGAGCTCTGTGTAACCCTCTCCCAGCCCTGGCACTGCCCTGAGCTCTGTGTAACCCTCCCCCAGCCCTGGCACTGCCCTGAGCTCTGTGTAACCCACCCCAGCCCTGGCACTGCCCTGAGCTCTGTGTAACCCTCCCCAGCCCTGGCACTGCCCTGAGCTCTCTGTGTAACCCTCCCCCAGCCCTGGCACTGCCCTGAGCTCTCTGTGTGACCCTCCCCCAGCCCTGGCACTGCCCTGAGCTCTGTGTAACCCTCCCCAGCCCTGGCACTGCCCTGAGCTCTGTGTAACCCTCCCCCAGCCCTGGCACTGCCCTGAGCTCTGTGTAACCCTCCCCAGTCCTGGCACTGCCCTGAGCTCTCTGTGTGACCCTCCGCCAGCCCTGGCACTGCCCTGAGCTCTGTGTAACCCTCCCCAGCCCTGGTACTGCCCTGAGCTCTGTGTAACCCTCCCCAGCCCTGGCACTGCCCTGAGCTCTGTGTAACCCTCCCCCAGCCCTGGCACTGCCCTGAGCTCTGTGTGAACCTCGCCCAGCCCTGGCACTGCCCTGAGCTCTGTGTAACCCTCCCCAGCCCTGGCACTGCCCTGAGCTCTGTGTGACCCTCCCCAGCCCTGGCACTGCCCTGAGCTCTGTGTGACCCTCCCCACCCCTGGCACTGCCCTGAGCTCTGTGTAACCCTCCCCAGCCATGGCACTGCCCTGAGCTCTGTGTAACCCTCCCCAGCCCTGGCACTGCCCTGAGCTCTGTGTAACCCTCCCCCAGCCCTGGCGCTGCCCTGAGCTCTGTGTAACCCTCCCCCAGTCCTGGCACTGCCCTGAGCTCTGTGTAACCCACCCCAGCCCTGGCACTGCCCTGAGCTCTGTGTAACCCTCCCCAGCCCTGGCACTGCCCTGAGCTCTCTGGAACCCTCCCCCAGCCCTGGCACTGCCCTGAGCTCTGTGTAACCCTCCCCAGCCCTGGCACTGCCCTGAGCTCTCTGTGTAACCCTCCCCCAGCCCTGGCACTGCCCTGAGCTCTCTGTGTGACCCTCCCCCAGCCCTGGCACTGCCCTGAGCTCTGTGTAACCCTCCCCAGCCCTGGCACTGCCCTGAGCTCTGTGTAACCCTCCCCCAGCCCTGGCACTGCCCTGAGATCTGTGTAACCCTCCCCCAGCCCTGGCACTGCCCTGAGCTCTGTGTAACCCTCCCCCAGCCCTGGCACTGCCCTGAGCTCTGTGTAACCCTCCCCCAGCCCTGGCACTGCCCTGAGCTCTGTGTAACCCACCCCAGCCCTGGCACTGCCCTGAGCTCTGTGTAACCCTCCCCAGCCCTGGCACTGCCCTGAGCTCTCTGTGTAACCCTCCCCCAGCCCTGGCACTGCCCTGAGCTCTCTGTGTGACCCTCCCCCAGCCCTGGCACTGCCCTGAGCTCTGTGTAACCCTCCCCAGCCCTGGCACTGCCCTGAGCTCTGTGTAACCCTCCCCCAGCCCTGGCACTGCCCTGAGCTCTGTGTAACCCTCCCAGTCCTGGCACTGCCCTGAGCTCTCTGTGTGACCCTCCCCCAGCCCTGGCACTGCCCTGAGCTCTGTGTAACCCTCCCCAGCCCTGGTACTGCCCTGAGCTCTGTGTAACCCTCCCCAGCCCTGGCACTGCCCTGAGCTCTGTGTAACCCTCCCCCAGCCCTGGCACTGCCCTGAGCTCTGTGTGAACCTCGCTCAGCCCTGGCACTGCCCTGAGCTCTGTGTAACCCTCCCCAGCCCTGGTACTGCCCTGAGCTCTGTGTAACCCTCCCCAGCCCTGGCACTGCCCTGAGCTCTGTGTAACCCTCCCCAGCCCTGGCCCTGCCCTGAGCTCTGTGTAACCCTCCCCCAGCCCTGGCACTGCCCTGAGCTCTGTGTAACCCTCCCCAGCCCTGGCACTGCCCTGAGCTCTGTGTAACCCTCCCCCAGCCCTGGTACTGCCCTGAGCTCTGTGTAACCCTCCCCCAGCCCTGGCACTGCCCTGAGCTCTCTGTGTAACCCTCCCCCAGCCCTGGCACTGCCCTGAGGTCTCTGTGTAACCCTTCCCAGTCCTGGCACTGCCCTGAGCTCTGTGTAACCCTCCCCCAGCCCTGGCACTGCCCTGAGCTCTCTGTGTAACCCTCCCCCAGCCCTGGCACTGCCCTGAGCTCTCTGTGTAACCCTCCCCCAGCCCTGGCACTGCCCTGAGGTCTCTGTGTAACCCTCCCCAGTCCTGGCACTGCCCTGAGCTCTGTGTAACCCTCCCCAGCCCTGGTACTGCCCTGAGCTCTGTGTTACCCTCCCCAGCCCTGGCACTGTCCTGAGCTCTCTGTAACCCTCCCCAGCCCTGGCACTGCCCTGAGCTCTCTGTGTGACCCTCCCCCAGCCCTGGCACTGCCCTGAGCTCTCTGTAACCCTCCCCAGCCCTGGCACTGCCCTGAGCTCTGTGTAACCCTCCCCCAGCCCTGGCACTGCCCTGAGCTCTCTGTGTAACCCTCCCCAGCCCTGGCACTGCCCTGAGCTCTGTGTAACCCTCCCCAGCCCTGGCACTGCCCTGAGCTCTGTGTAACCCTCCCCAGCCCTGGCACTGCCCTGAGCTCTGTGTAACCCTCCCCAGCCCTGGCACTGCCCTGAGCTCTGTGTAACCCTCCCCCAGCCCTGGCACTGCCCTGAGCTCTGTATAACCCTCCCCAGCCCTGGCACTGCCCTGAGCTCTGTGTAACCCTCCCCCAGCCCTGGTACTGCCCTGAGCTCTGTGTAACCCTCCCCCAGCCCTGGCACTGCCCTGAGCTCTCTGTGTAACCCTCCCCCAGCCCTGGCACTGCCCTGAGGTCTCTGTGTAACCCTCCCCAGTCCTGGCACTGCCCTGAGCTCTGTGTAACCCTCCCCCAGCCCTGGCACTGCCCTGAGCTCTCTGTGTAACCCTCCCCCAGCCCTGGCACTGCCCTGAGCTCTCTGTGTAACCCTCCCCCAGCCCTGGCACTGCCCTGAGGTCTCTGTGTAACCCTCCCCAGTCCTGGCACTGCCCTGAGCTCTGTGTAACCCTCCCCAGCCCGGGTACTGCCCTGAGCTCTGTGTTACCCTCCCCAGCCCTGGCACTGTCCTGAGCTCTCTGTAACCCTCCCCAGCCCTGGCACTGCCCTGAGCTCTCTGTGTGACCCTCCCCCAGCCCTGGCACTGCCCTGAGCTCTCTGTAACCCTCCCCAGCCCTGGCACTGCCCTGAGCTCTGTGTAACCCTCCCCCAGCCCTGGCACTGCCCTGAGCTCTCTGTGTAACCCTCCCCAGCCCTGGCACTGCCCTGAGCTCTGTGTAACCCTCCCCAGCCCTGGCACTGCCCTGAGCTCTGTGTAACCCTCCCCAGCCCTGGCACTGCCCTGAGCTCTGTGTAACCCTCCCCAGCCCTGGCACTGCCCTGAGCTCTGTGTAACCCTCCCCAGCCCTGGTACTGCCCTGAGCTCTGTGTAACCCTCCCCCAGCCCTGGCACTGCCCTGAGCTCTCTGTGTAACCCTCCCCAGCCCTGGTACTGCCCTGAGCTCTGTGTAACCCTCCCCAGCCCTGGTACTGCCCTGAGCTCTGTGTAACCCTCCCCAGCCCTGGCACTGCCCTGAGCTCTGTGTAACCCTCCCCAGCCCTGGTACTGCCCTGAGCTCTGTGTAACCCTCCCCCAGCCCTGGCACTGCCCTGAGCTCTCTGTGTAACCCTCCCCAGCCCTGGCACTGCCCTGAGCTCTGTGTGACCCTCCCCCAGCCCTGGCACTGCCCAGAGCTCTGTGTGACCCTCCCCAAGCCCTGGCACTGCCCTGAGCTCTGTGTAACCCTCCCTAGCCCTGGCACTGCCCTGAGCTCTGTGTGACCCTCCCCAAGCCCTGGCACTGCCCTGAGCTCTGTGTAACCCTCCCCCAGCCCTGGCACTGCCCTGAGCTCTGTGTGACCCTCCCCCAGTCCTGGCACTGCCCTGAGCTCTCTGTGTAACCCTCCCCCAGCCCTGGTACTGCCCTGAGCTCTGTGTAACCCTCCCCAGCCCTGGCACTGCCCTGAGCTCTGTGTAACCCTCCCCAGCCCTGGTACTGCTCTGAGCTCTGTGTAACCCTCCCCCAGCCCTGGTACTGCTCTGAGCTCTGTGTAACCCTCCCCAGCCCTGGCACTGCCCTGAGCTCTGTGTAACCCTCCCTAGCCCTGGTACTGCCCTGAGCTCTGTGTGACCCTCCCCCAGCCCTGGTACTGCTCTGAGCTCTGTGTAACCCTCCCCAGCCCTGGCACTGCCCTGAGCTCTGTGTAACCCTCCCCCAGCCCTGGTACTGCCCTGAGCTCTGTGTAACCCTCCCCAGCCCTGGTACTGCCCTGAGCTCTGTGTAACCCTCCCCAGCCCTGGCACTGCCCTGAGCTCTGTGTAACCCTCCCCAGCCCTGGCACTGCCCTGAGCTCTGTGTAACCCTCCCCAGCCCTGGCACTGCCCTGAGCTCTCTGTGTAACCCTCCCCCAGCCCTGGCACTGCCCTGAGCTCTGTGTAACCCTCCCCAGCCCTGGCACTGCCCTGAGCTCTGTGTAACCCTCCCCAGCCCTGGCACTGCCCTGAGCTCTCTGTGTAACCCTCCCCCAGCCCTGGCACTGCCCTGAGCTCTCTGTAACCCTCCCCCAGCCCTGGCACTGCCCTGAGCTCTGTGTAACCCTCCCCCAGCCCTGGCACTGCCCTGAGCTCTGTGTAACCCTCCACCAGCCCTGGCACTGCCCTGAGCTCTGTGTGACCATCCCCCAGCCCTGGCACTGCCCTGAGGTCTGTGTAACCCTCCCCAGCCCTGGCACTGCCCTGAGCTCTGTGTAACCCTCCCCCAGCCCTGGCACTGCCCTGAGCTCTGTGTAACCCTCCCCCAGCCCTGGCACTGCCCTGAGCTCTGTGTGACCCTCCCCCAGCCCTGGCACTGCCCTGAGCTCTCTGTGTGACCCTCCCCCAGCCCTGGCACTGCCCTGAGCTCTGTGTAACCCTCCCCCAGCCCTGGCACTGCCCTGAGCTCTGTGTAACCCTCCCCAGCCCTGGCACTGCCCTGAGCTCTGTGTGACCCTCCCCCAGCCCTGGCACTGCCCTGAGGTCTGTGTAACCCTCCCACAGCCCTGGCACTGCCCTGAGCTCTGTGTGACCCTCCCCCAGCCCTGGCACTGCCCTGAGGTCTGTGTAACCCTCCCCCAGCCCTTGCACTGCCCTGAGCTCTGTGTAACCCTCCCCAGCCCTGGCACTGCCCTGAGCTCTGTGTAACCCTCCCCAGCCCTGGCACTGCCCTGAGCTCTGTGTAACCCTCCCCAGCCCTGGCACTGCCCTGAGGTCTGTGTAACCCTCCCCAGCCCTGGCACTGCCCTGAGCTCTGTGTAACCCTCCCCAGCCCTGGCACTGCCCTGAGGTCTGTGTAACCCTCCCCACCCCTGGCACTGCCCTGAGCTCTGTGTGACCCTCCCCCAGTCCTGGCACTGCCCTGAGCTCTGTGTAACCCTCCCCAGCCCTGGCACTGCCCTGAGGTCTGTGTAACCCTCCCCAGCCCTGGCACTGCCCAGAGCTCTGTGTGACCCTCCCCCAGTCCTGGCACTGCCCTCAGCTCTCTGTGTAACCCTCCCCAGCCCTGGTACTGCCCTGAGCTCTGTGTAACCCTCCCCCAGCCCTGGCACTGCCCTGAGCTCTGTGTAACCCTCCCCCAGCCCTGGCACTGCCCTGAGCTCTGTGTAACCCTCCCCCAGCCCTGGCACTGCCCTGAGATCTGTGTGACCCTCACCCAGCCCTGGCACTGCCCTGAGCTCTGTGTAACCCTCCCCCAGCCCTGGCACTGCCCTGAGCTCTGTGTAACCCTCCCCCAGCCCTGGCACTGCCCTGAGCTCTGTGTAACCCTCTCCCAGCCCTGGCACTGCCCTGAGCTCTGTGTAACCCTCCCCCAGTCCTGGCACTGCCCTGAGCTCTCTGTGTAACCCTCCCCCAGCCCTGGTACTGCCCTGAGCTCTCTGTGTAACCCTCCCCAGCCCTGGCACTGCCCTGAGCTCTCTGTGTAACCCTCCCCCAGCCCTGGCCCTGCCCTGAGCTCTGTGTAACCCTCCCCAGCCCTGGTACTGCCCTGAGCTCTGTGTGACCCTCCCCCAGCCCTGGCACTGCCCTGAGCTCTGTGTGACCCTCCCCCAGCCCTGGCACTGCCCTGAGCTCTGTGTAACCCTCCCCAGCCCTGGCACTGCCCTGGGCTCTGTGTAACCCTCCCCCAGCCCTGGCACTGCTCTGAGCTCTGTGTAACCTTCCCCAGCCCTGGCACTGCCCTGACATCTGTGTAACACTCCGCCAGCCCTGGCACTGCCCTGAGCTCTGTGTCACCCTCCCCAGCCCTGGCACTGCCCTGAGCTCTGTGTAACACTCCTCCAGGCCTGGCCCTGCCCTGAGCTCTGTGTAACCCTCCCCCAGTCCTGGCACTGCCCTGAGCACTGTGTAACCCTCCCCCAGCCCTGGCACTGCCCTGAGCTCTGTGTAACACTCCCCAGCCCTGGCACTGCCCTGAGCTCTGTGTAACCCTCCCCCAGCCCTGGCACTGCCCTGAGCTCTGTGTAACCCTCCCCCAGCCCTGGCACTGCCCTGAGCTCTGTGTAACCCTCCCCAGCCCTGGTACTGCCCTGAGCTCTGTGTAACCCTCCCCAGCCCTGGCACTGCCCTGAGCTCTGTGTAACCCTCCCCCAGCCCTGGTACTGCCCTGAGCTCTCTGTGTAACCCTCCCCCAGCCCTGGTACTGCCCCGAGCGCTGTGTAACCCTCCCCAGCCCTGGCACTGCCCTAAGCTCTGCGTAACCCTCCCCAGCCCTGGCACTGCCCTGAGCTCTGTGTAACCCTCCCCAGCCCTGGTACTGCCCTCAGCTCTGTGTGACCCTCCCCCAGCCCTGGCACTGCCCTGAGCTCTGTGTAACCCTCCCCAGCCCTGGCACTGCCCTGAGCCCTGTGTAACCCTCCCCAGCCCTGGCACTGTCCTGAGCTCTGTGTAACCCTCCCCAGCCCGGGCACTGCCCTGAGCTCTGTGTAACCCTCCCCAGCCCTGGCACTGCCCTGAGCTCTGTGTAACCCTCCCCAGCCCTGGCATTGCCCTGAGCTCTGTGTAACCCTCCCCAGCCCTGGCACTGCCCTGAGCTCTGTGTAACCCTCCCCAGCCCTGGTACTGCTCTGAGCTCTGTGTAACCCTCCCCCAGCCCTGGTACTGCTCTTGAGCTCTGTGTAACCCTCCCCAGCCCTGGCACTGCCCTGAGCTCTGTGTAACCCTCCCTAGCCCTGGTACTGCCCTGAGCTCTGTGTGACCCTCCCCCAGCCCTGGTACTGCTCTGAGCTCTGTGTAACCCTCCCCAGCCCTGGCACTGCCCTGAGCTCTGTGTAACCCTCCCCCAGCCCTGGTACTGCCCTGAGCTCTGTGTAACCCTCCCCAGCCCTGGTACTGCCCTGAGCTCTGTGTAACCCTCCCCAGCCCTGGCACTGCCCTGAGCTCTGTGTAACCCTCCCCAGCCCTGGCACTGCCCTGAGCTCTGTGTAACCCTCCCCAGCCCTGGCACTGCCCTGAGCTCTCTGTGTAACCCTCCCCCAGCCCTGGCACTGCCCTGAGCTCTGTGTAACCCTCCCCAGCCCTGGCACTGCCCTGAGCTCTGTGTAACCCTCCCCAGCCCTGGCACTGCCCTGAGCTCTCTGTGTAACCCTCCCCCAGCCCTGGCACTGCCCTGAGCTCTCTGTAACCCTCCCCCAGCCCTGGCACTGCCCTGAGCTCTGTGTAACCCTCCCCCAGCCCTGGCGCTGCCCTGAGCTCTGTGTAACCCTCCCCCAGCCCTGGCACTGCCCTGAGCTCTGTGTGACCCTCCCCCAGCCCTGGCACTGCCCTGAGGTCTGTGTAACCCTCCCCAGCCCTGGCACTGCCCTGAGCTCTGTGTAACCCTCCCCCAGCCCTGGCACTGCCCTGAGCTCTGTGTAACCCTCCCCCAGCCCTGGCACTGCCCTGAGCTCTGTGTGACCCTCCCCCAGCCCTGGCACTGCCCTGAGCTCTCTGTGTGACCCTCCCCCAGCCCTGGCACTGCCCTGAGCTCTGTGTAACCCTCCCCCAGCCCTGGCACTGCCCTGAGCTCTGTGTAACCCTCCCCCAGCCCTGGCACTGCCCTGAGCTTTGTGTGACCCTCCCCCAGCCCTGGCACTGCCCTGAGCTCTCTGTGTGACCCTCCCCCAGTCCTGGCACTGCCCTGAGCTCTGTGTAACCCTCCCACAGCCCTGGCACTGCCCTGAGCTCTGTGTAACCCTCCCCCAGCCCTGGCACTGCCCTGAGCTCTGTGTGACCCTCCCCCAGCCCTGGCACTGCCCTGAGGTCTGTGTAACCCTCCCCCAGCCCTTGCACTGCCCTGAGCTCTGTGTAACCCTCCCCAGCCCTGGCACTGCCCTGAGCTCTGTGTAACCCTCCCCAGCCCTGGCACTGCCCTGAGCTCTGTGTAACCCTCCCCAGCCCTGGCACTGCCCTGAGGTCTGTGTAACCCTCCCCAGCCCTGGCACTGCCCTGAGCTCTGTGTAACCCTCCCCAGCCCTGGCACTGCCCTGAGGTCTGTGTAACCCTCCCCAGCCCTGGCACTGCCCTGAGCTCTGTGTGACCCTCCCCCAGTCCTGGCACTGCCCTGAGCTCTGTGTAACCCTCCCCAGCCCTGGCACTGCCCTGAGGTCTGTGTAACCCTCCCCAGCCCTGGCACTGCCCTGAGCTCTGTGTGACACTCCCCCAGTCCTGGCACTGCCCTCAGCTCTCTGTGTAACCCTCCCCAGCCCTGGTACTGCCCTGAGCTCTGTGTAACCCTCCCCCAGCCCTGGCACTGCCCTGAGCTCTGTGTAACCCTCCCCCAGCCCTGGCACTGCCCTGAGCTCTGTGTAACCCTCCCCCAGCCCTGGCACTGCCCTGAGATCTGTGTGACCCTCACCCAGCCCTGGCACTGCCCTGAGCTCTGTGTAACCCTCCCCCAGCCCTGGCACTGCCCTGAGCTCTGTGTAACCCTCCCCCAGCCCTGGCACTGCCCTGAGCTCTGTGTAACCCTCTCCCAGCCCTGGCACTGCCCTGAGCTCTGTGTAACCCTCCCCCAGTCCTGGCACTGCCCTGAGCTCTCTGTGTAACCCTCCCCCAGCCCTGGTACTGCCCTGAGCTCTCTGTGTAACCCTCCCCAGCCCTGGCACTGCCCTGAGCTCTCTGTGTAACCCTCCCCCAGCCCTGGCCCTGCCCTGAGCTCTGTGTAACCCTCCCCAGCCCTGGTACTGCCCTGAGCTCTGTGTGACCCTCCCCCAGCCCTGGCACTGCCCTGAGCTCTGTGTGACCCTCCCCCAGCCCTGGCACTGCCCTGAGCTCTGTGTAACCCTCCCCAGCCCTGGCACTGCCCTGGGCTCTGTGTAACCCTCCCCCAGCCCTGGCACTGCTCTGAGCTCTGTGTAACCTTCCCCAGCCCTGGCACTGCCCTGAGCTCTGTGTCACCCTCCCCAGCCCTGGCACTGCCCTGAGCTCTGTGTAACACTCCTCCAGGCCTGGCCCTGCCCTGAGCTCTGTGTAACCCTCCCCCAGTCCTGGCACTGCCCTGAGCACTGTGTAACCCTCCCCCAGCCCTGGCACTGCCCTGAGCTCTGTGTAACACTCCCCAGCCCTGGCACTGCCCTGAGCTCTGTGTAACCCTCCCCCAGCCCTGGCACTGCCCTGAGCTCTGTGTAACCCTCCCCCAGCCCTGGCACTGCCCTGAGCTCTGTGTAATCCTCCCCAGCCCTGGTACTGCCCTGAGCTCTGTGTAACCCTCCCCCAGCCCTGGCACTGCCCTGAGCTCTGTGTGACCCTCCCCCAGCCCTGGCACTGCCCTGAGCTCTGTGTAACCCTCCCCAGCCCTGGTACTGCCCTGAGCTCTGTGTAACCCTCCCCAGCCCTGGCACTGCCCTGAGCTCTGTGTAACCCTCCCCCAGCCCTGGTACTGCCCTGAGCTCTCTGTGTAAGCCTCCCCCAGCTCTGGTACTGCCCCGAGCGCTGTGTAACCCTCCCCAGCCCTGGCACTGCCCTGAGCTCTGCGTAACCCTCCCCAGCCCTGGCACTGCCCTGAGCTCTGTGTAACCCTCCCCAGCCCTGGTACTGCCCTGAGCTCTGTGTGACCCTCCCCCAGCCCTGGCACTGCCCTGAGCTCTGTGTAACCCTCCCCAGCCCTGGCACTGCCCTGAGCCCTGTGTAACCCTCCCCAGCCCTAGCACTGTCCTGAGCTCTGTGTAACCCTCCCCAGCCCGGGCACTGCCCTGAGCTCTGTGTAACCCTCCCCAGCCCTGGCACTGCCCTGAGCTCTGTGTAACCCTCCCCAGCCCTGGCATTGCCCTGAGCTCTGTGTAACCCTCCCCAGCCCTGGCACTGCCCTGAGCTCTGTGTAACCCTCCCCAGCCCTGGCACTGCCCTGAGCTCTGTGTAACCCTCCCCAGCCCTGGCACTGCCCTGAGCTCTGTGTAACCCTCCCCAGCCCTGGCACTGCCCTGAGCTCTGTGTAACCCTCCCCCAGCCCTGGCACTGCCCTGAGCTCTGTGTAACCCTCCCCCAGCCCTGGCACTGCCCTGAGCTCTGTGTAACACTCCCCAGCCCTGGCACTGCCCTGAGCTCTGTGTAACCCTCCCCCAGCCCTGGCACTGCCCTGAGCTCTGTGTAACCCTCCCCCAGCCCCGGCACTGCCCTGAGCTCTGTGTAACCCTCCCCAGCCCTGGCACTGCCCTGAGCTCTGTGTAACCCTCCCCCAGCCCTGGCACTGCCCTGAGCTCTGTGTAATCCTCCCCAGCCCTGGTACTGCCCTGAGCTCTGTGTAACCCTCCCCCAGCCCTGGCACTGCCCTGAGCTCTGTGTGACCCTCCCCCAGCCCTGGCACTGCCCTGAGCTCTGTGTAACCCTCCCCAGCCCTGGTACTGCCCTGAGCTCTGTGTAACCCTCCCCAGCCCTGGCACTGCCCTGAGCTCTGTGTAACCCTCCCCCAGCCCTGGTACTGCCCCGAGCGCTGTGTAACCCTCCCCAGCCCTGGCACTGCCCTGAGCTCTGTGTAACCCTCCCCAGCCCTGGCACTGCCCTGAGCTCTGTGTAACCCTCCCCAGCCCTGGTACTGCCCTGAGCTCTGTGTGACCCTCCCCCAGCCCTGGCACTGCCCTGAGCTCTGTGTAACCCGCCCCAGCCCTGGCACTGCCCTGAGCCCTGTGTAACCCTCCCCAGCCCTGGCACTGTCCTGAGCTCTGTGTAACCCTCCCCAGCCCGGGCACTGCCCTGAGCTCTGTGTAACCCTCCCCAGCCCTGGCACTGCCCTGAGCTCTGTGTAACCCTCCCCAGCCCTGGCATTGCCCTGAGCTCTGTGTAACCCTCCCCAGCCCTGGCACTGCCCTGAGCTCTGTGTAACCCACCCCAGCCCTGGCACTGCCCTGAGCTCTGCGTAACCCTCCCCAGCCCTGGCACTGCCCTGAGCTCTGTGTAACCCTCCCCAGCCCTGGCACTGCCCTGAGCTCTGTGTAACCCTCCCCCAGCCCTGGCACTGCCCTGAGCTCTGTGTAACCCTCCCCCAGCCTTGGCACTGCCCTGAGCTCTGTGTAACCCACCCCAGCCCTGGCACTGCACTGAGCTCTGTGTAACCCTCCCCAGCCCTGGCACTGCCCTGAGCTCTCTGTAACCCTCCCCCAGCCCTGGCACTGCCCTGAGCTCTGTGTAACCCTCCCCAGCCCTGGCACTGCCCTGAGCTCTCTGTGTAACCCTCCCCCAGCCCTGGCACTGCCCTGAGCTCTCTGTGTGACCCTCCCCCAGACCTGGCACTGCCCTGAGCTCTGTGTAACCCTCCCCAGCCCTGGCACTGCCCTGAGCTCTGTGTAACCCTCCCCCAGCCCTGGCACTGCCCTGAGCTCTGTGTAACCCTCCCCCAGCCCTGGCACTGCCCTGAGCTCTGTGTAACCCTCCCCCAGCCCTGGCACTGCCCTGAGCTCTGTGTAACCCTCCCCCAGCCCTGGCACTGCCCTGAGCTCTGTGTAACCCACCCCAGCCCTGGCACTGCCCTGAGCTCTGTGTAACCCTCCCCAGCCCTGGCACTGCCCTGAGCTCTCTGTGTAACCCTCCCCCAGCCCTGGCACTGCCCTGAGCTCTCTGTGTGACCCTCCCCCAGCCCTGGCACTGCCCTGAGCTCTCTGTAACCCTCCCCAGCCCTGGCACTGCCCTGAGCTGTGTGTAACCCTCCCCCAGCCCTGGCACTGCCCTGAGCTCTGTGTAACCCTCCCCAGTCCTGGCACTGCCCTGAGCTCTCTGTGTGACCCTCCCCCAGCCCTGGCACTGCCCTGAGCTCTGTGTAACCCTCCCCAGCCCTGGTACTGCCCTGAGCTCTGTGTAACCCTCCCCAGCCCTGGCACTGCCCTGAGCTCTGTGTAACCCTCCCCCAGCCCTGGCACTGCCCTGAGCTCTGTGTGAACCTCGCCCAGCCCTGGCACTGCCCTGAGCTCTGTGTAACCCTCCCCAGCCCTGGCACTGCCCTGAGCTCTGTGTGACCCTCCCCAGCCCTGGCACTGCCCTGAGCTCTGTGTGACCCTCCCAGACCTGGCACTGCCCTGAGCTCTGTGTAACCCTCCCCAGCCATGGCACTGCCCTGAGCTCTGTGTAACCCTCCCCAGCCCTGGCACTGCCCTGAGCTCTGTGTAACCCTCCCCAGCCCTGGCACTGCCCTGAGCTCTGTGTAACCCTCCCCCAGCCCTGGCACTGCCCTGAGCTCTGTGTAACCCACCCCAGCCCTGGCACTGCCCTGAGCTCTGTGTAACCCTCCCCAGCCCTGGCACTGCCCTGAGCTCTCTGTAACCCTCCCCCAGCCCTGGCACTGCCCTGAGCTCTGTGTAACCCTCCCCAGCCCTGGCACTGCCCTGAGCTCTCTGTGTAACCCTCCCCCAGCCCTGGCACTGCCCTGAGCTCTCTGTGTGACCCTCCCCCAGCCCTGGTACTGCCCTGAGCTCTGTGTAACCCTCCCCAGCCCTGGAACTGCCCAGAGCTCTGTGTAACCCTCCCCAGCCCTGGCACTGCCCTGAGCTCTGTGGAACCCTCCCCAGCCCTGGCACTGCCCTGAGCTCTCTGTGTAACCCTCCCCAGCCCTGGCACTGCCCTGAGCTCTGTGTAACCCTCCCCAGCCCTGGTACTGCCCTGAGCTCTGTGTAACCCTCCCCCAGCCCTGGTACTGCCCTGAGCTCTGTGTAACCCTCTCCCAGCCCTGGTACTGCCCTGAGCTCTGTGTAACCCTCCCCAGCCCTGGCACTGTCCTGAGCTCTCTGTGTAACCCTCCCCAGCCCTGGCACTGCCCTGAGCCCTGTGTAACCCTCCCCCAGCCCTGGCACTGCCCTGAGCTCTGTGTGTAACCCTCCCCAGCCCTGGCACTGCCCTGAGCTCTGTGTGACCCTCCCCAGCCCTGGTACTGCCCTGAGATCTGTGTGTAACCCTCCCCAGCCCTGGCACTGCCCTGGGCTCTCTGTGTGACCCTCCCCCAGCCCTGGCACTGCCCTGAGCTCTGTGTAACCCTCCCCCAGCCCTGGCACTGCCCTGAGCTCTGTGTAACCCTCCCCAGCCCTGGTACTGCCCTGAGCTCTGTGTAACCCTCCCCAGCCCTGGCACTGCCCTGAGCTCTGTGTAACCCTCCCCAGCCCTGGTACTGCCCTGAGCTCTGTGTAACCCTCCCCCAGCCCTGGTACTGCCCTGAGCTCTGTGTAACCCTCCCCAGCCCTGGTACTGCCCTGAGCTCTGTGTAACCCTCCCCAGCCCTGGCACTGCCCTGAGCTCTGTGTAACCCTCCCCCAGCCCTGGCACTGCCCTGAGCTCTGTGTAACCCTCCCCCAGCCCTGGTACTGCCCTGAGCTCTGTGTAACCCTCCCCAGCCCTGACACTGCCCTGAGCTCTGTGTAACCCTCCCCCAGCCCTGGTACTGCCCTGAGCTCTCTGTGTAAGCCTCCCCCAGCCCTGGTACTGCCCCGAGCGCTGTGTAACCCTCCCCAGCCCTGGCACTGCCCTGAGCTCTGCGTAACCCTCCCCAGCCCTGGCACTGCCCTGAGCTCTGTGTAACCCTCCCCAGCCCTGGTACTGCCCTGAGCTCTGTGTGACCCTCCCCCAGCCCTGGCACTGCCCTGAGCTCTGTGTAACCCTCCCCAGCCCTGGCACTGCCCTGAGCCCTGTGTAACCCTCCCCAGCCCTAGCACTGTCCTGAGCTCTGTGTAACCCTCCCCAGCCCGGGCACTGCCCTGAGCTCTGTGTAACCCTCCCCAGCCCTGGCACTGCCCTGAGCTCTGTGTAACCCTCCCCAGCCCTGGCATTGCCCTGAGCTCTGTGTAACCCTCCCCAGCCCTGGCACTGCCCTGAGCTCTGTGTAACCCTCCCCAGCCCTGGCACTGCCCTGAGCTCTGTGTAACCCTCCCCAGCCCTGGCACTGCCCTGAGCTCTGTGTAACCCTCCCCAGCCCTGGCACTGCCCTGAGCTCTGTGTAACCCTCCCCCAGCCCTGGCACTGCCCTGAGCTCTGTGTAACCCTCCCCCAGCCCTGGCACTGCCCTGAGCTCTGTGTAACACTCCCCAGCCCTGGCACTGCCCTGAGCTCTGTGTAACCCTCCCCCAGCCCTGGCACTGCCCTGAGCTCTGTGTAACCCTCCCCCAGCCCCGGCACTGCCCTGAGCTCTGTGTAACCCTCCCCAGCCCTGGCACTGCCCTGAGCTCTGTGTAACCCTCCCCCAGCCCTGGCACTGCCCTGAGCTCTGTGTAATCCTCCCCAGCCCTGGTACTGCCCTGAGCTCTGTGTAACCCTCCCCCAGCCCTGGCACTGCCCTGAGCTCTGTGTGACCCTCCCCCAGCCCTGGCACTGCCCTGAGCTCTGTGTAACCCTCCCCAGCCCTGGTACTGCCCTGAGATCTGTGTAACCCTCCCCAGCCCTGGCACTGCCCTGAGCTCTGTGTAACCCTCCCCCAGCCCTGGTACTGCCCCGAGCGCTGTGTAACCCTCCCCAGCCCTGGCACTGCCCTGAGCTCTGTGTAACCCTCCCCAGCCCTGGCACTGCCCTGAGCTCTGTGTAACCCTCCCCAGCCCTGGCATTGCCCTGAGCTCTGTGTAACCCTCCCCAGCCCTGGCACTGCCCTGAGCTCTGTGTAACCCTCCCCAGCCCTGGCACTGCCCTGAGCTCTGTGTAACCCTCCCCAGCCCTGGCACTGCCCTGAGCTCTGTGTAACCCTCCCCAGCCCTGGCACTGCCCTGAGCTCTGTGTAACCCTCCCCCAGCCCTGGCACTGCCCTGAGCTCTGTGTAACCCTCCCCCAGCCCTGGCACTGCCCTGAGCTCTGTGTAACACTCCCCAGCCCTGGCACTGCCCTGAGCTCTGTGTAACCCTCCCCCAGCCCTGGCACTGCCTGTGGTGTTGGGTGTTCTAACACACAGAAGAGCCAACACAGTTGCATATGGTACAACACTTGTTTATTTAAACTTGCTATTTACAACTTGGTCTTTGCACTCTGCACGTGGGGGGCTCCCTGCTTGTGGTGTTTCAACAGCTCTTTCATGCTTCCTTCTCCCCAGACCTACTGACCTCCAGGTGTCGTGCTCGTGCTTTTTATGTGGTTGGTGTTCTTGTCTGTGATTGGTTGTGGTGTTGTGTACTCTGATTTGCCTGTTAGTGTGTCCATCATGATGTGTGTGTTTGAATATCATGACATCCCCCCTTTTTACAAAGATATGTGCCTACGTGGTAATAAATATGATCGTGACGTGAGTGCATCTAAGAGTGTGTGTGTGTCGTGTGCAGCATGTGTCTATGACGGAACTATGTACATGGGGCGATGTCGAGTGCGTCACATGAATCCAGTTGTACCATAACATAACAGAAATGCGAACGAGAGAAGAAGAAAAAAAATTTTGAACAGTTGTCCAGTCAGACGACATCTGGAACGATAAACAACAACAGGTTATCATGTAAAATTGTCCAACTTATTAAACATATGAACTGTATTATAAGTCCATTCTAATGGGTTTGCGACGAATTCGGGTTGACCGCCTTAAGGGTGGATCAAGAACCACCGGCTGCTGTGCAGGCATGGCCATGGGTGGCGATGGAAAGGGCGTGATGTGCGGCAGCTCCACAAAGTCATCCTCGGAAGCCTGTTGAGGATCTGGCGTGTTGTGTGGCTGTGAACGTGGAAGTCGGCGAAGGGCGCGCCGATTGCGGCGACGCACGGAACCATCCGGCATGCGAACCAGGAACGAGCGGGGAGCCACTTGTCGGAGGACTTCGGCCGGTGCTGACCAGCCACCATACGGTTGATGGACGCGTACTTTGTCTCCGGAGGACAGGGGGGGCAGGTCCGTCGCTCGTGTGTCGTACCGACCTTTCTGGCGATCACGCTGCAGTTGCATGTCCCGAAGAACCGCCTCATGGTCTGTTGTCGGTGCCAGGACGGAAGGTACCGTCGTCCTGAGGGAGCGACCCATTAGTAGCTGCGCTGGCGAGAGGCCCGTGGATAACGGGGCCGATCGATAGGCCAGCAAGGCAAGGTTAAAGTCCGATCCGGCATCAGCCGCCTTGCACAGGAGCCGCTTTGCGATGTGGACACCCTTTTCAGCCTTCCCGTTCGATTGTGGATGCAGAGGGCTGGATGTCACATGAGTGAAACCATATGCTGCGGCAAAGGACGACCATTCACGGCTGGCAAAACAAGGTCCATTGTCTGACATGACAGTCCTTGGAATGCCATGGCGAGCAAACGTTTCCTTGCAGGCCCCAATGACTGCGGACGACGTCAGATCATGGAGAGGCATGACTTCCGGGTAGTTTGAGAAGTAGTCTATAATAACAATGTAATCTCTGCCGAGCGCGTGAAATAGGTCAACACCCACCTTCGCCCAGGGGGACGTCACCATCTCGTGTGGTAGAAGTGTTTCCGGAGGTTGCGCCGGCTGAAACCTCTGACAGGTTGTGCAGTTGAGCACCATGTTGGCTATGTCTTCATTAATACCCGGCCAATATACCGCCGCCCGGGCCCTTCGTCTGCATTTTTCGACACCCAAGTGGCCTTCGTGTAGTTGACGAAGAATCATCTGGCGCACACTGTGTGGAATGACGATCCTATGCGATTTCATAAGGACCCCGTCTATATTGGTGAGATCATCTCGCACATTGTAAAACTGGGGGCACTGCCCTTTTAGCCACCCTTCCGTCATGTGGCGCATCACTCGCTGCAGCAGAGGGTCAGTCGCCGTCTCTGCGCGTATGTGGGCCAGACAAGGATCATCAGCTGGCATATTTGCTGCTGTCAGAGTCACGTGTGCCTCAATTTGACGCACGAACCCCTCCGCATCTGGTGGTGTGCTCACTGCTCGGGAAAGAGTGTCCGCCACTATGAGTTCCTTCCCCGGAGTGTAGATCAGTTCAAAATCGTACCTCCTGAGTTTGAGTAAGATGCGCTGGAGGCGAGGAGTCATGTCGTTCAGGTCTTTGTTAATGATGTTGACCAGGGGGCGGTGGTCAGTTTCGACCGTGAATCGTGGCAGGCCATACACATAGTCGTGGAACTTGTCCAGTCCAGTTAACAAGCCCAGGCATTCTTTTTCGATTTGCGCGTAGCGCTGTTCGGTAGGGGTCATGGCTCGTGAGGCATACGCAACCGGGGCCCATGATGACGTGCTGTCTTTTTGCAGGAGTACCGCTCCAATACCAGATTGGCTGGCGTCTGTTGAGATCTTTGTAGGGCGAGTCGCGTCAAAGAAGGCCAGCACTGGTGCCGTGACCAGTTTGTGCTTGAGCTCCTCCCATTCCTGCTGATGCGACTGGTGCCAGTTGAATTCCGTCGATTTTTTTACGAGATGGCGCATGTTTGTTGTATGAGAAGCCAGGTTGGGAATGAACTTCCCAAGGAAGTTGACCATGCCCAGGAATCTTAAGACAGCCTTCTTGTCAGCCGGTCGTGGCATGGCTGTGATGGCGCTAACCTTGTCTGCATCGGGACGGACCCCGGACCTTGAGATGTGGTCCCCGAGGAATTTCAGCTCCGTCTGGCCGAAAGCACACTTCGCACGGTTGAGACGCAGGCCATTTTGCCGTATGCGGGTGAAGACACGTCGAAGACGATGCATGTGTTCCTGCGGAGTGGTGGACCAAATGATGATATCGTCCACATATACACGTACCCCTTCGATGCCTTCCATCATCTGCTCCATAATGCGGTGGAATACTTCAGATGCCGAAATGATGCCGAATGGCATCCGGTTGTAGCAGAATCTGCCAAAAGGGGTGTTGAATGTGCATAGTCTTCGGCTGGCCGGGTCCAGTTGGATCTGCCAGAATCCTTTGGACGCATCCAATTTAGTGAATATGTTGGCTCGCGCCATCTCGCTGGTGAGGTCTTCTCGTTTTGGGATGGGATAGTGTTCCCGCATGATGTTGTTGTTCAGATCTTTTGGATCTATACATATACGGAGCTCGCCAGAGGGCTTCTTTACACAGACCATGGAGCTGACCCATGGCGTGGGCTCCGTGACCTTGGATAGGACCCCTTGGTCCTGAAGAATCTGCAGTTGTGCCTTGAGGCGGTCTTTGAGAGGCGCAGGAACCCTGCGAGGTGCGTGAACGACAGGGATGGCGTCCGGTCTGAGTCGAATCTTGTACGTGTGTGGCAATGTCCCCATGCCTTCAAAAACCTCCTGGTTGTGAGCGAGGAGGGAATGGAGATTCGCGTGGAACTCAGCATCCGGGAAGTCGGATATCTCATCTGGAGAGAGAGACATGATGCGCTGTACCAGGTGAAGGACCTTACACGCTTGTGCGCCCAGTAACGAGTCCTTTGATGAGCCCACAACTTCGAAGGGGAGTGTGGCCGTGTACCTCTTGTGAGTCACCTGTAGCTGGCAAGATCCTACGGACGGGATAACGTTCCCGTTATAGTCAACCATCTTAAGCCGGGATGGTGTGATGAGTGGTTTGACCTTCATGGCCTGGACTGCAGAGTAAGCAATCAGGTTGGCGGATGCGCCGGTGTCCAGACGGAAGGCGACGCGCGATCGGTTGACCGTCAGGGTGGCACACCACTCATCGTCTGGATTGATGGCATTGACCTTGTTGACATCAATGACGGCAACTCTGAAGTCATCCTGGTCATCTGCATCACTTAACTGGAAGTCTTGATGCGTGGGCTGGACGGTCCTGACTCGTGTGCGAGGTTGTCGAGGATGCGCCGGATCCATGGGTTGAGCCGCACGACAGCGGGCTGCGTAGTGGCCTATCATGGCACATCTGTTGCACTGTTGGTATTTTGCAGGACATTGCCCTTTTAAGTGTAGACCTCCACACTTGCTGCACGTCATGACGTCACGGCGTTCGTTGCGCCACTGCGCATGCGCAGTGCGATCTTGCGGTGGGCGCGCCTGCGCAGTGCGTCCCTCGTTGTGGCCGTTATTCTTGGCGCGCACCTGCGCGGGAGACCGCGAAAAGCGCGGGAAGCGGCCGCTGTCGTCCGGGCCGTGGGGCGGGAAGAAATCGACGGCCTGGATGCGTTCAACGTCGTGGGCGGCCTGGCTTGCCGATTCGACGGCTGGGGACCCCCTCCGTGCCAACTCGGACGCCTGAAATCGGGCAAAACGGCAGGTCGCATTTTCATGGAGGACACAGGCTTCCACAGCAGACGCTAAGGTGAGGCTCTTTATTTTAAGAAGCTGCTGGCGTAGGCCACTGGAGGCAACGCCAAAAACAATCTGGTCCCTGATCATGGACTCTGTGGTGGTGCCGTAACCGCAGGACTGCGCTAGAATCCGGAGGTGCGTCAAAAAGGGTTGAAAAAGCTCCTCCTTACCTTGCAGGCGTTGCTGAAAGATGTATCTTTCGAAAGTTTCGTTTACTTCAGTTTGAAAGTGCTGGTCCATTTTGAGGATGACCGTGTCATATTTGGCCTGGTTTTCGCCTTCCTCGAACACCAGTGAATTAAAGACATCATTTGGGTGGGGGCCTGCGTAGAAGAGGAGCATTGCAATCTTCGAATCATCCGAGACATTCTGTTTTTCGGTGGCACGGATGTACAGGTCAAATCGCTGCCTGTAGAGCTTCCAGTTGGTGCCTAGGTTCCCCGTGACTTGCATCGGCTGCGGTTTGCCGGTGTGGTCCATGTCCAGAATGGCAGGTTGGTAGGCAGGTATCGATCCACTCCTGTACCATGTGGTGTTGGGTGTTCTAACACACAGAAGAGCCAACACAGTTGCATATGGTACAACACTTGTTTATTTAAACTTGCTATTTACAACTTGGTCTTTGCACTCTGCACGTGGGGGGCTCCCTGCTTGTGGTGTTTCAACAGCTCTTTCATGCTTCCTTCTCCCCAGACCTACTGACCTCCAGGTGTCGTGCTCGTGCTTTTTATGTGGTTGGTGTTCTTGTCTGTGATTGGTTGTGGTGTTGTGTACTCTGATTTGCCTGTTAGTGTGTCCATCATGATGTGTGTGTTTGAATATCATGACACTGCCCTGAGCTCTGTGTAACCCTCCCCCAGCCCCGGCACTGCCCTGAGCTCTGTGTAACCCTCCCCAGCCCTGGCACTGCCCTGAGCTCTGTGTAACCCTCCCCAGCCCTGGCACTGCCCTGAGCTCTGTGTAACCCTCCCCAGCCCTGGCACTGCCCTGAGCTCTGTGTAACCCTCCCCAGCCCTGGCACTGCCCTGAGCTCTGTGTAACCCTCCCCCAGCCCTGGCACTGCCCTGAGCTCTGTGTAACCCTCCCCCAGCCCTGGCACTGCCCTGAGCTCTGTGTAACACTCCCCAGCCCTGGCACTGCCCTGAGCTCTGTGTAACCCTCCCCCAGCCCTGGCACTGCCCTGAGCTCTGTGTAACCCTCCCCCAGCCCCGGCACTGCCCTGAGCTCTGTGTAACCCTCCCCAGCCCTGGCACTGCCCTGAGCTCTGTGTAACCCTCCCCCAGCCCTGGCACTGCCCTGAGCTCTGTGTAATCCTCCCCAGCCCTGGTACTGCCCTGAGCTCTGTGTAACCCTCCCCCAGCCCTGGCACTGCCCTGAGCTCTGTGTGACCCTCCCCCAGCCCTGGCACTGCCCTGAGCTCTGTGTAACCCTCCCCAGCCCTGGTACTGCCCTGAGATCTGTGTAACCCTCCCCAGCCCTGGCACTGCCCTGAGCTCTGTGTAACCCTCCCCCAGCCCTGGTACTTCCCCGAGCGCTGTGTAACCCTCCCCAGCCCTGGCACTGCCCTGAGCTCTGTGTAACCCTCCCCAGCCCTGGCACTGCCCTGAGCTCTGTGTAACCCTCCCCAGCCCTGGTACTGCCCTGAGCTCTGTGTGACCCTCCCCCAGCCCTGGCACTGCCCTGAGCTCTGTGTAACCCGCCCCAGCCCTGGCACTGCCCTGAGCCCTGTGTAACCCTCCCCAGCCCTGGCACTGTCCTGAGCTCTGTGTAACCCTCCCCAGCCCGGGCACTGCCCTGAGCTCTGTGTAACCCTCCCCAGCCCTGGCACTGCCCTGAGCTCTGTGTAACCCTCCCCAGCCCTGGCATTGCCCTGAGCTCTGTGTAACCCTCCCCAGCCCTGGCACTGCCCTGAGCTCTGTGTAACCCACCCCAGCCCTGGCACTGCCCTGAGCTCTGTGTAACCCTCCCCAGCCCTGGCACTGCCCTGAGCTCTGTGTAACCCTCCCCAGCCCTGGCACTGCCCTGAGCTCTGTGTAACCCTCCCCCAGCCCTGGCACTGCCCTGAGCTCTGTGTAACCCTCCCCCAGCCTTGGCACTGCCCTGAGCTCTGTGTAACCCACCCCAGCCCTGGCACTGCCCTGAGCTCTGTGTAACCCTCCCCAGCCCTGGCACTGCCCTGAGCTCTCTGTAACCCTCCCCCAGCCCTGGCACTGCCCTGAGCTCTGTGTAACCCTCCCCAGCCCTGGCACTGCCCTGAGCTCT
Organism: Scyliorhinus torazame; assembly: GCF_047496885.1. Taxonomy (NCBI): domain Eukaryota; kingdom Metazoa; phylum Chordata; class Chondrichthyes; order Carcharhiniformes; family Scyliorhinidae; genus Scyliorhinus; species Scyliorhinus torazame. The sequence goes on along the minus strand of NC_092710.1, from coordinate 111,896,382 downwards.
CTGTGTAACCCTCCCGCAGCCCTGGCACTGCCCTGAGCTCTCTGTGTGACCCTCCCCCAGACCTGGCACTGCCCTGAGCTCTGTGTAACCCTCCCCAGCCCTGGCACTGCCCTGAGCTCTGTGTAACCCTCCCCCAGCCCTGGCACTGCCCTGAGCTCTGTGTAACCCTCCCCCAGCCCTGGCACTGCCCTGAGCTCTGTGTAACCCTCCCCCAGCCCTGGCACTGCCCTGAGCTCTGTGTAACCCTCCGCCAGCCCTGGCACTGCCCTGAGCTCTGTGTAACCCACCTCAGCCCTGGCACTGCCCTGAGCTCTGTGTAACCCTCCCCAGCCCTGGCACTGCCCTGAGCTCTCTGTGTAACCCTCCCCCAGCCCTGGCACTGCCCTGAGCTCTCTGTGTGACCCTCCCCCAGCCCTGGCACTGCCCTGAGCTCTCTGTAACCCTCCCCAGCCCTGGCACTGCCCTGAGCTCTGTGTAACCCTCCCCCAGCCCTGGCACTGCCCTGAGCTCTGTGTAACCCTCCCCAGTCCTGGCACTGCCCTGAGCTCTCTGTGTGACCCTCCCCCAGCCCTGGCACTGCCCTGAGCTCTGTGTAACCCTCCCCAGCCCTGGTACTGCCCTGAGCTCTGTGTAACCCTCCCCAGCCCTGGCACTGCCCTGAGCTCTGTGTAACCCTCCCCCAGCCCTGGCACTGCCCTGAGCTCTGTGTGAACCTCGCCCAGCCCTGGCACTGCCCTGAGCTCTGTGTAACCCTCCCCAGCCCTGGCACTGCCCTGAGCTCTGTGTGACCCTCCCCAGCCCTGGCACTGCCCTGAGCTCTGTGTGACCCTCCCCAGACCTGGCACTGCCCTGAGCTCTGTGTAACCCTCCCCAGCCATGGCACTGCCCTGAGCTCTGTGTAACCCTCCCCAGCCCTGGCACTGCCCTGAGCTCTGTGTAACCCTCCCCAGCCCTGGCACTGCCCTGAGCTCTGTGTAACCCTCCCCCAGCCCTGGCACTGCCCTGAGCTCTGTGTAACCCACCCCAGCCCTGGCACTGCCCTGAGCTCTGTGTAACCCTCCCCAGCCCTGGCACTGCCCTGAGCTCTCTGTAACCCTCCCCCAGCCCTGGCACTGCCCTGAGCTCTGTGTAACCCTCCCCAGCCCTGGCACTGCCCTGAGCTCTCTGTGTAACCCTCCCCCAGCCCTGGCACTGCCCTGAGCTCTCTGTGTGACCCTCCCCCAGCCCTGGTACTGCCCTGAGCTCTGTGTAACCCTCCCCAGCCCTGGAACTGCCCAGAGCTCTGTGTAACCCTCCCCAGCCCTGGCACTGCCCTGAGCTCTGTGTAACCCTCCCCAGCCCTGGCACTGCCCTGAGCTCTCTGTGTAACCCTCCCCAGCCCTGGCACTGCCCTGAGCTCTGTGTAACCCTCCCCAGCCCTGGTACTGCCCTGAGCTCTGTGTAACCCTCCCCCAGCCCTGGTACTGCCCTGAGCTCTGTGTAACCCTCTCCCAGCCCTGGTACTGCCCTGAGCTCTGTGTAACCCTCCCCAGCCCTGGCACTGTCCTGAGCTCTCTGTGTAACCCTCCCCAGCCCTGGCACTGCCCTGAGCCCTGTGTAACCCTCCCCCAGCCCTGGCACTGCCCTGAGCTCTGTGTGTAACGCTCCCCAGCCCTGGCACTGCCCTGAGCTCTGTGTGACCCTCCCCAGCCCTGGTACTGCCCTGAGATCTGTGTGTAACCCTCCCCAGCCCTGGCACTGCCCTGAGCTCTGTGTAACCCTCTCCCAGCCCTGGTACTGCCCTGAGCTCTGTGTAACCCTCCCCAGCCCTGGCACTGTCCTGAGCTCTCTGTGTAACCCTCCCCAGCCCTGGCACTGCCCTGAGCCCTGTGTAACCCTCCCCCAGCCCTGGTACTGCCCTGAGCTCTGTGTAACCCTCTCCCAGCCCTGGTACTGCCCTGAGCTCTGTGTAACCCTCCCCAGCCCTGGAACTGCCCAGAGCTCTGTGTAACCCTCCCCAGCCCTGGCACTGCCCTGAGCTCTGTGTAACCCTGCCCAGCCCTGGCACTGCCCTGAGCTCTCTGTGTAACCCTCCCCAGCCCTGGCACTGCCCTGAGCTCTGTGTAACCCTCCCCAGCCCTGGTACTGCCCTGAGCTCTGTGTAACCCTCCCCCAGCCCTGGTACTGCCCTGAGCTCTGTGTAACCCTCTCCCAGCCCTGGTACTGCCCTGAGCTCTGTGTAACCCTCCCCAGCCCTGGCACTGTCCTGAGCTCTCTGTGTAACCCTCCCCAGCCCTGGCACTGCCCTGAGCCCTGTGTAACCCTCCCCCAGCCCTGGCACTGCCCTGAGCTCTGTGTGTAACCCTCCCCAGCCCTGGCACTGCCCTGAGCTCTGTGTGACCCTCCCCAGCCCTGGTACTGCCCTGAGATCTGTGTGTAACCCTCCCCAGCCCTGGCACTGCCCTGGGCTCTCTGTGTGACCCTCCCCCAGCCCTGGCACTGCCCTGAGCTCTGTGTAACCCTCCCCCAGCCCTGGCACTGCCCTGAGCTCTGTGTAACCCTCCCCAGCCCTGGTACTGCCCTGAGCTCTGTGTAACCCTCCCCAGCCCTGGCACTGCCCTGAGCTCTGTGTAACCCTCCCCAGCCCTGGTACTGCCCTGAGCTCTGTGTAACCCTCCCCCAGCCCTGGTACTGCCCTGAGCTCTGTGTAACCCTCCCCAGCCCTGGTACTGCCCTGAGCTCTGTGTAACCCTCCCCAGCCCTGGCACTGCCCTGAGCTCTGTGTAACCCTCCCCCAGCCCTGGCACTGCCCTGAGCTCTGTGTAACCCTCCCCCAGCCCTGGTACTGCCCTGAGCTCTGTGTAACCCTCCCCAGCCCTGACACTGCCCTGAGCTCTGTGTAACCCTCCCCCAGCCCTGGTACTGCCCTGAGCTCTCTGTGTAAGCCTCCCCCAGCCCTGGTACTGCCCCGAGCGCTGTGTAACCCTCCCCAGCCCTGGCACTGCCCTGAGCTCTGCGTAACCCTCCCCAGCCCTGGCACTGCCCTGAGCTCTGTGTAACCCTCCCCAGCCCTGGTACTGCCCTGAGCTCTGTGTGACCCTCCCCCAGCCCTGGCACTGCCCTGAGCTCTGTGTAACCCTCCCCAGCCCTGGCACTGCCCTGAGCCCTGTGTAACCCTCCCCAGCCCTAGCACTGTCCTGAGCTCTGTGTAACCCTCCCCAGCCCGGGCACTGCCCTGAGCTCTGTGTAACCCTCCCCAGCCCTGGCACTGCCCTGAGCTCTGTGTAACCCTCCCCAGCCCTGGCATTGCCCTGAGCTCTGTGTAACCCTCCCCAGCCCTGGCACTGCCCTGAGCTCTGTGTAACCCTCCCCAGCCCTGGCACTGCCCTGAGCTCTGTGTAACCCTCCCCAGCCCTGGCACTGCCCTGAGCTCTGTGTAACCCTCCCCAGCCCTGGCACTGCCCTGAGCTCTGTGTAACCCTCCCCCAGCCCTGGCACTGCCCTGAGCTCTGTGTAACCCTCCCCCAGCCCTGGCACTGCCCTGAGCTCTGTGTAACACTCCCCAGCCCTGGCACTGCCCTGAGCTCTGTGTAACCCTCCCCCAGCCCTGGCACTGCCCTGAGCTCTGTGTAACCCTCCCCCAGCCCCGGCACTGCCCTGAGCTCTGTGTAACCCTCCCCAGCCCTGGCACTGCCCTGAGCTCTGTGTAACCCTCCCCCAGCCCTGGCACTGCCCTGAGCTCTGTGTAATCCTCCCCAGCCCTGGTACTGCCCTGAGCTCTGTGTAACCCTCCCCCAGCCCTGGCACTGCCCTGAGCTCTGTGTGACCCTCCCCCAGCCCTGGCACTGCCCTGAGCTCTGTGTAACCCTCCCCAGCCCTGGTACTGCCCTGAGCTCTGTGTAACCCCCCCAGCCCTGGCACTGCCCTGAGCTCTGTGTAACCCTCCCCCAGCCCTGGTACTGCCCCGAGCGCTGTGTAACCCTCCCCAGCCCTGGCACTGCCCTGAGCTCTGTGTAACCCTCCCCAGCCCTGGCACTGCCCTGAGCTCTGTGTAACCCTCCCCAGCCCTGGTACTGCCCTGAGCTCTGTGTGACCCTCCCCCAGCCCTGGCACTGCCCTGAGCTCTGTGTAACCCGCCCCAGCCCTGGCACTGCCCTGAGCCCTGTGTAACCCTCCCCAGCCCTGGCACTGTCCTGAGCTCTGTGTAACCCTCCCCAGCCCGGGCACTGCCCTGAGCTCTGTGTAACCCTCCCCAGCCCTGGCACTGCCCTGAGCTCTGTGTAACCCTCCCCAGCCCTGGCATTGCCCTGAGCTCTGTGTAACCCTCCCCAGCCCTGGCACTGCCCTGAGCTCTGTGTAACCCACCCCAGCCCTGGCACTGCCCTGAGCTCTGTGTAACCCTCCCCAGCCCTGGCACTGCCCTGAGCTCTGTGTAACCCTCCCCAGCCCTGGCACTGCCCTGAGCTCTGTGTAACCCTCCCCCAGCCCTGGCACTGCCCTGAGCTCTGTGTAACCCTCCCCCAGCCTTGGCACTGCCCTGAGCTCTGTGTAACCCACCCCAGCCCTGGCACTGCCCTGAGCTCTGTGTAACCCTCCCCAGCCCTGGCACTGCCCTGAGCTCTCTGTAACCCTCCCCCAGCCCTGGCACTGCCCTGAGCTCTGTGTAACCCTCCCCAGCCCTGGCACTGCCCTGAGCTCTCTGTGTAACCCTCCCGCAGCCCTGGCACTGCCCTGAGCTCTCTGTGTGACCCTCCCCCAGACCTGGCACTGCCCTGAGCTCTGTGTAACCCTCCCCAGCCCTGGCACTGCCCTGAGCTCTGTGTAACCCTCCCCCAGCCCTGGCACTGCCCTGAGCTCTGTGTAACCCTCCCCCAGCCCTGGCACTGCCCTGAGCTCTGTGTAACCCTCCCCCAGCCCTGGCACTGCCCTGAGCTCTGTGTAACCCTCCCCCAGCCCTGGCACTGCCCTGAGCTCTGTGTAACCCACCCCAGCCCTGGCACTGCCCTGAGCTCTGTGTAACCCTCCCCAGCCCTGGCACTGCCCTGAGCTCTCTGTGTAACCCTCCCCCAGCCCTGGCACTGCCCTGAGCTCTCTGTGTGACCCTCCCCCAGCCCTGGCACTGCCCTGAGCTCTCTGTAACCCTCCCCAGCCCTGGCACTGCCCTGAGCTCTGTGTAACCCTCCCCCAGCCCTGGCACTGCCCTGAGCTCTGTGTAACCCTCCCCAGTCCTGGCACTGCCCTGAGCTCTCTGTGTGACCCTCCCCCAGCCCTGGCACTGCCCTGAGCTCTGTGTAACCCTCCCCAGCCCTGGTACTGCCCTGAGCTCTGTGTAACCCTCCCCAGCCCTGGCACTGCCCTGAGCTCTGTGTAACCCTCCCCCAGCCCTGGCACTGCCCTGAGCTCTGTGTGAACCTCGCCCAGCCCTGGCACTGCCCTGAGCTCTGTGTAACCCTCCCCAGCCCTGGCACTGCCCTGAGCTCTGTGTGACCCTCCCCAGCCCTGGCACTGCCCTGAGCTCTGTGTGACCCTCCCCAGACCTGGCACTGCCCTGAGCTCTGTGTAACCCTCCCCAGCCATGGCACTGCCCTGAGCTCTGTGTAACCCTCCCCAGCCCTGGCACTGCCCTGAGCTCTGTGTAACCCTCCCCAGCCCTGGCACTGCCCTGAGCTCTGTGTAACCCTCCCCCAGCCCTGGCACTGCCCTGAGCTCTGTGTAACCCACCCCAGCGCTGGCACTGCCCTGAGCTCTGTGTAACCCTCCCCAGCCCTGGCACTGCCCTGAGCTCTCTGTAACCCTCCCCCAGCCCTGGCACTGCCCTGAGCTCTGTGTAACCCTCCCCAGCCCTGGCACTGCCCTGAGCTCTCTGTGTAACCCTCCCCCAGCCCTGGCACTGCCCTGAGCTCTCTGTGTGACCCTCCCCCAGCCCTGGTACTGCCCTGAGCTCTGTGTAACCCTCCCCAGCCCTGGAACTGCCCAGAGCTCTGTGTAACCCTCCCCAGCCCTGGCACTGCCCTGAGCTCTGTGTAACCCTCCCCAGCCCTGGCACTGCCCTGAGCTCTCTGTGTAACCCTCCCCAGCCCTGGCACTGCCCTGAGCTCTGTGTAACCCTCCCCAGCCCTGGTACTGCCCTGAGCTCTGTGTAACCCTCCCCCAGCCCTGGTACTGCCCTGAGCTCTGTGTAACCCTCTCCCAGCCCTGGTACTGCCCTGAGCTCTGTGTAACCCTCCCCAGCCCTGGCACTGTCCTGAGCTCTCTGTGTAACCCTCCCCAGCCCTGGCACTGCCCTGAGCCCTGTGTAACCCTCCCCCAGCCCTGGCACTGCCCTGAGCTCTGTGTGTAACGCTCCCCAGCCCTGGCACTGCCCTGAGCTCTGTGTGACCCTCCCCAGCCCTGGTACTGCCCTGAGATCTGTGTGTAACCCTCCCCAGCCCTGGCACTGCCCTGGGCTCTCTGTGTGACCCTCCCCCAGCCCTGGCACTGCCCTGAGCTCTGTGTAACCCTCCCCCAGCCCTGGCACTGCCCTGAGCTCTGTGTAACCCTCCCCAGCCCTGGTACTGCCCTGAGCTCTGTGTAACCCTCCCCAGCCCTGGCACTGCCCTGAGCTCTGTGTAACCCTCCCCAGCCCTGGTACTGCCCTGAGCTCTGTGTAACCCTCCCCCAGCCCTGGTACGGCCCTGAGCTCTGTGTAACCCTCCCCAGCCCTGGCACTGCCCTGAGCTCTGTGTAACCCTCCCCCAGCCCTGGCACTGCCCTGAGCTCTGTGTAACCCTCCCCCAGCCCTGGTACTGCCCTGAGCTCTGTGTAACCCTCCCCAGCCCTGACACTGCCCTGAGCTCTGTGTAACTTTCCCCCAGCCCTGGCAATGCCCTGAGCTCTGTGTAACCCACCCCAGCCCTGGCACTGCCCTGAGCTCTGTGTAACCCTCCCCAGCCCTGGCACTGCCCTGAGCTCTGTGTAACCCTCCCCAGCCCTGGCACTGCCCTGAGCTCTGTGTAACCCTCCCCCAGCCCTGGCACTGCCCTGAGCTCTGTGTAACCCTCCCCCAGCCTTGGCACTGCCCTGAGCTCTGTGTAACCCACCCCAGCCCTGGCACTGCCCTGAGCTCTGTGTAACCCTCCCCAGCCCTGGCACTGCCCTGAGCTCTCTGTAACCCTCCCCCAGCCCTGGCACTGCCCTGAGCTCTGTGTAACCCTCCCCAGCCCTGGCACTGCCCTGAGCTCTCTGTGTAACCCTCCCGCAGCCCTGGCACTGCCCTGAGCTCTCTGTGTGACCCTCCCCCAGACCTGGCACTGCCCTGAGCTCTGTGTAACCCTCCCCAGCCCTGGCACTGCCCTGAGCTCTGTGTAACCCTCCCCCAGCCCTGGCACTGCCCTGAGCTCTGTGTAACCCTCCCCCAGCCCTGGCACTGCCCTGAGCTCTGTGTAACCCTCCCCCAGCCCTGGCACTGCCCTGAGCTCTGTGTAACCCTCCCCCAGCCCTGGCACTGCCCTGAGCTCTGTGTAACCCACCCCAGCCCTGGCACTGCCCTGAGCTCTGTGTAACCCTCCCCAGCCCTGGCACTGCCCTGAGCTCTCTGTGTAACCCTCCCCCAGCCCTGGCACTGCCCTGAGCTCTCTGTGTGACCCTCCCCCAGCCCTGGCACTGCCCTGAGCTCTCTGTAACCCTCCCCAGCCCTGGCACTGCCCTGAGCTCTGTGTAACCCTCCCCCAGCCCTGGCACTGCCCTGAGCTCTGTGTAACCCTCCCCAGTCCTGGCACTGCCCTGAGCTCTCTGTGTGACCCTCCCCCAGCCCTGGCACTGCCCTGAGCTCTGTGTAACCCTCCCCAGCCCTGGTACTGCCCTGAGCTCTGTGTAACCCTCCCCAGCCCTGGCACTGCCCTGAGCTCTGTGTAACCCTCCCCCAGCCCTGGCACTGCCCTGAGCTCTGTGTGAACCTCGCCCAGCCCTGGCACTGCCCTGAGCTCTGTGTAACCCTCCCCAGCCCTGGCACTGCCCTGAGCTCTGTGTGACCCTCCCCAGCCCTGGCACTGCCCTGAGCTCTGTGTGACCCTCCCCAGACCTGGCACTGCCCTGAGCTCTGTGTAACCCTCCCCAGCCATGGCACTGCCCTGAGCTCTGTGTAACCCTCCCCAGCCCTGGCACTGCCCTGAGCTCTGTGTAACCCTCCCCAGCCCTGGCACTGCCCTGAGCTCTGTGTAACCCTCCCCCAGCCCTGGCACTGCCCTGAGCTCTGTGTAACCCACCCCAGCGCTGGCACTGCCCTGAGCTCTGTGTAACCCTCCCCAGCCCTGGCACTGCCCTGAGCTCTCTGTAACCCTCCCCCAGCCCTGGCACTGCCCTGAGCTCTGTGTAACCCTCCCCAGCCCTGGCACTGCCCTGAGCTCTCTGTGTAACCCTCCCCCAGCCCTGGCACTGCCCTGAGCTCTCTGTGTGACCCTCCCCCAGCCCTGGTACTGCCCTGAGCTCTGTGTAACCCTCCCCAGCCCTGGAACTGCCCAGAGCTCTGTGTAACCCTCCCCAGCCCTGGCACTGCCCTGAGCTCTGTGTAACCCTCCCCAGCCCTGGCACTGCCCTGAGCTCTCTGTGTAACCCTCCCCAGCCCTGGCACTGCCCTGAGCTCTGTGTAACCCTCCCCAGCCCTGGTACTGCCCTGAGCTCTGTGTAACCCTCCCCCAGCCCTGGTACTGCCCTGAGCTCTGTGTAACCCTCTCC